>NC_052956.1:19205082-19537497 GCF_013358895.1 Oreochromis aureus | reverse complement strand
CATATGTTCCTCTTTTTAATCCCCAGAGATGGTTGTGTGGGAAAATCCTAGCAGATCAACAGTTTCTGAAATACTCAAACCAGCCTGTCTTACACCAACAAATATGCAAAGTTTAAAGTTACCTAACTCACTTTTCTTCCCCAAAAAAGTATGTGGATCCTTTAATATAACTGGAAGAATTTCTATCCTGCTTGTTCAGAATCATTATTGCTTAGGAAAAGAAATGCACAGAGAATACTTTTGCTAAATGTAGTTGTTGGGTCTGTTCCCACAAACCCCGCTAATTCTAGAGACTTATTCATCATGAATGAAAACAAGACAGTCAGCGATCGATCGATTACTTGCGCAAGGGAGGCCTCATCTGTGTCCAGCACGAAAATGACCCCAAATCCGGCCTCCTCTCGCTGCCATTTATTGAGAGACAGTTCACACAAAACACAGCAAAGCAATTCAATTCAATTCAATTCAATTCAATTTTATTTATATAGCGCCAAATCACAACAAAAGTCGCCTCAAGGCGCTTTATATTGTACAGTAGATAGCACAATAATAAATACAGAGAAAAGCCCAACAATCATATGACCCCTATGAGCAAGCACTTTGGCGACAGTGGGAAGGAAAAACTCCCTTTAACAGGAAGAAACCTCCGCAGAACCAGGCTCAGGGAGGCGCGCCATCTGCTGCGACCGGTTGGGGTGAAGAAGGAAAACAGGATAAAGACATGCTGTGGAAGAGAGACAGAGATTAATAACAGATATGATTCGATGCAGAGGGTCTATTAACACATAGTGAGTGAGAAAGGTGACTGGAAGGAAAAACTCAATGCATCATGGGAATCCCGGCAGCCTACGCTCTATTGCAGCATAACTAAGGGAGGATTCAGGGTCACCTGGTCCAGCCCTAACTATATGCTTTAGCAAAAGGAAAGTTTTAAGCCTAATCTTGAAAGTAGAGATAGTGTCTGTCTCCCGAATCCAAACTGGAAGCTGGTTCCACAGAAGAGGGGCCTGAAAACTGAAGGCTCTGCCTCCCATTCTACTTTTAAATACTCTAGGAACAACAAGTAAGCCTGCAGAGCGAGAGCCGAAGTGCTCTAATGGGGTGATATGGTACTACAAGGTCATTAAGATAAGATGGGGCCTGATTATTTAAGACTTTGTATGTGAGGAGCAGGATTTTGAATTCAATTCTGGATTTAACAGGAAGCCAATGAAGGAAGCCAAAACAGGAGAAATATGCTCTCTCTTTCTAGTCCCTGTCAGTACCCTTGCTGCAGCATTTTGGATCAGCTGAAGGCTTTTCAGTGAGTTTTAGGACATCCTGATAATAAAGAATTACAGTAGTCCAGCCTGGAAGTAATAAATGCATGAACTAGTTTTTCAGCATCACTCTGAGACAGGATATTTCTAATTTTAGAGATGTTAAAAATGGAAGAAAGCAGTCTTACATATTTGTTTAATATGTGCATTGAAGGACATGTCCTGGTCAAAAATGACTCCAAGGTTCCTCACAGTGTTACTGGAGGCTGAGGTAATGCCATCCAGAGTAAGAATCTGCTTAGATACCATAGTTCTAAGATTTTCAGGGCCGAGTACAATAACCTCAGTTTTATCTGAATTAAGAAGCAGAAAGTTAGCGGCCATCCAGGTCTTTATGTCTTTAAGACATTCCTGCAGTTTCACTAATTGGTGTGTGTTACCTGGCTTCATGGATAGATAGAGCTGCGTGTCATCTGCATAGCAGTGAAAATTTATGCTATGTCTTCTAATGATGCTGCCTAAGGGAAGCATGTATAATGTAAATAGAATTGGTCCTAGCACTGAACCCTGTGGAACACCATATTTAACCTTAGTGTGTGAAGAGGACTCTCCATTTACTTGAACAAATTGGAGTCTATTAGATAGATATGATACAAACCACTGCAGTGCAGTACCTGTAATACCTACAGCATGTTCTAATCGCTCTAATAGGATATTATGGTCAACAGTATCAAACGCAGCACTGAGGTCTAGCAGGACAAGCACAGAGATGAGTCCACTGTCAGAGGCCATAAGAAGATCATTTGTAACCTTCACTAAAGCTGTTTCTGTGCTGTGATGAGCTCTGAAACCTGACTGAAACTCTTCAAATAAGCCATTCCTCTGCAGATGATCTGTTAGCTGTTTGACAACTACTCTTTCAAGGATTTTGATATAAAAGGAAGGTTGGAGATTGGCCTATAATTAGCTAAGACAGCTGGGTCTAGAGATGGCTTTTTAAGTAAAGGTTTAACTACAGCCACCTTGAAGGCCTGTGGTACATAGCCGATTATTAGAGAGAGGTTGATCATATTTAAGATCGAAGAATTAATTAATGGCAGGACTTCTTTGAGCAGTTTTGTAGGAATGGGGTCTAAAAGACACGTTGATGGTTTGGAGGAATTAATTATTGAAGTTAACTCAGAAAGATCAATTGGAGAAAAAGAGTCTAACTTAACACCGATGGTACTAAAAGTAGCTGTAGATAATATTACATCTGTGGGATGATTATTGGTAATTTTTTCTCTAATGATAAAAATTTTATTTGTGAAGAAGTTCATGAAGTCATTACTAGTTAACGTTAAAGGGATTGTTGGCTCAGTAGAGCTCTGACTTTTGTCAGCCTGGCTACAGTGCTGAAGAGAAACCTGGGGTTGTTCTTATTTTCTTCAATCAGTGACGAATAGTAAGATGTTCTGGCTTTGCGGAGGCTTTCTTATAAAGCAGCAAACTATTTCTCCAGGCTAAATGATGATCCTCTAAATTTGTGACACGCCATTTCCTCTCCAGCTTACGAGTTATCTGCTTTAGGCTACGTGTTTGAGAATTATACCACGGAGTCAGGTACTTCGGATTTGAGGCTTTAGTTTTCACAGGAGCTACAGTATCCAGAGTCGTACGTAGAGAGGAGGTAAAATTATTAACAAGATAATCGACCTCTGTTGGAGTAGCGTTCAGATAGCTGCTCTGCTCTATGTTGGTACAGGGCATTGAAGATGATAACAGTGGGTGGATTATATTCTTAAACTTAGTTACAGCACTTTCAGAAAGACATCTACTTTGATAAAGTCTACTCTCCACTGCTGTGTAATCAATTATTGTAAATGTAAATGTTATCAGGAAATGATCAGACAGCAGAGGGTTTTCAGGAAACACTGTTAAATGTTCAGTTTCTATGCCATATGTTAAAACAAGATCTAGAGTGTGATTAAAGTGGTGGGTGGGTTCTTTTACATTTTGAGAGAAGCCAATTGAGTCTAATAACAGATTAAATGCGATGTTGAGGCTGTCATTTTAGCATCTACATGGATGTTAAAATCACCCACAATAATTATTTTATCTGAGCTGAGCACTAAATCAGATAAAAAGTCTGAGAAATCAGAGAGAAACTCTGTGTAAGGCCCAGGTGGACGATAGATGATAACAAGTAAGACTGGTTTCTGAGTTTTACAGCTGGGTTGGACAAGGCTAAGCATCAGGCTTTCAAATGAATTAAAAGTCTGTCTTGGTCTTTCGTTAATTAATAGACTGGTGTGAAAAATTGCTGCCACACCGCCCCTTGGCCTGTGCTTCGAGGTTTCTGGTAGTTAGAATGACTCGGGGTGTTGATTCATTTAAACTAACATACTCATCCTGCTGCAACCAGGTTTCTGTAAGGCAGAGTAAATCGATTTGTTGATCAATTATTAAGTCATGTACTAACAGAGACTTGGAGGAGAGAGACCTAATATTTAATAATCCACATTTCACTGTTTTACTCTTTGGTTCAGATGTGGATACTGTATTGTTCTTTCTTTGTGATTTTTATGTTTAAGTTATTTATTGCTGGTTTTGGTTTGTTTTTGTCTTTTGGGAGCTGACACAGTCTCAATGGAGATGGGTTTTTGGGGGTAGCAGGAGGAGAGAAGCTGCAGAGAGGCGTGTAAGACTGCAACTCTGCTTCCTGGTCCCAACTCTGGATAGTCATATTTTGGGGGTTTAATAAATTGGTCCATATTTCTAGAAATGAGCTGCTCCATCCAAAGTGGGATGGATGCCGCCTCTCCTAACAAGACCAGGTTTCCTCCAGAAGGTTTGCCAATTATCTATGAAGCCCACATCGTTTCTGGGACACCACTCAGACAGCCAGCAATTTAAGGAGAACATGCGGCTAAACATGTCACTCCTGGTCTGATTGGGGAGGGGACCAGAGAAAACTACAGAGTCCGACATTGTTTTGGCAAAGTTACACACCGATTCAATATTGATTTTAGTGACCTCCGATTGGCGTAACTGGGTGTCATTACTGCCGACGTGAATTATGATCTTACTGTATTTACGTTTACCCTTAGCCAGCAGTTTTAAATTTCCTTCAATGTCGCCTGCTCTGGCCCCTGGAAGACAATTGACTATGGTTGCCGGTGTCTCTAGCTTCACATGTCTGAGAACAGAATCACCAATTACCAGAGTTTGACCCCGGCGGTGTGTCGCCGAGTGGGGAAAAACGTTTAGACACATGAACAGGTTGGTGGTGTACCTGGGGCTTCAGTTTAAGACTATGCTTCCTCCTCACCGTCACCCAGCCGCCTCTTTCCCCAGCTGCTTGGGGTCTGCCGGGGAACAGCTAGCGGGCCCACGCTATCTTCGGCTGCACCAGCTACAGGGGCCTGGCTAGCTACGGGTGAATGAAGGGTGCGAAGCCGAGTCTCCAATTCAGTAATCCTGGCCTCCAGAGCTGCAAATATGCTACATTTGTTACAGGTGCCCACATGGTTCTAAGGCATTGTATGTATATGTGTGAACTTTTATATGTAAGTAGGAATGTGTGTGTGTGTGTGTGTGTGTGTGTGTGTGTGTGTGTGTGTGTGTGTGTGTGTGTGTGTGAGGTCAGAACTGCTTGTTTGACTTCTTCCTATCGCTGTGAGAAGACTCAGATACAAATATCAGAACATGTTTTATAAAGAACAACCAGTTCTAAGCAAGAAAATGATCATCATGCAGCATTCTATCACAAGCAAACTTATATCATTAACCCTTTGACTGCCTCACCAAGAAAAAATACAATGAAAAATTATTTGTCCATATTTTCTATTCCTTTAGGTCAATAATGATCACAATCAAAAAAAAAAAATTTATACACACCTTATAGTTTTTAAATATTACCCTCTACCAAACGGTTGAGATGTCTCTCTATGGTACAACTACATAAAGTTCTACAGACATAACTAGTAGAAAAAAGTAAAGGTTATACTCATTTTGCAAAACAATAACTACCCAATTTTGTGTTTGACCCACTTTATTGTGGTAGTAAAACATCAAACATTGTTGGATTCCATTTCAACAGTGGGCGTTATAATAACAAACCACAAAATGTATAAAACACAAAAATATTGTAAATTTGATCAAAAACTTGATCTGCAATTACCGAAAATTCATAAACATACAAATTCACTTTTGACCTGTTGTTAACATAAACTTTTCACTGTAGTGTTGGAACAGCACTAACATTTTTATTTTATTTTCCAGAAAATTCTGGTGGTATATTATATACCATTGCCATTTTGCACTGAAAAATTTGAGAACACACTGAAACAGTTCTGGCTCTTTTCTTTTGCCGTTCATGCAACTTCACCAATACCCTTGATGATTAGATCTTCTGGTGGTACACTGCAAAGCATTCCTGACTGGCATTCAAGCACAAGAAAACATTGCATTTTTGGCATTTCCATCTTGAGACGCCCTTTGGACAGTAATTGCATCGGCCTCGCTTGTCACAGTGAAGTGGCCAATGCCCAAAGCAGTCATATCGCACATCTGGCTGTGGTTGTGAGGGTCTTGGGGTGTATCGCTTTCTTTGGTGGTGGTGGAGAGCTGGATGATGGTCAGCCAACTTTGGATGCTGGCTTGTTGACTTGTTTCAAGCTATGCGCAACTGCCAGGCGGAATCTTTTGAGTGTGATTGGTTTCTGGTTTAGTTGTCCACATTCCTCTTGTAGACCAGCCAGGAATTTGCAATGGACAGATCAAGCAAGTAACCAAAGAGTGGCAGGTACCATCTTGTAGACTTGGCTGGGGTCTTGTACAGGTGTGTACAGCATGTCAGAGAGATCTATCCCTCCCATATGCTCATTGTATGCAGGGATGAGTGATGGAACTGTGTCTGGGTGTCTGGAACTTGAAATTCTTCAATGTCCTCATGCTTCCAGATTCTTCTTGTGTCTTTTTTTGGGACTAAAGAGGAAGATGGGTCTAATGTATCCTCTGCTTCATCCAAGGGAACTGTTTTTAGGATAGTTTTCCCTTTTTTGCTCATTTTACGCGAAAGTTTATTAGATCTACTTGTTGAAGGAGCATCTTCATCCAGGGAAACATCAAAGCAGCTTTCATCACTATCATCTGCAAAATTGGGTTGAAAATCTGGATCATCTATTGGGTCATCATCACTCAGTTCACCATCAGAGTCCTGAGAATTTTCAGGTACAAGGGCCAGGTAGGTGCGTTGTCTTGCTCCATAAAAGGATTTGCAATCCATCTAATAAACATTAAAACAAATAAAATTGTAGAAATATAGTTGGTTTGATTTCCATGTGTCATTTAAAACTGTACTTTAAAAAATAATCACAGAAAGTGAGTAAATCTTTAAACATTAGAACATTTTGTAACATACAGTATTTTGGAAAAATTTAAACATGTCATATTTACATGTATAGATCATTAAATTATTTATATTCAATAGTAAATAGTCAATTTCATATGTTAAAACAACAGTTCTAAACATTATCTAAGTTTTGCTACTCTTACCATCAATTGACAAATCAACCGTTTGGTTGAGCATGTTTTTAAAAAAATATTATGGATTTATTACAGCTATTTTCTGGTATCAAATGACATAATCATGTTCAGTAAAGACTCTGACATGTTTATACTGCAGAAAAATGTACTTACCTTTAAAATTTTTAGCCAAAACAGTCCATGTGTCCAGAGTGATTTTTTGCTTTCTGATTTCCTGGTTGGAGGGTGGCAGATGAGGCCTGCCATATCCTGACACAGTGCCATCTAGTGTTTTTTTTAGGATAACATAACTCAACCAAGTGGTAGAGATGGCTCAATAAGGTTGAGTTAAGCTAAGTACTCCAGTTCATTATATATAGTCTCTCAAAATATGCTAAACCAAATGGTTGAGCAGGCAGTCAAAGGGTTAAAAGCTTATACTGACTAAAAATACAATTTTCTATTGACAGCCTTAATCCAGAAAATGCGGAAAACCTGAAGGCCTCACTTGTCTCATTTAATGTGCCCTGAAGCTCAAGTGCACCAGGACAATAATGCAAAACACAGCAGCAAGATTATCTCTGAATGGCTCAAAAACAACATGGAGGTTTTGACCTGGTCAAAGTGCAGACTGGAATCAGATTGAGATGATTTAGCATGACCTAAAAACTCAGCCTATGCTGGAAAACCCTCCAAAGTGGCCGAATTAAAACAATTCTGCAAAGAAGAGTGGACCAAATTTCCTCCACAGCGCTGTAAAACACTCATCACCAGTTATTGCAAATGCTTGATTGCAGTTCTTGCTAGATGACAAAAACACTTATTAGGTTTAGAAAGAAATTACTTTTTCACATGAGGTAAAGTTGGAGAGCTTTTTTCCCAAACTAAATGAAATCATGATTTAAAAAACTACAATCTGTATTTACTCTGACCATCTGTGTTAACATTTGAAATTGGAAACATGTAAGTGGAACAAACATGTAAAACATGAGAAATCAGGAAGGGGCAAAAAAAAAGAAGCATTTTGCTAAAAAAGATTTACAGCAGAAGTTTTTGCACTGCATTTTAAAATGAAGATATATTGCATTTATTTACAATTAAAGACACACAGAGCAGAAAGTGTGTTACTGTTTTACATCCACAGACACACAAGAAAAGAAGCAGGCAACATGAGGTCAAGTTATGGCAATTTTATTTCTGTATTTCAGTAGATGTATTCAGAATAGAGTTTTTAAAAAAAAGACACAAACATCCCAAGTAAAGTTTGGGGGATTTTTAGGAGGAAGTGGGTTAAAGGTGAGAGGTGAGGGTAGAGAAGATGAGCGAAACAGAGAGAGAAGAAGAAGGATGGGGTGAAAGAAAGGTGGAGACAGGGGGAAGGAGGAAGAAACTATTGATCTCCTTAAACTTGATGCTGCTGGGTCAGTTTTTTCTCAGCAGTCTGCTCCAGAATCCCCTCCTGTTCTCCGCTTTCTTTTCTTTTGCCTTCAGCTCCTTCAAGGTTTTCTTGAGCTGCTCCTCGGCGTCTTCAAATTTTTCTTTCAGCTGCTGTTTGGCCAGTTTCACTTTGTGTTTGAGGAGCTCTTTAGCTTCCTTTTTCTGCTTTTTATTTCTTTAAGTGCATCCTTGCAGTCTTTTTGGTCCTCGCAGAGCCTGTCATTTCTTTCTTGAGTACCTTCACCTCAATTTTCTCTTCTGCAACTTCTTCTCGCACTTTCATCAGTTCTTTCTTCAGAGTCTCACTTTCCTGTTTTGCCTCCCATTTTCCATGTGTCTCTTTTTCAAGTGCTTCCTGTGTTTCCAGCAACTTCTTCTTAATGTTTTGAGTGTAACTCTTTGTATTTTCCATTTCTTTCTTTGCTTCCTGTATTTTAATTTTTCTTCCTCCAACACTTTTGAGTTTCCAACAAATCTTTCTTCATATTTTCAATCTCATTTTCTGCCTCATGTTTACGTTTTTCTCCTCTTCAAGTTGTTGCTTTAAATGCACTAATTCCTTCCTCAGTATTTCAGCTTCAGCCATTGCATTTTCAGCTTCTTGTGTTGCCGACTGCATTTTCCTTTTTCCTCTTCAAAAGCTTCCTGCACCTCCTGTAATTCCTGCATCACATTTTCTGCCTCCTTCTTTGCAGTTTGATATTTATTTTGGCTTCTTCTGCTGTGGTTTTCTCTTCCTCCAATGCTTTTTCAGCTTCCAACAGTTCTTTCTTCATGTTTTCATTCTCATTTTCTGCCTGTTGTTTTCCCATTTTCTCTCCTTTAAGTTTTAGACCCACATGCAGTAATTCCTTCAATACTACTTCAGTTTCAAACTTTGAATATTTAGCTTCTCCTCTTGATTTTTCTGCCTCTTCTTTTAATTTGACATTTTCAGCCTGTATTATTTTAAATTCTTCTTGTAGGTTAATCAGCTCAGACTTCACTCTACTGTATGGTGAAGCACTCACATATCCTCTTCTCGATCTCCCTTGATTCATTTTGGCCTTTTAAAGAAAGGAACCAACTTATTGTAGAGAAGTGAAGTGAAGTTTTCGATGGTTTTCTATCTTCAACTGTGGTTTGTCCTGCACAGAGATGCTGCTGTAGATGTGTCTCTAGCTGTGTCTGGATAAAATGAAAAATGCTGTAACTAAGTGCTTGTGTTGCATTGCACAGTTCTACTAAACATTCCATCTCATGCATGCTCCGCCCACATGGTCAGGAATGTCAGGTGCTGCATCACCAAATGCTGCTCCGTTGCCTAGCAATAACAGCTGTTCACTTTTTGGGGTCTGGTTCATTATTTAATAAAGAAAACATGTCCAAGTATTGCAACCATGGTGCTGAGGCTCAGCGCATATTCTAGCCTGCTGTGTGGGTGGCCAGCTAGAAATCACTGGTGGGCAACATGAGTGAGGAGAAAACTGGAGCAGCCAAGCAGGGAGCTGCAGGTTGCTGGTTTGAGTCTCTGTTCAGATGCTGGTGTCTCCTCTCTCTGAGATGTTTGCAAAGAGTCCCAGATAAAAGAATAAGGATAATAAACAAACACGTGACTAAACTAACAATTATGACACTGATGTGTTTCATGTGTAGCAGGATGGCCTCTATACAGCAGTCGCTGCAAGCATCCACATCAGCACACTTACTTTTCTTTAAGCAGGCGTGCTGGGGTCCTCCTAAGGAAAGTTTGAGAATTTTGTGTGAGTTTTTTTCATTGAGTCAAATTCCAGCATTTTATTAGTCTAATAATTAGCAGATATGTGTAACCACAGTAGATAACAGTAACGTAAATTTCTTCCACATATAGTCACCAGCATTGTGGCGACAAAACAGTAAAGTTGAAGCTTCAAAACGCAAGTCCAAAAGCCCATGGGTGATGTCAGCGTGGTATACCTGTTATAAGCAGTGTGTGAATCTGACTCAAATATAACAGCCACTTTATTAGGTATACCAGTTGAACTGATCCTTCAGACAAACACCTAGTCAGCCAACCATATGTCTGCAACTCAAAGCATTTAGACATGTAGACACCTCAAATGGAGCATGAGGAACAGGAAGAAAGTTGGTTTAAATGATTGAACGCAGGACGGTTGTTGGTGGTGTTGGGCTGGTCTGAGTATTTCAGAAACTGCTGAACTGCTGCGACTTTGCCACACAACTATGTCTACAGTTTAGAGAAGTATGGTCTGAAAAAGAGGAAACAGAGTGGGTGATAATGCTTTGATGACATCAGAGAATGGCCAGACTGCTTCAAGATGATAGGAAGGCAATAAATAACCACTTGTTACACTCTAGGTACATTCGAGCATGTACGAATGCACAAAACCTTGAAGCAGATGGGCTAGAAGACCACACTGGGTGGCACTCCTGTCAGCCAAGAACAGGAAACAGAAGCTACAATTTACACAGTTCACACAGGCTCACGAAAATTGGACAGAAGCCTAAATAAATGTTGCCTGTTCTAGTGAGATTCAATTTCTGCTGCAACTGATTGTCATAATTTGATGTAAAAAGTTTGAAAGAGTGGATCCATCTAAATAGGTATCCCAATAAATGCATTAATACCATGCTCTTATTCTGAAAAGACAAGTATAGAACTCTAAATCTGAAAGTACTTTTGCGTTCGCAGCCCAGACAAATTTTTAGGACAGATTTTAAATTCAATAAACAAATTCAATAAATTCCACAACAGCTCTGTAAATTAAAATAACACAGTACAAATCCAAAGAAACCACATATTAAAAGATTTTTTTATTCACAATTGAAGTGTAACAAATATAGTTTATTAAAAAGTCTGCTGCTCATTAATATCATCTTAATCCATAAGCTCGGGAGATTTTTATATAAATGTCGAGCGCCAGTTTGTCGGAATGGAATATTTACATTTTACTCAATAATTATAATATTAACACAATAAAACAGATTTCCCCACAAAATTAAAATATTGCATGTAAATGCAAAGTAAACTATGTGCAATGGAAAGATTATCAGCAATATTTTGTACAGATACATTTCTGAGGTTCACATGTTTAAACCCTTTAAAGGAGATTGACGACCATTTTGAGGAATTCAGATTGAGTTCCAGTCATTTCTAGTGGTTGTGTACCACCATGAAAAACAAATGTCAGTGATGTCTGTATGAGACGTTTAAGGAAAAGTGGTGTATATTCAAAGAGGACTGACTGACTTTGGTTTGAATTCCTGAAACTGGTGTAATTCTCCTTTAATATTCACTAATAGAAAGGCATTGGAAAGCAACAGACCGTCAACACAATAATCATAAAATCACCAAAGACACTGCAGCTTAATCATGAAAACAACAGATTAAAAAAAAATCAAGTCTGCATGTGATAATGAACAAAAGCCTGACGTCACACAACGTGAAGCTAAAGCAAACACCAGAAACCAAATACATTCTCCAGATCTCCTTTTGCAGGTAGTGAAACGACCAGTTCAGTGTCAAATGAGAGAGAGAAAATGTTAAAATGATAAAAATCCAGGTGGACACGAGCACAAGAGAAATGAAATTTTTTTTTTTGAAGAAAAAGCTGGGACTCAGCCCTTTAAGTCTAAACAGGTCAAATGTTTCTAAGAATACAAACCTTCAAAATAAACGTCTGCACACAGGGCTTAAAAATCAACAACAACAACATTTATAATCATATGTATACTGTGTTCAACTAATGCCTGCAAAGCAATTTTCCCTGTTGGGAGATTACTCCTCAAAATGCTGCAAATGACTGCTGAAAATATCAGGAAATCTCACCCATTCAAATCTCTATTAACGATCATATTTACCTGAGGCTTAAAAAAAGAAAAGAAAGTATGACCCACACACCATTAAATGTTTTGATCTGTAACCGGACAGAAATCATCAGAAATTTTAAATAACTTAATTCATATCAGAGTGATATCAGTACCTTAATGCTGAAATGTAGCCTTAACTCTTTCCTCTCTTATATCTTACTGCACACTGGACATTTTGTGGGTTCAGGACTGTCCAACATTTACATGTTAGACTGTAACTTGACCATCTCAGGGAATGACGTGATAGAGAAAATACTCGAGCTGTTAGCTGCAGGTCTTAAATGCAAAGTACATAAAGTATCTAAAACCACCAGGACCAATGTGAATGACCAATGCCAGGTTCAGACTACACGACATCAGCAAGAAGTTGAACTTGGGAACAAAAACTGGTGTTATGGACGAAAGAATGCCTCACCACGTCCTGACTGCAGAAAGTGTAAGAAAAAATAAAAATAACGCCAAGACCTTAAAAGTGAGGCTAATCCTGCCTTCTTTCTAATGGCCATCAGGGGGTGACCTCTCTGGTCTCAAAAAGAAGTATTTTGTCTCCACAGACCTCTTCTCACCATGTTTTTAGATACCACTGCTACATGTTGTAGACTTTTATCTTCTTTCTCCCAAAGTCTGCATCATTAAAGAGCCTGGCTCTACTGGAGGTTTCTTCCTGTTAAAAACAGTTTTTCCTTCCCACTGTCACCTAGTGCTTGCTCATAAGAGATTCTTTGATTGTTGGAGTTTTCGCTCTAATATTTTAGAGTCTTTTGATAGTATAAAGTGCCTTAAGGTGACTGTTTTTATCATTTAGTGCGATATAAATGAACTTGAATTAATTGTCTAAGAAATGATTCACATTAGTGCCCCGGATTCAATTTAATTCAGTTTTTTTTTTTTTAAATAACAACTACTACAGAGAAAACCCAGCACTTGGAAACAGTGGGAAGGAAAAACTCCCTTTAACAGGAAGGGACGGCCTGGCAGAACCAGGCTCAGGAAGGAAGCCATCTGCCGTAACGGGGTTGGGGTGAAACAAAACATCCTTGTGATTTCTTTGGTCACTAGCACATTGCTGTAGTTCCTCATAGTTTGCACGGAAGACGCTGACCTGCCTGCAAAAACTTGCTAGCAAAAAAAAGTGTCACTCAACCCAAAAACGGAGAACATTTTCTTTCAAAATAAAAGTCGAGCTTGACAGTTGGAGCCATCATGTTTCAAAACTTCTACTACTTTGAAGGGAAATTACGGTCTATGTTTCTGGTTTGTGCTGCCCTTTTTCACCGTTTCACTAGAGCGCAGAAAGTAGTTTAAGAGTGTTTGCAGACACGCCAGTGTCTTCCATAAAAACTACAGGCAACCATGGCGTTCAATTTCACCTCATCACTGTCTACAATCTCCACCAATCACTCAGGGAATACACGCTTCTAGGTTTCTAGGTGGTAGCTGACAAATTTCTAGGCCTCTGTGCCTGTGGGTGTAGCCAATAAGTAAAAAATAAGATTTTGAATTTATAATCTAATCTGACACATTAGAACTTGTCGTGTGGTCTGAGCCTGGCATAACAGTCGGCAGAGATCAAAGTAATCGATTACAAATTATACCCAGCCAGCTGATAACTGTCACTGTTCAGTGTGTTAACATTTACTACCAGTAAAGTAAACATTTTCTGTAGTTTGCATTTTTTTCATACATCAGACAGGGACGTGTACATATTTTAACCTTGCTGTTATCAGCTCTCACTGGTTTCTGTGATTTCATATAAAGCTGCACAGTGCGCTAACACTCTACTGTACAATGAACACTTTATGTCTTTAACTCTTCTTATGTTTATTAGTCACATCCAGAGGAAAAAAAATGTCCCTACAGTGTAGAAATAAACCTCATGTGGTAGATTTGGTCATTTCCCATATAAACAGCTACATTAAGCAGCTCTCCATCTGTTTTGCTCTCAAACTTTTCCTGTCTGCACACATGGCTTCCACTTCCTGTGGCGTCCCAAGATACCAGAAAACCAAAAAACCCCAAAAAACAAAACCCCCGAAACAAAGCAACCCCCAAAAACAAACATAACAAAACACACTGAAGCGAACAAAGACAAAAATACAAACAAAATATTCTTCGCTTCACATTGGATGGTACATTCATGCGGCTCCTCTCTCTCTATAGGTTTTCCCATCGACTCCCAGGTGGTTCCTTCGCCCCTTTTCTCTGCTGTTCTGTAAAGGTGCCAGCTCTTTAAAACCCAACACAAACCAGCACGCAGCTGTGAAGCTTTCTCTCTGCCAGTCTTTGTCTCTAATCCAATTAAAAACCCACAGTGCCACCTAGGGGTTGGCTCCCAACGTTTCCTACGTTCTCTAGCACAGAATAAATTAACACAATCAGCAGAATTACAATAATACATCATCACATGGGTAATAAATGCCACTCTAACTAAACCAAACAGTAAGCTCTGCCGTCTGTACAGTGATAGAAAGAACGTGAAGAGATTGGTCACAGCTCAGAGAATAAGAAACGATATGTCAGTGTTGGTAAAACCGGGGCTTGAGCATTTTGGGCTTTACTTTTCCAAACATAATGAAAAAAAAAAATCTGGGAGTTTAGTATTGTGCAAACACAGGACTGTGGTATGGTCTGTCAAAGCTTCATCTTTTGTTTTACTGTGAATTTGAGATGGCAGGAAATTAAAAGTTCTGAATGCTTGGGGACTGAATCAGGAACAAATAGGCTCATCTAAAGGGAGAGAAGTAATGCTGTAGTGCTATTCATCCATCTAGTTTATTTTGTTGTTAGCCGACTGTTTTTGTAGATATTGGCTGTAGAGATTTCTGCCCTTTCTTGAATATTGAACAGATGGTGGAGACATTGTGGCAACCTTTTAAAAACTAAGTCTTTTATGTCTTGATTTATGCTCAATCATCCAAGTAAGTAAATCGCCAAAAGTGGATTCTGTTCATCTGGACGTAGCGTTTTCAGTGGGGAAACATTCACTCATCAAGTGACTTCTGCAGTCTCAGCTAACTGTGGTTTCCCCAATCTTATGCACTGTTTATAACACTGGAGAAACCTGCAGTCAGCTGAGGCTGAAGAAGTCACTTGGATGTGTGACGAAACGTTTCCCCCACTGAAAACGCTACGTCCAGATGAACAGAATCAACTTTTGCGGATAAACCTTTTATGAATCCACAAAACTCTACAAACATTCTTGTGAGCGGTTGCATGTATTTTCTTTCCATCAATCCGCACCCATTAAACGGCATTTTCTCCAAAACTGGAGGACTCACACCAAAACAATCTAGATGGATAAAACAACACTGCAGGTAAGCTGAAAGATGCATAACTGATGACCAAACAAGAACAATAAAAAACAGAAAGCACTGATTCTGAAACCCTTACAGACTGATTTACCTGCTCTGAGACACCTGGGGCAAATGTTCTTTAACCTGCTGAGAAAAATAACCCGCACAGGCGTCACTCAGCCAGCATAAATAAATCAGCTCAGGCAGTGATCCTGTTGTTGACTGAACGTTCTAATGACTCATCATCTGTCAGTTTAAAGCTCATTTGGAATATAAGCAGAACTGAATGTGCAGTTCTATGATCTACGCCCTCGCTCCATCAAATATTCAATCCAAAGGCTCAAAGTACAACAGTGCATGTTTTCCCTTTCTTTCTTTGATGAGCTGAAAATACTTTTATGGACATAGAAGTAGCTGTTGACTTATCAGACTGCAGTTATTCAGACTGTAATATGAAGCTCTTACCACTAGATGTCAGTATAGCCAAGCAAATATGTGTTGACTGAGCACTGCACAGGTCTCAAATGATTAGACAGCGATTCCTAACAGAGATGCAGACTCTGGAGACGGAAAAAGTAAAGCGGATAGGACTTATTTTCAATTTTAATTCTTAACTCAGGACTTTGGTGTTCTGATCTCCCTCTTAGCACAACAAAGCCCAAGTTCTTACCAACTCTTGAGCCATTTATCAAGCCCAACTTAGTCCAAACGTCAAATTAAAAAGCAGTTATTATCCTTTAATCCGTGTCTAGTTTTATTATAATCCTCATCAGAGCAATGGGAGCTTTTAGTTAAAGCTGCAATACTGCTTTGAAACTGCTTTTTGTGTTTGCGTGAGCTGCTTTCTCCCTCCTTCTCTACAGCGAAGGCACTAGATCGAAGACTAAACTGGATTAAATCTGGTTCCTGTGTGGCATCGGGAGAAGTCTTCACCGTGAAATTAAACTAAAATGACCAGGCGAGCGCGACTCTGAAGACACAAAAGCAGCAAACACGGTCACACACTCTACATGTGAGTGGAGGACGGAAAAAAAAACTTAACGATAGCACGGTGAAGCTGCGTTGCATTAGTATGGCTTCTTGTGTGTGTGAAGGTGGATAGTTATGGAAGAGTCGAGCGACGACGTCTCCTCACAGAGGAGGGAAGATCCTACAGGCTGCCCTACGCGGACCTGGAGGACGGAAACAAGAAGAAGCAACACCGCGGTGAAGACGAGGACGAGGGCTCGACCGATGCACAAGGATTACAGAGGACTGTAATAAATCAGTTTCCTCTTGTAGAGAGCCTGGAAGCTAAATTTTTAATGCATACACATGGTCAAATGTGAGGATATTAGCATTTTCAGAAGATTTCTGTTGAATGTCAAGAGCTAATCAGTACCTAGTTCTTTCTACAGCTTTCATCCGCACTCCAACTAATCTCCATGCTCCATTACAGCCGTGCAGACTTCATCTTTGGAGTAAGACTGTGAAAAGTGGTTGAACGCTCCATCAGACTGAGGCAAATGTTCCTTTTTATTCTTTTGGTTCATGCTCTTTTCAGTGTTTAAAAGCCTGTAATCATAGGCTGTGAATTTTGTTCCTTTTCAAAAAAGAAGAAAGAAAACCTCCAAATGTGTATTTTTTTTTTCAGTAAATGGAGAAAAACTGTCGAACAAACTCTGATTCCGTTTTTAAAATCCCTGTGCTGGTCGAACCCCCAGAGCACATATGAGAAGGAGAAAGAAATCTCAAAGCGGGTCAAAGATGCAGATGAAAAGCAGAATAAGAATACGGAGGAGGATGGCTTTGTGTAAACATCGTGGGGAGAAAGTGGAGTTACTGGCAGGTAATGAGCTGGTGCGGCTGGTCGTCATTTGTCACATCCAACTCAAGAGAAAGGAAGGAGGAAGCAGAGTCGGTTAGGTTTATAAAAAGAGGCTCGGGTTGTGCTGCGTCTTTCCTTTTTTTCTTTTTTTTTTTAAGAAAACCAGCGGTTCTCTGACGACACTATGAAACGCTCGAGTCGGTGCAGGAAAGACCGGTTCCTAGTTCCTATTCAGATGTTGCTGTGGTAGAGCAGCAGGTAAAAGACGACACATGTGAAGGGAATTGAGCGTCCGTTCACGCGGCCAGCCAGCCATGTGATCCTCAGTGGGGAGCTTTTCCTTGGTGTGGTGCCCAAACACTCGGGGTCCATGGTAGTTCATATCAGTGGTGAATGACTGTCAGCGTCCTCCTCCTCAACAAAAATGGCTACTAGCAACAATTAAACTGATGAATAAAGTGATAGCTGGTCACACTGTCCCTCCAAATGAACAGAAAAGCGAAGGAAGTCAAACCGAGGAGTGAAATAAACGGCCTTTTTTTTTTCTTTAGATCTTGATTCAAATTATTATGTCTAAATTTTGATGAGCTATCATGTTATTCAGCAGTACATATGTTGCTTTGGGTCAGCCTTTGGACTCAACCAGAGAAGAAGAAAAAAGAAAATCAAGTGAAGGAAAACAAAACAAAACAAAAAAAACCCTGGAGTCTCCAGCGAGAACCCGGCTCCTGCACAAGTGGGTTCAGTTTTGAGCCCATCAACAATATCAGGTGAAGTCTGATCTGTAACCACTCAGGGCTCCAAGCGGCTCAACAGTTTCAGACAGCTGGAGGCTCAGTATACAGGATCGAGGTTCTCACACATGTTTCTGGGCATCGGTGCAGGCAGGTCCGTTACTCCACTTCGTTTGGTCTGTCCGTTTTATCCTTCCTTATGACGGGCAGGGGGTGAGCCTCGGTATTGAAGACCCAGTGTTCGAATGGTAGGTGGTCATCCTCAGAGAAGAGCAGGTAGAGATACCTGTGGGAGAGAAGAAGGGGTCAGATCAAGTTGCCAAACTAAGAAATGTTGCAGCAAACACATTTACTGCTTAAACTCCCAAACATAGCATAGTTCTCGTCATATGATTTAGGTTTAAAGGGTCAATTTTTCTGATGGCTTTACCATGTAAACCTGTTTATTTCTCCTGTCAATTTTGACATTTGTACATCGTTCTGAAGGTATTCAAAGATTGCTATGATTTGGGCTTCACTTAATTCTTTTGGTACTGTTACAGCTTGATTTTCAAACTTCCTCTCTTGAGAATATTTTTAAGTAGTATTGAGACAAAGTTAAAAGCTGAATCAATCTGCAGCTGAATTTAGCATAAATGATCCAAAATAAAGTAACATTTGTGACTGTGCTCTGGTTCCACCCAAATTCATTATTCATAAACTGTTTAAATGTGCTTCAATTCCCTCCTTCATTTCTTTATGAGAGTTACTTGTGGAAATTAAAAAAAAAAAAATAAAATAAAAACAGTTTACTCCTCAGCATTTCAGCTTTTGCAATATTTATTCGATGGTTTTGCCAAAGCCGTGATGAGACAGATGTGGAACTGAAAGCGAAGGATGGGTGCGACTCTGTTTCAGACTGGTTTATGAAACTTGAAGTCATGCAATTTTTGTGCTTCGCTGTCATCAAACCTCCCTGTTATGAAATGGCCCTGAAATATTATTATTATTATCCATCAAAGGAGTGATAAGCAAATTGAGAGAGTTTCAGGACAGCTGGCGGTCCTGTGGCGTCTTATCAGATTTCATCATGTTGAGTGAAAAACAAACGATTTGTTTTCAGTGGGTCGAAAATGAAAACTTAAACAATGGAGCTGAAGAAAAGGGACAAGCTTAAAAAGAAAGCGTGAGCTAAGGATGAAATAATGACTCGGTAGAGAAGCTGGTTGTCCACGAAGCCTTCAAACTCCAGGACGAGCCCCCGTCCTCCTCTGCTTGCTTGCCAGCCAAACAAGCAGACAGCAACGAGTGATTGAAGGCAGACAGGAGTGTGAAGTACGGCGGTGTCCTTGGCAGCATCGGGAAGATGAATGCTGGAAGATGCCAGAGTCCCCGAGTCACATTAGGAGGATTAGACTTGTGGGTTCGCAGCTAAATGGGATTGATATTTTCTGTGTCTGCTGAGGTCTGTTTCAGTTGCCTGACCGATGGGGTAATTATTATGTTAGCGTCCAGGCTTGTGGTCAGTTACGCAGTTATTCTGCCTTCCAGTTGTCTGTGGGGGGCCTTTAATGTGAGATAATGCTAATGACACATTAGCATTTGGGGACACTTTCTTCTTTTTTGTTCCACTTGCCTGGAAAAATAGCCAGCTCTCCCTTTTATGTCGAAGAGGAAAAATAAATCTCTACAAACTGATCTGAGAAGGAAGTCGGACACTGTGTTGGTTTCTGTGTCCGTGAGTGTTTTAATCAGGAGTAGAGGTGACGCTTGTTAAAATATACTGCCTATAAAATGAAAGCTGGATTGGATGGCACCTCGCCCCCATAAGGCTCTGTTAGGATAACCTTGACTTCCTGTCAACAGCTGTCTGGTATGTGGGGAGGAAAAAAAAATGATAGAAGACGAAGAGGTGGAGGAGGAGGTGGATAAGGGGAAGGAGGGGGAGATGGAGGAGTGGCTGATATAATTTCTAAGGGAGTAAAGGAAACGGAGAGGATGATAAATCTGCAGAAGGAGAAAGAGGAGAATAGAAACTTTGATCTTTAATCAGTCCATCCATGACGTCCACTGCTTCATGCATGCACACAGGTTTTGATTTGATGTTATTATATTTGTCTCACATGATCAAATACTAAACATCAGGGAAGCTGTGGAAAACTGTAATGTATATTTTAAACTCTTTCTTGTTGATTAAGGATGTAATTTGAACAATAATCAGCAGATGAACACAGTAATGAAGACATTCATGCTGACGTTAATGGTAACTGTGGGAAACGCTGATATCAGATGTGGGAAATCAGTGTATTGATTTGGTATCTTGTGCCTTTAATAAATGCATTCCATTCAACTTTAAAGCTTAACCGCTTAATAAAAAAACGAATATTTGACTGTGAAAAAAACAAAACAAAACAAAAAACATAACTCTCAACAGCTTTAATGCTCTTTAGAGAACAACCAAAGGGTCCTTGTCTCTGTACTCATTGGATCTTAAAACCTTTGAAGAGTCATCATTACATTTCCACAAAACTTAAAAACAGCTCTAAGCAGCATTTAAAACACATGACATAATACCACAGATTCAGAATCTGTTTGTGGCAGGCCTGGGTTAATTTGCACACTCTTATATGTCGTGTGGGCAAAGAAACCGTTGGCTCTTCCTCTGAAATCTGCGACTTAACCTCAAACTGTGGTCACCATGAGCTGACACTAGCAGAAAAGCTCAGACGATGAAGCTTTGGCCTCTCTCCCTCTATCGCTCATTCATTATGTTTTGGTGTAACAGTTGCTGGGAAGCTTTTGTTGCACTTAACCTAAGGTGTTACCATCATATCATCTTATTTTTTGTTTTCGTGAGCTCCACAGTTGGCGTGTAAGAGACGGGCAGTAAAGACGTGCCCTCAGACACAGAGCAGTAAAAGAGGACCTAGCGTGATTGATAAACAGTAGAAAAAACTCGCACAAAGGATCATTTTGGATGTTTAATGTTAAGATGAACAAGTGCTTTATGCTACTAAAAAAAAGTGTTTGGATATGTGTGCTGTGTGATTTGGTTGCTTTGTAGATGGGGATCAGGGCTGAGACGGTGATAAAAGTGGGAATAAGACAGAGTCAGTCTGCTATCAGTCTGTGACCAAGCGGAGCCAAGTTAGGAATTACATGCAGTCTGTTTGTGATCATCATATGTGTGTAAAACACACAAACACAGCCACAGCCATAACTACTTGCAATCGGTCGCCAACAGCAAAAACATTCAATGCAAACCACCGAAATTTCCTCGTCACGTTGACCTGTTTATATTCTAGCGTGACCCTTGGCATAATTTTACACTCCTGTCAGATTGGCACTCGGCATCAGCAGAGACCTGAAGCCAAAGTATTGATATCTGATCACCAGTCGGATCAGCTCAAAAGCTAAACTGCACTAAGCTATTTTACAGCCTGTGCGTGCTTTCTCAATGCTGCTGAGTCTCTGACAGCTGACTTTAAATTCGCCTTGAACATTTTTCTTTATTTGCTTCAGGCAACTTAAAAATATTGATGTAAAAATGGATAACTGGTCAGAAAACCGTGCCCTAAAACCATGTTCGATTAACAGGAGCAATGAATGCAGAATTTTCAGCCTTGATTCCCCAGCTCTTTTAAGCTTTAATTTTAATACGCTGTGAATGGTTGATTGTGTTACATCCATAAAAAAAATACATTAACTAGAAGCTGCAACTTTGAGCAAAATACTATGAAAGTACCTGAAAAGAACATGTAATGAATAACCCTCGTGTAGCTGCTACTACTACTTACCTGACTCTGGAACTACTGACCACATTTATCATAATGACATTAACACTGAACGCTCTCCTTGTTCCTCTTTGCGTAGTCAGACACACAAAGTAAACACAAACACACACAGCAGAGTGCATGACCACACGCTTCCACCCACGTTAAGCTGTAGCCGAGACTTTTCCTCGTGCTTTAAACAGACTTGTCTTCTTGAGCACAGCTGGAGAGGCGAGAGAAAGCCCTATTAGCCACCAGACATCATACTGCGTGGCTGACAACACGTTTAAAGAGCCATTTTGTGGCTGCACACTCAAACGCTCACACCCTCACGCACACATTAACACATTCAAACTGAGACGTGCACATAAGGGCAGTTAAGTAAAAATATCAGCCAAGTATTAAGAAAAAGTGAGACGGCGTGCTGCCTGTGGTGTGTAAGGACATGTGGTGTTTTTCACAGTTTCTGGCTTTCTCTACTAGATTTCTGCTATTTCAGATCTAATGTATCAAGGCACCGTTTTTCAGTTGTGAAAAGGAAGTTTATTTATAATGCTGCAAAATATTCTTTTATTCAAAACAAGTTGTGCACATTTGGATCCAATTCTTTTCATGTTATTATACGTCCCAGAGGAGAAATCATCCTAGTTTAGCTTTGGACTGTTTTGGAAATGCAAAACAGATGTTGAAATGAAAAAAGATGAACATATTCTGGTTTACCAGTAACTCTGAAAGCCTCTTTGTCATCTACAGGATAGAAAGTCCCAGCTGCGTTTGAGTTTTTTTTTACTCCAGAAGAACAAAAAGAGGAGGGTACCAATATGACATTCACACCGGGAATGTCAACTCTAACCAAGACAAGACTCAGAATGGAGCCACATAACAGTAAACCATCCACATTACAAGCCTTTGGCGTTGACCGCATCCCACTTTCTGTACTTCTGACAAAGAAAACTAACCAAAGGGAAGTTTTTTTGAGTCCTGAAATTACAAGCTACTAAATATTTAGGGCTAAATGAGAGATGACAGATGTCTTACAGCTTTTCTGTAGACATAATATTTCTTGTTTGTTTTGGCTTTTTAAAATGTAAATTCATCCCATGTAACTAGCTCTACTGTTTAACTCCACATTCATCAATTTAGCACCACTTTGACAAATACTTCAGGCAGAATGAAAACTATGAATCCACCAACTATGCATGTGCATGAGAGAGTGGACTTCAATTGAACTTGGCCATTTATATCTCCAGCTGTCTGTCCACAACAGTGTATAAATGAGGCTTAAGCTTGTAGATGCTACTGGTGTTACAGCAGTACAGAAATACCTTTGCCACTGGTAAGTCACGTTGGTTCTCCTTCATGTCATCTTTTATGCCAAAAAATGCACTTTTTTGATTAAACATACCCAGTCTAAAGAAATCATCTGTTTTAATTGTTATAGGAATGACAGTGCATTTTACTGAGTTGCACAGTCTGGGGCAATAGAAGAAGAAAGCTCTTTTTTATAGCCTGCTGCTGAAAGAATTAAGGTTTGTACTGTGTTGCATTTTATTTTTAACCCTGTACTGCAGTCTTCCTTTGTACATATTTCTTAGTACTTCTTAGTAGTTATTTTTTAATAAATAGGTAAAATCCTTACAGCTGATATCCCTCTACTTCATATTCATTAAATACAGAAGGCTAAATCTTTGGGTTATACTGTAACTAGGTTAACTGTGGCTTTTCTCTCCGCCTCTGACCTCTGAATTTCACTGTGAATTGGATTCTGGCCTATTCTGAAAACAGCACATTTATAACAATGCATGATCTACAGTATGCACAGGAGGTGAATATACTCACATTTTGACTAAAATCTGCAAAAACTTAAACAGTGAAACAAAAATTAGGACAATTTGATACTAAATGTGTTTTAAGGACATGTAAATACTCTGGTTACAATGTTGGGCTATCCAGGTATAACAGCTAACAGCGATGTAATCCCACTGTTCACGGGTTTTTTTAAACGCTTCAAGTTGTCCCTCTTTCCCTCTGTCCTGCATTCTTCCTGCTAAGAAATCCACATTAAACTATCTGCTGAAAGCAAAAAGACCTAAAGATTCTGCTTTTGAAAGTTTAAACACTTTTCCCTCCATTTCTGCCTCATTTGTGAACCTAATATTTTTTCCGTCTGGCAGTAGCTCGTAATTTTGGGTCTAAAATGTACTTTACTTACTTTGTACAGCTACAAAAGTCCCTCATTTCCAGTAAGTGTGTGACACTCTTCTCTGGAGCTTAGTTTGAATGAATGACAACCTGTGTGTGTCTGTGTGGGGCTTGACATCTCTGTCAGTTCAGGGCTGCAGGGTCCCAGTAGCACCATAAAATGCAATGACAGCACAATCACAAGAGGACAGAAGTGAAGGGTGTTCAGTTTGTGTCTTACTTGAGCGTCTCAGCCAAGTAGAAGCTCTGCTGCACGTCGTCGTAGTTTGGAGATGAAGCGTAGACATCTCTGACGCCGCTGTAGCCTCCTTCGACTCTACAGTGCTGCTCCAAGGCCTGAATGAGAGACGGTGATGGAGACGGACAGCACAAAGGGAGAGGGAGACAAAGAAGGCCATCGGTGACTGGCGACATAAATCACTGAACCTTAGGGAGGATTATTTACTAAATATAATCACGAGTGACCTTGTGTCAGTTTTTTTTCTTTTTTCTTTACAGGCAATTTATGGATTTTTAAATAGAAAAACTTTTCTTTTCCTTTTATAATTTTGTCTCCAGTTTTTCTCAAATTAATGCAATCTTTATTTTCATAGATAGATATTTTACCTGTACAGCCTCCCAGCCCCACTCTCTGTATTTGGGGTCGTGGGTAAACCTCCACATGTACATGTAAGTCTCGATGACCTCAGGACGGAGGATGAAATACTTCTCGTTCTGGCGGGTGGCGATGGCCTCAACGCCGCCATCGAAACGAAACGCCTCTGGCCCGAGTTTCAAAGCTGCAAAAGACGAGAACAAGACAAGAAAATGTTCAGAGATGAAGAACAGATTTTCAGCATATTCATATATTTTGCATGTTTGCACATGTATGGAAAACCACATGATGTAAGGTTTACAGAATAGTGAACATGCCAGATTTTCTTCCCTTTCACTTTGTTTTTATTGTCATTTATCTATATATTTACATAATGTAAAGTGTAAGTAATATATGTAGATGCTGTGCAGAGCAACACCACTAACTTAGGGCTCAGTGGTCACTGAAAAGAACAATGCTATTCAACTGCTAGCGGTGAGGTTTCTCCAGAACTGCATTCAAATCATGATGACTCAGAACACGACCTAAGGATGCATTTAAATGAGGGAGATAAATACAATTATCTGATTTAAGAGGAAAAAGGGAAAAAACTGCATCCTCTTAAAATATGGCATTGATTAAAAATGAGAATTTTAAATGAGTCTAAAAGCACTTTCCCCTCAGTAAGCACTAATTTGAGTGTCTTGATTAAAAAAAATGAACAGTGCATGGAAAGCATTCAAAAACCTGACATGAAAGATAATTTGGAGAATAGTAATTGTTTAGACTGAGCCATATTCAGAAATCCACACATGTTATGGCAACAGATTCACTTCTACAATGAAATGCATCTACGCTTAACAAACCAAATCACAAGTGGGGCAAAAAGATGAAGTGAGTGTCTATTTACTTGTCCTGGCATAAGACTCGTGACAGGTGCGAGCGATCTCTGCTGCCTGCTCCATCTGGTGGCCCGTCTTGTCACCGGGCGCCCCATCAGCACCCAGAGCGATCATGCCGCCTGCAAAACAGGTCAGGTGGCCCATCTTATGCTCCAGAAGCCCCCCCTTCCACTCCGCTATGTAGGTCAGCCCATTGGTGGACTTCCTCATCAGGTTGGTTTCTATTGCCTGAAAGAAATGCAGATTTTTGCAAACGTGTTAGCTTTGGTTAATAAATGTGACTGTTGTCACACCTTAAAGGTGACGAAGAGAACATTAACAGTCAACACAGATGTGCCTAAACTGCAGGATCTCCTAAGACTCTAGAAAGTGACCATGGTAATATGCTTACATAATATGGGTTAAATTTATTCATTATTACTGGCTTATTTGACTGACAGGTGGATGCCAGTGCAGCAAATCTGAGTCTTCATAGCTTGACCTGCTTTAATTTGAATCACTGAACAACAAAAATCCACTTTGACCTTTTAGACCTGAGGTGGGCAATTAATTTTCCCAAGAGGCCACATGAGAAACTGGGACTGTTGTGGAGGCCCGCATAAATTAGCTGACTTCAGGTATGCCCAATAACTACTGATTTCTTTATACCGATTTATCTCTATAGACCAATAAGTTTCTAAAGGGATAAAATTCACACTGAGCATAAGAGAGTTCATCATATTCGTGTCGCCCTCCACAACAGTCCCAGTCTCTCATGTGGCCCCTTGGGAAAATCAATTGTATTAAACTGAAACTGTTATAACATGGCTACTACTGATACCACCAGAGATCTGGGATGACCCAGGAGCACATGAGAAAACATATGCTTAAAGCTGCACACAAACATTTCTTTCTAGTCATAATATGTCATAATAATTTCCTCCTTGTACTCAGTCTCAGCAGATATCTGCAGAGAGGAAAACATGTCAATCCCATTGGGAAATATAGAAATGCTTGTGGCTGTGATTTACCTTCATCACTAAAGACTAGATTGCTAGATATGATTGAAAAACTACAACTAAACCATCTTAAAAGAGTTACTGATTTGTGTCGGTTCCAGTTGTTATCTCTGATGGATAAGTAGTGCTCCAAAATGAAAAACCTTGTATTTTTCTATTTACAGACCCTTTAAGGAGCACAAATTGTACAAAAAGTAAAAGTTATTCCTTTTTCTGTCTTGTTGTGACTTTGATAGACCTCCTGCTGCTTCTCTCCTCCCGAGCCTCTCCTTGACAAATAAAACAAGAATGCCTATAATCCTCAAAGATCAAGAGGGATTATGGGTAAACTATCCCAGCGTGTTTAAGTCTGTATTTTAGTCGCTGTGTAATATATTCGCTCCCAGTGTGCCACAGAAAGACAGACGGACAATAAGCTTTTTCCAGCTGAGACCCGTCGCTTGTCACCACAACTTAAGTTGACAATTTGTTCTAACAGAGGAAAGCTGTCTCTGTGTGTCTGTCTGTGCGTGTGTGTCATCCATCCTTTGGGTTTACGAGTGCTGTTGTTACTGTAGATGTGTCTTTTGTTATTCAGCAGTAGTCCTGTCAGCTGTGTCATCCTTCCATCTGCTCAAACTCTGTATCAAGCTCCTGAAGATTATATTACTTGAGATAAAAATCGCAAAACTCTCCACTTTAGACTAAAATTAAATCTGTGAAATAGCATATTTTAGCATAAAACTACAGAGGCAACGAGCAACACTTGCAAAGCTTCAAAGCTAGACAGAAATAAATACAACAAAAAGACCACTTTTGAATATCAAAAGCTGACCTCATGCTTGTTTTCCGCTATTACCCAACAACCATTTATTATGACTCAGAGGGTGCACGGAGGATGCAAAACCCCGGAGTAAATCCACGCAGTTCACCATCTGTAAACAGACCCTTATGCTGTCAGTTCAGCGAGAACAGCCTCAAATTAGAGGTCACTGGCTGTATATGTAATACACTCACAGCCTTCCAGAGGTTACCTCGGGATTCCCCATATATTAACAATAAAATACAAAGCAGTTACACAATACTGTCTGCATTACTCTCTAAGTGCTAAGACATGACAAAGACTGGAAAATAGAACCACGACTAATACTTTCTAAAATTTATTTAGTACTAAACAGACTTGTTTATACTTTTGGACACTACTAGAGCAGCTTTGCATGATTCACTATTCAAAATAATCCTTATTTATCTTATACTGGGCCCTGGCGTAGGCCCTCAGTCCACTCCATGTTTTAAACAAGCAGTTTAGCTCCTCCCCCTTTAACCCAACTGTCTTCTGATTGGCTCCCCTCACAAACAGAGTAGAACAAATGTTTGTAACTAAGCGTATTGAGCAGCATTACCTGTATACACCAACCTAATTATCCTAAGCTTTTGTATGAACATGCACTATTGTAGCACAAAATCTTACAATTGTACAGTGAATTGTAAAAAAAAAAGAAAGAAAAAAGAAAAAGGTATAAATATTACATCAGGGTGTAATGTGAAAATTTAAAAAACGTTCAAATATCTTCATCAACAGTTAAAACCCCAAATATTCAGAGAAAGGCAGCAAATCCCTCTAAGTTAAAGGCTGAACCTGGACAGTATTTTTCACATTTTGCCTGAAAAATGATTGAATGATTATCATAATCGCTCGGTCCGGAAACCCACAGGCTTGTTTGCTGACTTGGCCTCTGGCCGCAATGTTTTTTTCATAAATAAGCGATATCTGGGCCAAAACTTCCCATTACATCTGCTGCTCATTCTTTACAAATACAGAAGGTTGACCATGTGTCCCAGTTTATGTGAGACTGCACATCGTTTTCATCCCGTCCCCTCGTACCTCATAATGAGACAATGTTCCACATTTTGATTGGCTCGAGTTTACAAAAGTTACCAAAGCAGGACAGACACTTTTAGAGCAACAACTGAACAACAAGGATGAAACTTTGAAAGGTAATTCTCAGAGGCTTTATTTAGAGGTTACAGATATTTCTATTGCTCTTGTTACTATTATTATAATAAAGAGACAAAAATACAGTTGATTTAACAGGTACCTCTTTTAACAGTTATTTGGATAGAAAAAAAGGAATATGATTGTAAGGAGACTTGGAAATTTAGTTAGATAAACTATTGTATAAGCGTCCTTTATGTGCCAAATATATGTATATTTTAAAAAAAAAGGATCATCTCTCAGCATTAGTGGTGTTACTCACACAAACAAACAGTTTGTGTCACGTTTGGTTTGCTCAGATGTGGTCACCTAAATCGCAAATACGCAAAAAGTGCCAAACTAGAATGCTTCTGGTGCAAAAATAAAACGTTCCCACAGATATCTGTTTATAAAGAGATCCACTATCACTTGACTGATAGCTCATTTTACTACCTGCTGCAGTTCCAGTGAAGTCTATGATTGAAACTCTGAATACTTCTTTTTTTTTTTCCTCAATCACAAACAGCCAAAGTCGCCTCAGCTCATTTTGAAAAGCGTGTCATTGTGTGTGTGTGTTTGTGTGTGTGTACCTGCAGGGCATCGTAGTACATCTTCTTGCCTTCCTCATCGGTCTTGTCAGACATCAGCCAGGCCTTGAGCAGGTACTCATAGAAACTGTCACCCAGGCCACCCACGGACACGTGATCTGCAACACACAGATAAAGAAAGGAGTGAAACTCACTCAGACACACAGAGACACACAAACAGGCCTCCCCATCTGTCTTCTGGGTTAGATCACAACTGCCATCCAAAGATCATCCTCACATGACACGGTGTATGTGGCATACCGGTGATCCAAGATAAACAACAGCACTCTGAATGTGTGTGCGCGCTGTATTTTTATTGGTGAGCCTTCACAGAGCTGAGCAAGCCAAGCAGCATTTTTGCATTCGTCCTGCTGATGGTCAGCAAAGCCTCATCCATATGCATGCATCATTAACAGAGTCTGAGGCTGTTTGTGGAGTGCAGAGATTAAATGTCAGCTGTGATAATGTTAAAGTGAGGCAAAAAGGAGGACGGAGCTGAACACAGTTTGTTTCTGAGCTGATAACGGTACCTGGCCTTCCTCAAGTTCAATAACAAAAAACCAGGAACAGCAGCACCAGCCAATCAGGAGAGATGACACACGCTTCAGACAGACCATCAGCAGTCTGCCAAACGGCATTACAGCTGTCCGATTGGAATAAATTTGTGCAAACATTTTTTTAATATATTATTATAAACAGAGAGAGGATGGAAACTATGACTCAATCGTCACAAGTCACTGCCACAGCTGTTTGGATAAAATACAAACACTTCAAATCACAATATGTAAAAGAGAGAGCCTTTCTGGAGAGCTGCGGTGTGGAGATATTTTTTCAGACAGCGTTAGGCAGCAGAGATCCCCGAGTTATAATTTATTCAACAAATGCCTTCCCCATCACTGTTGCATAATTTCTGTCTAGATGAAAAAACCTAAGACGAGCATAAAAGCGACGATTTTTCCTTCTTTTGTTTGAACTTTCAGTTTCTATTCTAATTGAGTATGTCATCATTTGCATAAAATACTTGGATGAAATCATAGTAGCTGGCTCTGCTTAAGAGTGTCAGCTAAATGCCAACCATTATAACCGTGGATGTGCTCTCAGTGGTTTTTTCAGCTCATCACATAATAAAAGCAAGTAAACCACAGGTGCAGATTCAGATTTAGGATACTACAGATACTAACACCCCTTTAATAAAATAGTAGGTGGTAAAAAACAATACCTGACAGAACTCTAATAAAGGCTGAACGCATATCAGTGAAAAAAAGAAAGGAAAAAAAACATTAATAAAAGTCAATTAAAGGATTTCTAATTTGTTTTGCTGTGGAAATCAAAAGACATGTATCAGATTTTATGTGGAAAAGTGTTGCAAACATGGCACCATCATAATGTAAAATGGAATAATAGATCTCGTTTATTTTAAACGTAAAATACTCACAAAGAATTAAAAGTGGAAAAAAAGAAAAACCAGTTTTTAAAGTAATTTCAGTCTTCTTTCCCTTCTCTGTGTGCGTCTGCTACCTATCAGGTCACACTCCACAGTCTAACTGCAATAAATTACAAAGCGCATGATCCTTCTTGTATTGTGTATGCAAAACAATGGTTCAAGCAAAGTCACTTTCTAATCCTTTATTACGCTAATTTGCCTAATCTTTGCAGTTCTTGGCAGGCAGCTGAAATGAAAACGCAGCAGGCTAAAGGGCAATTTTGCTGCCGCTCCCGATGTTGTGTTTAACTCCTGGGGCTCCACAGTTGTGACTAAATTTGGTCAAAATGCAGCATGATGACTGAGAATTTTCTAGATATGCAACATATCAGGAGAAACTGTTTGGCAGTAACCTGCCAATTTTAGATATGTTTGAAGCCATGGATATTTAGATCAATGCTCAAAAAAGGGCACCTGATCAAAACTTTTCTCCAGTCTCACACTGGTTTAATCTGTCCCTGCTGACTGCTTGAGCTGCTGTGAAGAAGCGCGTGTTTGCATGTCTTTTCTTTTGGCTAAACAAACCTGGTAAAAATAATCTGGAAGGTAGTACAGTAAATTCAACTGTTGCCTTAAGATGCTTTATGCTGTAAGGTTAAGATCCTGCAATATTAGCCAGACAGTCCCCCGTGATCACAAAGGTGACGTTTCAAAAGGAAGAGACCTTCAGCAGAACCAGAGTCAGCGAGGGGCAGATGCCTGTTAAAGTTGAAAAAAAAAAAAAAACCCAAGCAAACAAACCAAAAAAACTCTGCAAGGTATGAGAGAGATACACTGGTGGCATATAAACACATCGGGAGTGAAAAGAGGTTATTGAAGTGCATCATGGGAACCTCCCAGCAGCCTGAGCCTGTAGCACCATAAAGGATTGTTCAGGCTTACCTAACCCAGCCCTAACTACAAACTTTATAAAAACAAGCAAAGTTTTAAGACTAATCTTATAAAACCAGAAAGAATGTCTCCGGAAACTAAACAAGGAGCTGGTTGCCTGAAAGCTGAAGGCTCTGCTTCCCATTCTACTTTTAGAAACTCTAGGAACAAATCAGCCTGTAGCCTGACAGCAAAGTCCTCTGTTGGGATAACATGATGCTATGAGGTCTTTAAGGCATGGTGGGGCCTGATGATTCATGCTGATATATGTGAGGACTTAACAAATTCAGGATTTAACTGAGAGCAAGTGAGAAGTTATGAATCTGGGAGAATAACAATCTCTCTGTGTAACTCCTTTTTGCCCTCCATATGGGCATTTTTGTAATAAGGTGACTAAATGTTGCTTGGACATCTGTCTGTCTCTGTAGCTTCAAGAACCTGGCATCCACCTTCTAATTTAAATCGCTATAATAAATTGATTAAGCCACTGGTTTCTGCTCTCTAGTGGTCAACCCCACTTAAACCAGCTTTAAGAACAGGCTGAAAAACTGATTTTGATATGCAGGCCCACTCTTTCCGCTTGTCAGTGTCACTTTAATTATATGTACCCAGCTGGCAGTTTCCTCCAACGTATGACAAGTGCTGTTAGAAAGGAGAGGCTTTTAGTGCTGGGTTCCTCTCCCAAACTATAAGTTACATCACCTCCACATTATACACCTTTCTTTATGTTCTTGTCCTTTCTCCTCTCTCTTTGTGATCAAGACTTCTATTATTTCCTCTTCCTCCAGCCTCACGTCTCTATCATTATTATCATTACCTGTTCAGTTGCACGGTGTGACGAGTCCGATAATGGCTTTAAAATTACACCCTGTTACCTGCGCCTTGTCAGAAGCACGAGCGTGCGGACGGACCTGTGCGGCACCGGAGATGTTAAAGACGTGGCTTGGAGTGAGTATGAAAATACCTGACAGTGACACGGGTAAATAGTGGGTTTCAATAATGTAAAGAAAGTCAAGGTTCAAATGGAAAGTGTGATGACACAGTGAGGGGAAAGAAAGAGAACAGGAAGAGGATATTCCACTTTAGGCCCATGTGCAGAAACACTTCCTCTGCTGCTAGTGTAAAGGATTTTCTCTTTAGAGTGGGCCTCTCCATTTCAGCATGACCTTAGAAGTGTCCAACTCATTCAAAGGCCTTGGAGATTAGTCTCTTAATCTGAGCCCCAACTGACATCTTTCCTATCTGGACTTAGGAAAATGTGTCACAGAGTAGTGTCAGGGTTATCTAATAGACTAATAACTGAGGGAGAGGCGTGGCAAATTAGTTTAAAGATACCCCGCTCTGGAACAAACTTCGGGACTGGGGGACAATGCGTCAACATGTATTAATCCTCTATATCAAGATTACTGCATAAGTAATTCTGCATGACTCATTCCAGCTTCCTGAGTGTCCCTGGCCTAACAAAAGCTCCACAACAGCTACAAGCAGTACAACTTAACACATTTTTATTAGGCTAATTTAAACTAATACTGGATCATTCTGTCAGCCTGTTTAACTACTGAAACTACTGAAACAGCATGCTGACCCTTTTATATCAACTTTGTTTAACGGACAAATATTGGCACTCTTTATCTTCAGTCACTGTTAACAGAGCTCCATAATATTTATACAGAACTTTCATTCGGTAAACTTTAATTAAATCTAATTTGCATAGGGATCATTTAAGATAAACACAACTGGGTAAGACATAAGTAGACAGATAAAATAAAAACAGAAGAAAGTGAAATAATCTGAATGAAAGTTATGAAAGTGACAATCGTTATCGCATAAGTGCAGATCCTTAAGATAATATAGAGGTCAAGTTTCTCAATACTCCAAAGTTTAAAATGGTTACAAAGTAAAAGCGCCACCAGCAGCAGTTACTTTCATCACTGTTTATTGTGATGCTTCTTTTCTCAGGGTTCGCTTTCGTTGCTTTCATGTGAGTAATTTGAGCCAAACCTTCGTGTTCGTGACTTTGGCATCAACGCACCGTAAAATGCACGTTGCTGATGAACTCAAGGTTTCAACTGTGAGTTTCAAGCCTCACTGAAACCAACACCATGTGCATTTAGTAAATTATGGTCCGCATTGGAACCAAAAATGACAATAAACCAGAGCATCAGGTTAAGAGTCATATTAATAGTCTTCTGTAACCCAACCTAAGCACATAACACCAATGAATGCAGTAAGTAATTAGCAAATCTATAAGCCAACGTTTAAGAGGGAAGTTTGTCAGTTCTGTCAAAAAGAGCCTCAATTAAACAGCAAAGTGCATGAAAGAGAGGGAGGCATGTTAAGTATACTCAGGCCCAGATCAGGAGGGGAGGGGACATTCGTGCTCTGGCATGGTATAAAGAGAAGTTATCTAAAATTATGGTAAAGGATCATTAATGCACAAAACATGGTGGTAAGTTCACAGAAAATTAAAAATATAATTACCACCCTTTCAAAGTGTCAATCTGAGCTGAAGACAGAGTAATGAGTACAATAAGATGGTATCTCTTGGTTTTAGTCAGTCCAAATTGCAGGTGTAGATCTCTTTTCTTTAAAAGATTGACACAAAGTACACTGCAGTAATCTAGACGAGCTGTAATTTGCATGCATTACTGTGTCATTGTCATCGTGGATAAAAACGATCTAACCTTGCTGACATTCTTCAAGTGATAAATGCAAATTTTATTAATATTTCTGATACCAGACTCAAAGTCTAGCTAATTATTAACCCAAAGATTTCAACCCACGATTTTCATTTTAATTACACACTGATCCATTTCACCTTTATTCTGTGGAGGAAGTTATGACTCAGTCTTGCATTTGTGCCCAAGATAAATCTTAAAATGTGCGAACACAACAGGAACGCTTGATTAACGTACTTTAGTATTACGCATAAAAATTATTGTCTAAAGCAAAGGCATAAACTAGCAAGAAAACGACAAGTTCAAGGGTCGAGCATTACGGCACACAGAGGAGATGTTTACTTTCTCGTTAATCAGTGAACAAACCCGAGAAGATTAACACAGTTTTTATCCGCCACACGATAAGGATGGCCCACAGTACTCAAAGCACCCTCCTAAACGCTCATACTCAAATAAGCTTTAATGGAACAACTGGGGGCAGCTAAATCCCCAATGAGAACGAAAGAAACATGTGAAGGGTGTTGGCTGTGATTGGTGATGCTTAGCCAGCGGAAACCTGGGACTGAAATGTTACTGCCTTTTTATTGTTTCAAGACAAACAAACGCAAACAGTTGATGCAAGTGTTAACTTTGATTTGGATGCAGTTATGCCATCTGTGAAGCATCTGGCACACTCTGAAATCAGCTTCAGCTGTCTGACTGTAGCATCTGGTGAGTAGGTAGGAACTTTAAAGTGGACATAAAACACTACATGTATTGGGGCTATTTGAAACCATGGATGCCTACTCTCAAAAACTCTCACAGATCTAATACTGTTTGTGAAACTGGGTTTAAGAAGGATTTAAAGTTCAAGTTTTTAAGAGCCTGTTAGCATCATCTTGTGCCTATAAAGAACGTGACAGCACTGGGGCGCTGCTAATGGGCCTGCAATAGTGTATGTTAGCTAATTAGTGACAGAACCAGTACCTCTAGAGGACACTAAACCTATAAATCAGTCTAAGGCAGTCACTTTTGTACTACCCCTGACTGCAGCAATGAATTTTACATTAAAAAACCCCGAATATGCTTGTGCACCTTCACTCTCTTAAGTAGGTATTTCAAACAAACAAAATAAAAAGAAAGATCTAATGACGGCCAAAAGTATGGAGCAAGAATCATGTGCACAAAAACAGCCTCGCAATGATGCAATCACGAACAACTTGGATTCCCAAAGTTTGTTATCTTAAGTTGACTTGATATAAAGCTCTCTCATAACTATATCCAAAAAATGTAGTTTATTGCACAGCTTCTGATATGTAAACTGCAAATAAACAGTGCACCATTTTGCCTCAAGCACAATGGTGCAGCACACCTCTCGGCTCAGTGAACCACATGTGTGTGGGTATGGCCTGACTGGTCAGCCAAACTGGCAATGCTGACTTTTCCATCTTTTTAACCTGTGGCAACAACGCTGTGTAGACTGTAATCAGTCGATAGTTTTTGTATAAACTAAGTTAAATAATTTACGAATGTGCTACATGGGAGTATTCATCTATTTGCATTGCTAACAAACCACAATAATTCAAAAAACCCACAGTTTAACAAGTTCAAAATGCAGTGAAAATAATCATATCTGTTTTTTGCATGTTAATCTATAAGTTCTCAAATTTTAGGAAAATGCATTTAAAATTTGCATCATTTGTTGCATGTGGTGTCACATATGTTTTTAAAAGTACCCAATGTAGATGTCTACCACATCATTTTTTGAACTCTTACCTGATTTTAGCCAGTGCCATTTAGACATTCATTAGATATCCAACCTAGTGAGAATATTCAGCGGTTAAAAGTTAATTGGTGAAGAGCGTGAAAACACAACTTTTCACCTTTCACTTTTAAATTTAGACACTAAATAAAGTCCTCTGAATGGTTGACTGGATTTATCCCAGAAAATAACGTCCACAGAGGTCTAATTGGTGCTTGAGGCCCCCCCTCATAAATTATCCTTTGAGCTTTCATCTTCTTTTATTATTTTTTTCCCTGCTGTATAACTGTATTTTATTTTGTGGATTATTTCTTTTTGTAAAGCATTTTGTAACACTGGTTTTGAAAAGTACTATACAAACATTTATTAGCATACATGTACGCAATACAAATAAAAAGGGAAGAAAGAACAATATACAGGGTGTGAAACTGGGAATCAGGACTTACGTTGGCCCCACTGTCCACTGTTGGGGTTCAGGTAGTTGGGGTACAGCCCCTGAGGTTTTTCCAGGCGATTGAGTACTTTACGGATGTTCATTACCTAATATTAAAAGAAAGAAAAAAGAACATAAATATTTCTTAAAATTCTCAAAAGTTGCAAAATATGCACATTATATTATATTATACAAGGGACTAGCTAGTTAGCATGCTAATTTTAGTAAATATCTCTACACAACAATACTAAGATGTAATTGATATAAATTAATGTGAACTGTTTATCTCCGGTTTAGGATTTTTGTTTTTCTTTATGTTATAAAGAACTAATACTCTTACATACTGCACCTTTACCTAGACTCTGGACTGGTATTTTTCATTGCTTAGATATTTTTGTATTACAAAAAACATCTTTTAAAATAACCTGACATTACGGACTAGAGCAAATACAAAAACAAGTCTTTGTATTAAGTGGGAAAACACATTTTCAAGTCTCTGTGTCTGTTACCTTCTGAGCAAACTCTGGATTTCCTGAGAGTCTGCTGAGGTGCATAAACTCCAGATGCAGGGTGCCATACTCTGCCAGGATGCTGCTACCACCTGATGCCCATGGCCAGTTCCTACCAATACCACTGCACAAACACAGAAGCAGAAGGAGACAGAAATGTATGTTAAACACAAAAACAATAACAAGCAAAGTGTAGAAGTGTGACATTTTTCGATTTTCACTGTATGGAATATGTTTTTAGGACATGCCAGAAACATCTCAACTCAGAGGTGCCCCTGTAGGCTTGCTAGCCAGATGTCCAAACCACCTCAATTGGGTGTTTTTGATATGGAGTAAGCTCCTCATACTCTAAGATAGAGCCCAGACACCCTGCAGAAGAAGCTCATTTCCACCGCTTGCATTCGTATCCACAGACTCACTCTTCTGGTCACTACCCAGAGCTCATGGCGATAGGTGACCGTAAGAACATAGACTGACAGCTTAGTTTTCATGCTTGGTTCTGCTTCACCACAACATACTGGTATAGCGTGCAAATCACTGCTGATGCTGAACTAATCCATCTGTCAATCTCCTGCTCCCTCACTCTTGAACAACTACAGCGATTACATTTCCTGGCTGGCTTGGGAACGCCTTGGTATCCACTCCCAAAAGAGCTGGATGAGGTCACCAAGGAGTGGGAGATATGGGCTTAGTCTGCTGCCCCTGTGATCCAGACTCAGATAAGTGACAGAAAATGGATGGATGAATGATGAACAGATGCATGACAAAAATAATGCAAATCAGAACAAATGAGTAACATAATAAAAGTTTTAACTTGGGCACATACCCACAAACTTACAGCACTCATTCTCATGACTAAACAGGCAGGAAGTCTTTAAAAAGCCATCTTGAAACTCTTTCTTAGAAACCAAACTCCTTAAAAATCTGGAGACTGCTAAACAGTTCCTAAAAGTTTGATCTTATTTTTAAAAGTAATTACTATTCAACCTATTTCACTCTGAAGGCATTTACAAATAGATTCCTTAAATAGATAAAGAGCAGGGTATGTTAATGACACTAAAATTAAACCACACTTTACACTCCATTTGTTATATTTATGCACATGTCTGTTTTTCCCACAGTCTTCACCTGGCAGCACATCATTCTTTGTGTTTACCCGTCAGTCAAAAGGAAACTTGTTGGAGCCCGTCCTCTGCCGGGAAACAAAAAAAGGTGCGTCTGCTCTCGGGCCATATGTGAGAGTTACCAACCTTGGCATGCTTGACAAGGACAGAAGACCTTGCAACAGGGAGCGTGTGCATGTAAGTGTGTGTGCTGGATCATTACAGCCACTGACAGATCACTTCCAGGCCAAGGACTGATGACTCTGGTGGCGATGCCTGAAGTAACTACTCATGAATACATATGAACTATTCACTACACTGTCAAGCACACACCAGGATGTCGGCCCTACAGCAACTACATGTGGACACATGTACTACACAAAAACACACACACGCTGAAGCCAAGGAGACATCCAACAAATGAGAAGAAGGGGGAGGAGAAGGAGTGTGGATTGGGAGATGTGCTGCACAAACACACACACACACACACACACACACACACATAGAGACAAACCCACACATCTCTTTAAAGAGGTGGATGAACATACTAATTATGCCCCCCTTCTTCATCTCATCATGTTGCATAAGCCATAATTTGTTTCCCATTACACCACAGATTTAATCAAGTCAACCAAACACAGGGACGACCACTGCCGCATCAGGCAGCGAACACAGAGTCTGGCAAGTGTCAGAAAGCAGAAATGGTGAGAAAACATCCCATCACTGCACACCCTGATTAATTTGGGGGTCAGCTCCCAGCAAAAATTTAATTGGCACTGTCATACGGCTGAGATTGTGTATAAACACACACATATATTTTGGATTAAATTTTTAAGCGACATTTTAGTCAAACGCTATTCCTTCATCTCCGCCGCCTCTCATTCAACTGTAGTTTTGATCTGTCTATCCATATTTTTTAGTCCCTTTATAAACCCTGTGATGAACAGTAAATCCCTTCGCTTGTGTGGGTGGGATTGAGAGACAACGCACACCTTTCCAGCTCGCCCCTGTCCACCTCAATCCCCCCTAAAGCCCCGCTGCAAGAAGCACCAAATCCGTGTTAGGGAGTCTAAAACAAAAGAGAGCCAGACAAAACCTAAAACCCCCAACGGTGCCTCTTGACTCTCTCTGTTAAGAAGGGCTTTCTGCTTCAGGCTCTGAGTGTGCCCACATAAAAAGGGGCATTTCAGAAAGATCCCTGTGAGCGTCACCCAATCAAATAAGTTATCAAATTATGATGGAAAAATAATCTGGTGATTTAGTCCACAGAGTGGTAAAACCAACATTTTTGTTCAAGTTAATTATTTTATCGCTGAATGCGCTCTCTGTGCTGCTGTTTAGTTCTAAGGTGACAGCTGGAGATTAAAGCTTTGAAACTTCAAACTGGAAATGTTTTTCCAGTTTGAAGCTTAATATAAAGAAGCCATTGAAATCACTTCAATTTGTTGCAGATCAAAGTGAAATTAATTTGATTGACTGAAACAAAGCTTCAGAGCTAAAAAATAAAGCTAACATGTGGTTCCTCTAACGGTCACTTGACGCTGACTCATAGAAAGAGTCAATCCTCAGACTCTCGTGTTAAAATGTCCAACTTTACAGCACTACAAAGCGTTTTTACTACCAGTTTCAAAGAAGCAATTTTGGTGTCCATGTTCAGTTTTAAAAACACCTACTGAAACAAATTTGCACTGGGTGAAATGATGGTGAAAAATTTGCTTCACAGACGTTCACATCGATTCTTGTGGGCACCCAGAGCAATGTGATTCAACTTGTCTTTTCTACAAACACAGGACAAAACGGGATGGCTTGAAGAAAAGACAATAAAACTGTAAGACTTTTTTGGTAAGTTCTACAGATCTGTTCATGTGGTTTTTGTCCAGCTATTGATTGTCCTCCTGTTCCTGTTGGTTGTTGTGAGCAACCAGCAGGATTGTTTTTGTGGGCTTCCAAAAACAATCCAGCAACTGTATTTGTGTGATTAAACACTGGTAGATCAGGTAGTGGTAGTCTTTACCTGGGGAATTCAAATCGTTTGTAATAAATGTGAAGGTAATCGGTGCCATAATTAAAAAATAATCATAATTCCACTGAAGATTACCCTCCACATTTAGCCAGATACTAATAGTCTGGTGAAAATTACCATGAGGCCGTTTTGGATTAACTTTTCCCTTTTGCAAACTTTCTTTTTAAATGTTTTTCTCCTGGCTTTTTCTTGCACAAAAGAGGCTGCTCTGGTAATTACAAAAGAAAGGTTGGACGGCACTTTGTGCTGTTGTAGCCAAACAACATGGAGACCTATCAACAGAGAGATCCAGGTCACATCCATTAGAAGAGTGAAATCTCGAAGGGTGGTGAGATAGATGAGATGCTTAACAGCCTATTAATATTAATGCTAGCTCTGTAGCTAGGGACCAAAGATGTTGCCGTCGAGTAAAACACAGAGCTGCTTATCCTATGTGAGCATAAACATGTGATTTATTTCCTAAAGCACATGCATTCTCCCGGTGAGACTAATTTTGTGTGAATAGGGCTAAAGGCTGACTCTTTGCTGTTGGCTGCTTGCAGAAACAGTTCAGTGTGAACAAATGTGTGGATGAAATGATGCATTAATGCTCATAAACCCAATAATTTGGGGTCAGAGATCCGCCTCTGCTCCATTTTGGACTAAATTAACCTGTGGAGGGACACTTTGTTATCGCTATTCTGATGGAAACCAGTCCCCTCCTGTACTGGGACTGGAAACTGGCCTCCATCCATCCATTGGCATACAGAACAATGCATCTGTCTTAGTCTATTTGAGTCTACTGTTTTATTTGACTACTGATGCAAATGTCCTAGTGGCTCAGTTTCCAGGGCCCTGTTGACAACAGCATGCTCTACATCCCATTTCTCACATGGCATGTAATAGGACTTATTAGCTCTAATCTTTGAAACACATTATTTAGTTTATGCAGTCTTTGCACTACAGAATACATAAATTGCAATATTATAAAAATGTTGTACAAGTGGTCAAAGTTTTGCCTTAGCTGGCTTTCATCCTAATTTGCAGAAAATTTTCACCCATGATGTCTAATCCAAAATGATAACCAAGTCCTCCCTGTTGCCTGTTTTTCGTTTTTTTTGTGATCTCAGTGGGCTTCATTTCCACAACAGCGAGGGGTATGAAGGTTCATATTAAACTCTGGATGAATATAAAGTCTCGGTTTATTGAATTCAGTTCTCGAACAGTCACAGCGGTGCTTCTCACTTCTCATCGACATGCTGGCTTTTGATAAAATGTTGTGCCGATGAGCCACGCTTTATACCAAACAGTAATATTAGAGTGCAGCACACTGAAAAACGTTTGGTTATTCTCTTTAAAAACCAAGCTGTAAATGTTAATCAATTTGCTACGGTGACCTAGAACTAGAGGACTTTCAGAGATTATATGAGGCTTACATCAGCGTATTAAAGCCGTTATTGAACTTTCATTATCAGTTAAGAAGATGAGCCAACATGATCCACCTCTGATAGGAGTGATATGATGCAGTTTGTTTGTTTAACAGGAACTCTTTTTTAAATTAATTTCCTTGCCTCACATTTCCCCTTTTATATTCATTAAGGGGTAGATATTATGCCATGCAGAATGTAATCCCAGTAATATCTCTCTGTTAAACAGAACAGATTATATCACACTACTTACATTTGACTATTAATCATTCAGTCCAAACGGTAACTATTCACTGTTTCACTTTTGACTTAAGTTTCGAAAACCTATGATTCCAGGTCACTTGGGTAAAGTTTGACAAGCTCCTGCTTATAAAAACACTATGGATACATTTGAAAGCCTTCTTGGAAGCAAAGCAATGCCATTCTTCCTAATTTTTGTACTCCTATGAAAAATTATGTACAGTCCTACTGTTTCCACAGGAATTAAAAGGGTAAAAAGCAGCCAGGTGCTACTAATCAGAGATACAGTAGTCCCTTGTTTATCGCGGGAGTTACGTTCCAAAAATAATCCGTGATAGGTGAAAGTAGGCGAAGTAGCTAACTTTTTTTTTTACAAGTATTATAGTTGTTTTAAGGCTGTAAAACCCCTCACTACATGCTTTATACACTTTTCTCAGACAAGCATTGACATTTTCACACTTTTCTCTCTTGTTTAAACACTCTCAAAGTTCGATTTATCAAAGATTTATGTAAATTTGACAAGCTGAACGCATTCTGTACTGTACAGGAGACACGGCACGAGATTGATTGACAATGGTCTACAGCCAATCAGGACACAGAACACAATGCACAGTAAAAAAAACCAAAAAACCCCCCAAAAAACCAGCATGCAAAATTGCACACAAAAAAAAATCAGCGAAACAGCGTTATAGCGAGGGATCACTGTACTTGATTATCTGATTATCAGCAAATGTGAGCAACTCTATAAAAGCAGACATTTTTGCTGTTTGCTGGTCTGCAGCATTCAGGTGTGTGTTAACACAATGCCACAACATTCCCGGGAATTTTTTTTACAAAAAACCCAAGTGCTACACAGACTCTACAGGCCTCAGTTAGCTCATGACAATACCATTAGAAAGGCAAAAAACAAGTATGGGTTGTTTGGAAAGACTGCCAGGAGAAAGAGTCCTCTCTGAAAAGGTTTATGATGTTTGTGGTTCCAGTTCTGATTAAATCCAGAAGTGAAAGAACATAAACTAAATGTGGCCAGACTGTTCTTATTTTTCTGAGGTAAGAAAACTCAATCTAAAGTCTAAACTCAATCTAAATCTAACCATAACCTCAAAGGTTCACTCTGCAGTTTTCTAACGAACAAATTCTTACCTTTAAAAATACACAATGTGTATCTTCAAAGTCTAATTGTGGTTTTAACCATTTTGCTGCCTTTGGTGCTAATCATGCTAACGTGCTTAGCTTCCCTACCCCAAAGACTCCAGAGCATTGTCATGCATTACATTATATATGCTTCAAGAACGCCAAGACCAACTTAGTTCACTACATTTAAGTTCACTATGGGGATAGCTAGGGGCTCAAGGGTTGCATGCAACAAATAAAGATCCAAAGCCTCAGCCCAGAAAATAAATAAGGTCATTACAAAACGATGCCACTGTGAATTAAAATAGTCTGCATTGGAGGACATGTTCCCATCCTCTTGGTGTCTTGTCCAATGTTCTTATCATTCAACCTCTAACGCCCACAGCTATTTCCTGGCCAGCTGCGAAACAACAAATCATAGCCTGCTAGTTTTCAAACCCTCCAGTGAGTTCTGCAGAGCCAAAAAACAGAGGTTTTAATTCTGTGGTGCCAAGCTATAACCTGGAAAAACAGAAAAAAGCAATACATCTCCATAAATTAGCATGTCACACCAGGCAGTGCCCTCTCACGCTCCTCTAAAATTATGTCAGGAAGCACTCCAGTTCATTTGTACTCTGTAGCTGGGTGAAGCCAATACTTTGGCCCAGTTCTCTTTGTTGTTTTCTCTGGAAAGCCTTTCACTGTCCTCCGTCTCATCTTTGCCACGACCTCTCTTACCTCTCCTTTTCCTCACGATTTCCTTTGCTGTACATCTCTTCCTCTACGTCTTAAAATCTATCGTACTTCCCCTACGGCCAAAGAGAAAATGTGCATTGCGATAGATTCACAGTTAGCAACTTAATTAGAGCCCTTAAATCATGGCTGCCTTCCACCGCCTCAGGTTACAACTGAGGAGAGCTGCACTGAGAATGGATGTCTGGCTTTGTGTAGTTTGTTCTTTAAAGAAATCTCTGTACATCCCGAACGATAGCCTTTTCTTTGCTTTAAAAACGTGCTTTAGGGCAGTGAGAGTGCATTGCTGCTGCATATATCTGTGTGTATTAATAACTGAGGCCAAAACAGAGGTGCTGCCATTTGCTCATCCAGATACACCCAATCCTAAAATTTTAGATGACAGCTACAAGAATGAAACTACACTAAAAGAGCTCATTGCACTACACTTATTAATTTAGTCACATAGCAATGCCGATACTGAAACTTAAACTCTTCTTCTTCTACCTGCTGCCTTTAGGGGTCACCACAGCTGCCTTCATCTCGCCCCATCCCTGGCATACTCTCCTTTCACACTAACCATCTTGCTGTGAGGCGATAACTCCCTGCACTGCAGTGCCACCCTACAGCCTATTGCCATATGCTGAGGTTTATCCAGCATTCTCATCGACACTGTTTGATATTAATTTCACACACTGCTGTTTGTATTGTCTCAAAAAGATCAGTACTGGTTGGCCTCTTTCTCATAGCTCGTTCCTAATTCACTCCAATTAGCCAGCTTTTTCCACATTTAATGTTGCACTCAGTTAAAGTAGTGCTATTAAACTGCTATAATGTTAATTGTGAGGCACAGCAGGAACAGCTGTGTTGGTCTAAGTACATCTCTGCGCACACAGTGGGTGACATGACACAGAGAGACGGACATGGTGAGTTTATTTTCCTCTTTATATCAGGGAGAGACCATGAGTCAGGGTGATTGCTGTTCATACGCGGCACAGAGCTAAGTAGCCGACCATAATCCGTAATTACTCGACGTAAATGGACGGGTATCAGCTGAACGGTTAAACCAGCAAGTTTCGACGTTTGCCTGGTTCTTTATTGTCTTTTTTCATCTTTATTTAATCTGCTTTTATATGTGGAAAACTGCTAATGGCAAAACTTGTACCTGGAGTTAGCCTCTGTATAGTAAAAAGGGCAGAGGAGCCCAAAGTACTTCAAATACACTGGAGAAAACCGTGCATTTGAATCCAGTGAATATGTGACACAGCAGGGAATTTGGGCATGAGAGAATTTGTATTTTCTGACACTTATTTTTCTTGCTTCTTCTTAACCTCAACCTCTTGACCTTGGTTGTTTACTGGTTTCTCTGCTGCTGCTATGCTGATGACATTCAGCACTTAGCACTCTTCCAGCACTCTTGTAGCTCTAAATTAAAATATGAGCTAGCTGCTTTAAATATTATTCATCAGTCTCTGCTAAGCAAAGAATTTCTGGACATGCTCGGGATTAACAAGTTCATTTTCCTATCGCATCGAGAAGAAAGGGCTCCATGACAGAGTGGCACTACAGGGTCACCCAGTGTGACACCCTCACTAGGCTGCACTAATAGAGCCGTTCTTAAATGCAGACCTATTAATCAAACTCCAAGACCCAAAGAGCTCAGGATTGATAGCTTCAGTCCCAGAGCCAAGAGCTGAAGGAGCAAATTTGCCTCAAGCTGACAGTTTTTTTCTAAAATACTTTCCTCTCTGAGATAAGGAAAGGGAACGAGGGTTAGTTTTAACTTTGCAACGTCATGAAGATGATGACATTGCTTTTAGGAGAAGTTCGGTTGGAAAGCAAACACTTCCCCACAAGTTGCTGCGTTTTGTGATGCAGGGGGCCGTGGTGGGGGAGCCACTTCAGAGATGTATACAGCTCTTTGATTCAGTCTGAAAAAGGCAAAAAGATTCAAATTTTCCCATAAATTCACCCCACGGTGTCAGACCTCACATATAAATACCTGTTCAGAGGTACCACTTAACATTTCAGCATGATTTCTTTGCCACTTGTCATTTTAACCAAGTCTTTTGTTGGAATGGTGATGCAGATTCGAGCACTTTTTAAATGCCTTACTGCCAATCAGAGGTGTGCGTGTGTGTGGGAAGCAATCATCGCCATGATGCCTGTAGAGAGGAATGAGCAGCTAATTTCAGGGTGGAGCACGGATCCAGATACCTCAGCAAAACCTAACACATACACACACACACTTGCGCACTGACACACATTTACACAATGCCTCATCCCATTAAGGCCAGTCAGTATGCAGTGCAGTGGGAGTGATTTGCAAGGGCTTTATCAGTCTGAATGTTAATAGAAGAGCTATGGGACTTACTGGCCAAAGCAGATAACAACTGGGAAACTAGTGTGTGTGTGCATGTGTGTGTTTGTGTGTGTGTGCCTGTGTGTAAAAAAGTTAGAGAAAGTGTCAGAGGAAAAGGGAAAGAAGTTTAGTTGGTACAGCGCAGTTATATGTTGTCGGTTGCTAAAGCACAGCAACTAAATACAACACACTGTATTCTGCACTATACACAGAGACATGCACATGCAAACAAAAGTCGGTGCATTAGGTTAAAATATTTTGGCTTGCACACGTGTCAGTGTGAACATAATACATTTCTATGTACTCTATGTTTGGATTAAAACCCAATCGATGTAGTGGTTTTAAGACCGATGCAGATATCTGGGCCAGATTTAATAAACGGGTGCGTAAACACAATCATCAAATAGCTCTTTCAGATGTGGTGTGCTTCACGGGTGATTTTAAAAAGTTGCACTTTTTTCTAAACGCAGATGCATTCAGTTCATTTCAATACCGAGTGCAAATAATAAGACATGCTTTTTTTCCTGCATTAAATATTGACACAATTAGCAGTAAATTGCCTTTTGCAAATCTTAGTAAATTATTTTGCGTGCTTGCTTTAAATATTCTCCTCCCTGTATTTTGCACCTTCAGAAAGGAATTCCCAGAAATAGATATGCAACAGGGTCATCTGCAAAAAGTGAGTTCTTGAGTTCCTACCGCTTACATTAATCTTTTAAATACAATCCAGTGAAACATAAGGCTATTTCCTAGTTATTTACAGGGAAGTTGCAGAGTGCCCCCTGGTGGACAAACTGTCCAAAGTCAATACTTGTAACACATTTGAAGGGTGTTTTTTCCTTACAATCAAAATTTTCACTTATGAGCCAATATTAATGGAGATACAAAGAGATTGGGAAATAGCTAATATAAACCAATGATGAGAGTTTTCCAATAAATTGGTTGGGCTCTAGCTGGGATATAAGATAACAAATGTTTTATCGATATTAAAATTGAGAAAGTATAAGCAAAAATATTTTAAATGGCTTAATACCCAGAATGTTTTATAGCTCAATAACATGTAATATGAACAACTTTTTATCCAGACTATAAATCACGTTGCAACCATGTGCAGCACAAATAAAGTTATTCTTTTCCAAAACCCTTTCATCACTACCCACCTTATAATATCTCGATTCAGTAACTCAGTGTTAATTAAGGGGCACACTGCAAAGGTAAACGATGAGTCATGCTATTCTAAGAAATGAAAATATGAGTAATCGATATTGTAATGACTGTTATGTGCTTAGTGTATTCCCTTTCCCTTTGTCTTAAATAAAAAAAATAAATTAAATACAAAAATTTGAATTAAGCACACAGAATAAATAAGAAGCACCAAAAAAGGAAAGAAATAATCATGTCAAATGCAAAAACTAGTTTAGAGGAGCACCACCTCAGCCTTCTCAGTGATGCACCTCTTCACCTTCTCAAATATTTAAAGCTCATTTCAGGGACAATTGTGTCTCTGTCCATCTGGCTGCATTCCTGCCCTAACATGCCCCAATCTGCAGCAGATCAACCGGAAAAAATAATCATTTGGATCTTAGCAGCATTTTCCACTCGGTTAGTAGCAATCAATGGGTTTATGTACAAACTAAAGGTCACGGGGGGTCGGAGAGGAAGGCCGGGCCAGCCTTTGACTCTGTATGAGGAACTGTTGATTTATTGGATGTTGCAAGCAAGCTGATCCACCTTCAAGTGCCTTTTGAAGATAAATCAACTGGACATCAAGACGAGATTTCTCACGTTGATGAATTATTCCTTTACATTCTCTGACGGCCTTCAAAACCTTCCATCGTCCTTTGTTCCTGGTGGCTTGTCATTCAAAGGATGAGACATGTGATCAGCTCTTATGACCTTTGATAAATTAGATTTTTCTCTAATGAATTTGCAACATCTCTGTATTTAAACTTTGGTCTATACACAGCATAATGATCCACGACAAGCAGATTTTAGTTTCAGGTTTTAAATGTTAAAGTGAAAAAAGAAAAGCTTTTTTTTTACTTTACTTACAGCCATGAAACTAATGTTAGAGCTACTGAATGGCATCATTGGTATTTCAATTGGTTCCCTCTAGGGTTTTCTTTCAATTTGCAGTTCTGTCTGCCACTGGGTACAAATTCTCCAGGGGAAAAGGATAACACTTTTTCCCCAGTAGGTACTGGTACTGTTCCCTAGCTGAAATGGTAGACGGGGGAGTAACTATGGAAACTCTACATGCTGGCAGAAGAAAAAAAGTCCAGCATAAAAGGAAGGTGAAGTGAGGGTGTGACAAAAACCAAAAGCAAACAAAGAGTGGAAAGAAGAAAACAAATAAAGAGCTACACACCAGTGTATTCAGATCTGTTCCTATTTTATGATTACCATGTTAACACGTACTGAACATACCCAACCAGACAGTGAGTGATTTCAACCTGATATTCAGATTTTCTCTTGAGATCCAACATCCAGCCAAAGACCAGATTTAGTAAGATAAAAATTATCTCAAACATTTCATTTCCAAAATACTCCCAATAGAACCCAGTAAAACACCCTGATTTTTGAAATGTTAACACGTGCTGTGTTCAAGCCAAAGATTTTATCTTTAGAAATTAACTAAATGCGGCTCTGCAGGTTTATCTTAAGCCTTTTATTAATTTGTCTGAACACACTCGTAATTCCCAAAGGAAACGCAGCAAAGACCTCTCCAAAGTGAGGACATCGCATTTATCTTGTTTTCTGAAATTAACACAGGGCCATTGAGCAAACAAGGTTCACTTGGTATAGAAGCAAGAAGATGTTTTAAACTGTGGCCTTATTTCTTATGGTCTCTCTTGGGCTCTGCAGATAGCTGCAGGGTAGAGCGATGAAAGGCTACCGACAGGGAATACAAAGAACAAGGCCATGGAGTGGAGTGGACTTGGAGTACGCATCCTGAAACAGAAGGAGATACTGGGTCACCGTAGATAAGATGGATGGCCTGAACAAGGACAGAAATACAAGGGACTGGGATGTGAGAAAAACTTTAAAGAAAAAAACCCGAAGATGAATAAAGGAATGGAGAGTAAAACAGAGAAGGGAGGACGGTGGGGATAAAGGGAGAGATGATTCAGTAATTGGGCCTCGTTTGCAAGCGTGTTTTACAGATTTATTTTACTTCAATCTGGGTCAAGGTTGCATGGGCAGTATTCTAACTCAAAACTATCCTACTTCAAAAGCACTTTCAATGTTTCTTCTCAACTTCTCATTTCTAAAATCTTTTGATCTCCTCTTGCTTCAATTCTCTCTGACCTGCACATAGTGAATTATACATAATCTAACTTTGACTGAGTGCTGTTTATCCCACAGATCATTCAGAGCCGTCACTCTGAGTTTAGGATTTCTGCAACTGACCTCTCTCCCTCTCTCTCTGTATAATGTCTACATGGTCTAATTTCCTCAACAGACTGTTTTATTGATGTTTTAAGAACAAAAGAAATGAAATAACTAAAATTTTCAAAGCACAGACGAGTTTTTATCACCAGAGAGACATATTGATAACACTTGTCTGATATGTATCAGTGGGTATGGAAGTTTAGATTTATAGTTTTATAGATCTTCTGGGTCTTTACATAACTCAGGATGGGAATAAAAGCTACCATAAACCCTGTTGTCTGTTGGATTACATTACGCTTGCCACTGATGTCCATGGGCATGGTTCTGTTGATCTTTTATGATATATCAATACAGGAGCATAGGGATTCCCAGATGGTACATAGCTGCAACAGTAGGAAGGGGAGGAAACAGATATCTTGAAATTATCTTGAAATCTTTTATAAAAAGATTATAAAGAATAACTTGCATTTTTGTACTCAGTTTATTTTAAGGATTCACAACCTCACAGATGGCTGCAATGATCAGTGTTTCTAGCTGATCCCACTGGAGGAGTTTAACAAATACCACTCTAATTCACATTACAGTTGACAAATACTATAGTCACACTAGGGAAAACAGTAGTTGCCACGACCAGAACCACTTGCAGTCAGTTTCTGTCTTCAAGTCCCTTTAAGTCGAGTCCCTTACTGGAAAGAGAAGTGTTACAGTCAGGTTACCCTCATCATCTGAGAATAACTGCAGTCAGCCCAAGTCAGACTTGTTACAATACAATAAAACAAGGACATACACCTATCAGCTGAAACCACGATAAATGTCAACTTGTGTCTGTGTGTCAGTGAAACAACACAACTGGCTGATAGGTTTCTCAGTTCAGATGGTGGTTGGATATTTGGGGCCAGAGTTCAGTCCACTATCATCACTGTGCTTACAGAATTTACTGTAACCCAAAGATTTTCTGTTCAGGGTTCACTGAGTACCATGGCCCTGTCCCTATATCTCTTGTACAATCTTGGAATACAAAGAAACCTAACACCTTTTACAAAGTCTGGCCCTGTTAGGAGTTCTTCCTTTGGCTCATTCTTCTGTTAAGGTAAGAACCAAGGTGTCTGTCAGCAAGTATACAAAAACTAAAAGACAAGGTTTATGAAATTTGGTGGCGAGGAATTGGATAGGGAAAGGAAGAACCCATCAAATTTTATGGCTAATCTGGATCATTTGAAAAATAACTTAATTAAAATTGTTCTTCTCAAACAAGAATCCATTAGTGTTGTAAAGAAATCAACTTACCAACATCTTTATAATGCTAATCTGTCAATTTCATAGACAAAAAAAAAAAAAAAAGCTAGTTTAATAGCCTATGCTCTCTTTTGCTCTGTATATTTGTTATTGTAATTTGTTTCCAGAGTTATTTGAGTATGTGTGCGTGTGTGTGTGCGTGTGTGTGTAGGAATGTGGGTTTGTGCTGATGTGGTTCTAAGCTGTCATAACTCAGTCATGCAGGTAAAGTCATCATCAACAGCAATCTGCTCAGGCCTCTGGGGATCACATATGTGTGCAGAGCCACATACATGTGCACAGACATGAACACACACACACTCACTCACTCTCCCTGGGGTGTTTCTCACTTCAGGGAAGAGGACAAGGCGGGCAGAGTCCATTCACCCATACAGACAGAGAGAAAATTAATTTGTTACAGCACGCTTATCGTCATGACAACCTGCCTTTTAATTAACGGGCTGACAAACAGACTGGATGTCGTGTCTCTCTTTGGGGAACGACTGATAGAAAGAAAATAGTGCTCCCCTCATCATGTGTGACTGACAGAAGGACTGTAGCAAAAAATAGCTGCAGACCTCTAATTGTTTTTATACAGAGATACTCATATTTTCATATTAAAGACCCCAAAATGTTATATGCTTATTGGTTGGAATTTATTTTAATTGCTTTATAGTTCTAAGAACTGTGTTCTTAGCACATATCTCTTCTTGGACTCTGCTTGAGTAGCTTTGCATGACTGAGAGTCCAAAATAATCCCTCCTTATCTTAACCCTCTAATCTCTCAGTTCATCCATTGTCTGAAATGCAGCATTTTAGCTCCTCACCTTAAACAAATAAGGTTTGAACAGCAGGTTCAACCCACAGGTGAGACACCTGTGATTTTTATATGACCTTATTAAAAAAATATCATGCTGAATGACATCATAGAGAGACAAAGATACAAAAATGCAGTGTGAAACTAAGGATTTAGAGTAGTTTAAAGCCTGTTTTGGCTCACAAGGAAGACCTCTTAAAGTCAAATTAAAGCAATTTCTTAAAGCACTGACTGTTACTTGGAAATTAGATGAGTAAAAAAAAACTTTTTTTAGCTTCTAAAAAATCAGTTTATAGCTCTACAAATGGAAAAATGTTAAAATACCACTATGAGGGTTTTTTTATATGGAGGAGGTTTTGGTGGAGCACAAAGAGGGTTTCAGCCAGAGGAAAGGAAACATCACCAGCACTGCCACTAACTATTCTGTCCTAAGATGCTTTTTAAAACAACCAAACATGAAAGACTCATTTGACTTGGTAGTATACTTGATGACTCAGTACTTATTATTACTAATAAAGTTGAATTAATGCAGCTCAGAAAAAACAAGGGATGTCAAATAGTTTCCAGTAAAAATCAAAAGCAATATTTTTCTTTGCAATGCCCCTAAAGAAACATCTGAACTACAGTATGGATCATGTTGCAACATATTAGTGGTGAAGGCTTTTCAGCAGTCGAACCCAGGAGCAACCTCTCGAGAGTGTGTCACAGCCTATTACTAAAGGCCGATTTTGGCCTGTAACCCCAACCTCAGTACTCAGGAACTTTGGGTTTGTCTTTTCCAATGCAGTTTAGTTTCAAGGATGAAGCCCTGGATGCAAAAAAATCAAACAGTTTCTGTCTGACAAGTTTGCTCTGTCATGTAAGACTAAAGCATTTCAGCTCAGTGTGTGCGAGTGGAACAGAGAGGGGCAGACCATGGTGCTCCTTAAAGCATCAGGCCATCAAAACAGACCTGCTGCCTGAAAGTGGACTGCTGGGAGACAAAGAGCAAGTGTGTGTGCTGTCTGTTTGTTTTACCTCTTGAGGTTAAGCAGAGCCCAGGGGATGCCGGTGGGCGTTTTGAATGCAGGCAGCAGCTTCTCGCCCAACTCCACTGCCTTTCTCCGAAACACCTGAGAAAGAAACAGAACAAAAACAAGCAACTCATTACAAGATGGTTCGAGTTGGTTTCTTGCATTTTTAGCAGAAAATATAACTCAACATTTGCAAATCTCCATCTCTGCTCAAAATCCAAGGCTTACACCTGTAGCTCAGTGCTTCCCCCATCCTTCCACTCTTTATCCCTTTATTCCAGGCTTTTCCTCTTTCCTGTCTGCTTCCTTTTATCCCTGTAATGTTTTGCCAGTATCTTTCCTTGCCTGCTTTACTGTTGCTTGGAGCTATACTGATGTTTTCCATGTGTAATCTGAGGAAACTTTAGCCCATTTAGTTGTTTAAGATGTCGCTGACTCAACATAGATATCTTAAAAACAGTTTCTCGCTACAAAAAAATAGATTTATGGCTTTCCAGCTTACGTCTAATTCACCATTTTGCGATTATATGGCCAGCAATGTTTCATTTCCCCTCTATTTAATGTGATCCTGCTGCTTTCACCAAACTGATTGCCCAAAGAAAGTAAGATTTGCAACTCTATCACAATCTCTGAGGCTAAAAGGAGAAAACCACCTGAAAAAAACGAATCAAATTTTGATGCCTTAAAAACTTTCCGCTCACTAGAGTTAACAAAACTTTAACTTAAACGTGAAAGCAAAACACATCTTAAAAAAACCCAAAAAACAAAAAAACAGCAGTAAGTCAGCTTTCCATCCACAGAAAGCCGGACTCGCGGATCTTTGATCTCCTCTCATCCCTTCGGTATCTTTCAGGGCGAGACATCACAGGCTGTGCTGGTAAACACAAGCCTGTGGTGTGTATTTAAGTGTACTAACATCAATTTACACAGTTACGGAGTGCTAGAGTTGAATTTTCAATGCATGTAACCTTCAGCTCCATTTGGACCCACCACAGAGGCCCAGTGTGGCTTTAAATAGTGTCATGAATATTCAACCTGAAAACAAGAGCAAATACACCTGGAGCTCAGACCTGCAGGAAACTGGGAAATGGTGCCCTATAAAAGTGGATTTATGCACTTTTAACTCTTTCAATTTCCACAGGAACGAATAATGCTCATTCTTCTTAGATTAATATGGTAATATCTGGTGTTTTTCCTGGATGTCTACCACTTCTTGGTTGTTTGCAGTACTGTGTAACAGCCTAAAAGCGTGACGTAAGACTTGATTTTTTTTAACCTGTATAAAACTTGTGCTAATCATGTTGTGGTTCCACTTTTTTTTTTTTTTTTTTTTAAACAAAGTTCAGGTGTTTTCTGCTGCAATGCAACAGCAAATTTTCTCCTTGAGTGGTGATCTCTTATCAAATGCATTTAAATTCCCTGTCTAATCTTTTATGTTAGCAAATCTGACTAGACAGCTTTGCAGCAGTTCTAGCCGAGGGCTTTGGTTGTCTCCAAGGTGTCTGATTTTGTTGGCTGTAAAAGTGAAGTGTACTTCCATATTTGGCTCCGGGTGTGAGTGTACTAAAGCAGTAAAGATGAAATGGGATTTAGCCTAAGACATAGTGGACAGTTTGACACTGCTGCCAGGGTTTCAGCGGCTTGACTCAAACTGGTGCTGCTGCCCACTGACATGAGTGAGAATGGCTTCATGTCTGTTAATGCAGCCCACATGGATTTGGACTTTTTTCTTTTTAACTTAACTCTAGGTGTAGAATTAGGTGCCACCTGTCCCACAGATTCAAGTCAATCAGATCCTGCCACACCTCTCTTGAAAAGCACCTCTGAATCCTCTTGTTTTTGTGCTGTTAGGAGATTTTTTATTGAGACCACAAAATGTTAAAAATCAGAAAGCTTCAAAGGGTTATTGCTAAAAAATATGTCTTTTGAACATTCATGACCAGTGCAAGACAGAAAATGTGAAATCTGGGGTAGATCATCAGAATCTCATAGGACTTGACTTGCTTGGTTTCCCCACAGTAACTTGGGATTTGAAGGTTAAGACTTCAGACTTGTTTGTGACTCGCACATGTGAGACTTATTCCCACTTCTGGGAGCTGCCTTAGTTCATAAGGGGAGAAAAAAAACAACAACACCAGAGATGTTTCTTGTTGAAATGTGTGACTGAACTGCACAGCGCTATTTCTTTCAACCAGAGGCTGCTATGAGCTCGCAGTCGTGCAACAAAGTAGAAAATATATGTAAAGTTTTGCCATTCAAAGCCAATTCAAGCTTATTTTAATTTAATAGCACATGCAGATTTTCATGTTCACAGTATTAAGATGGAGTTGCTGTCTCCATCTTGATGTTTTTGAAACCAGATGTTACCAGCAGTGTACACTTAGCCACAAATATCTAAAGGAGATGAATTTGCAAGCTTTCCTCCAATATTTTGTGACTGACGCTGTGAAATAATTGGCTGATGATGATGATCACCCCAAATTGGTATTTAATCAGCACGAATAAAGGACCGACTAACTATCCAACTACTGGTAATGAGCTGTTGTTATTATTCATGCATTATTCTACTGTATGTGGAAATGTGCTTTATTAAACACACATCGAGTCAGAGACAGTGCAGTATCACACTGCGTCATGAGCTGGCAGCTCTGTCCTCGAGGGATCAGCCACTCAGCGGGGTCTGAGAGACGGGGGCAGGAGGGAGAAAAAGATTTGCGAAGAAGAAAAGCTCAAGAGGCCACTCGTCAAAACAATGTGGCAACTCTATGACTTTCTCCTCAAAATTCAGGGGCAGGAAAGGTTACTGTGAGTTAAACTAGCGAGAGAGGTAACAGAAATGTGGCCAAAATTAACTCCTGGCATTCTGGGAATAAATGTCAGACATCCGCGTGTGAAACGGAGCAACATGTCGATGTGTTTGACACCGTCAAGATGAGCCATGTTTCTCCTATTACATTTTTGTCCACCTGAGATGTAGACAGAGACTGATGATAGGAGTAATTCCAATATATCAGACTTTATGAGATCTACCAAATATTGACACATATTTCATTATATTTCATATATTTTTAATTTGACTAAATTGAAGGAACTGAGTCTCTAGCCTGAGCTAAAAGAAATTTAACATGTTTTGCTAAGTGGAGATTAAATTAATCAATTTTTATTTATACATTACCTGAAAAACACAAAAGTTAATAGATTTTTTTTTTTTTTTTAAATAAAGTAACAGATTCATAAAAAGGCAAATTAGTGATGAAAAAAGCCAGGAGATATTTCTTACCAGGCTGAACAAACATGTTTACTCTTTATTACACGCGCACACCTAAATCTGAGTTATTACCTAACAATGCATGCTAAATGACATCACCTCCTGTAAAAGTAAGAAATGTATTCAGTAGACTTTGAGTCTCGAGTTTCTAACCTTGTTTTTGCCAAGATAATGGGTTAGTTTCAAATCACCAGTGTTGTACATTCCTAAGATGAAGGAAATGCAGAGTAGTAGCTCGGTAAAAATACCGAGGACCCTCAAGAACCCTCTTGAGGCGTATCATCTAATAATCTACAATTATCAACCCAATATCACGACAAAACGTGTAATAGATGTAACGTGTAATCTCCAAAACATGAAACGGACACGCATGCAGAGGTTGCATTACCAGCAGGGGGAGATCAAATATTTAAAGCCACAAAGTCGGCAATGAGCAAAAAACACACGAAGTACATTCGTTCCAGGTTACTTAATGGATAGAAACCATTAAGCTAGGCGGCTAATGTGTATTTTAAGTGTAAATGTGTTAATATCTGTTTGAACACTTTCCCGAAATTATTTCATGCTGGCTTGAAATTAAATATCTAAAATATCTCCCTCTACTGGAAGAAAAAAATATGGATAAGTTAAATTCTTTTTTTGCTCCTGTGACTTCCTCTCACGGATCGGAAAATCAGTTAAGAAACTGGATGGATGGAGTTTGGATGATGGGGGACCTAAATATGATTTCAAGAACATGCACCTTGCTGAGAGGGATATTAACAAGAATTTGAGAAACAGCAAAGCAGCCAGATCTGAAAGTCGATGTTTTCTCTGTTAAAAAATTCCCTTAAAGATGACGGATTCTTGTGCAGGATTCATGGCATGAGCAAAAAATAATTTAACAGATGAAAACATTGATATATCCGCTGACACGGGCTCCTTCTGTATTCCAAGGAGACTTTCACAATGCAGTACTTTCAAGCCAAGATGTTTGATGGCACTGAGGCCACCGAAATGCATGTGTGTGTTTAGCTGGGTGCGCAGTGGGAGCAGAGTCGTGTCGTAACAAGGCATCAGATCGCAGTGATTAATGCCTTTAATAATGCTAGAAGCACACTGAGGGGAAGAATAAAAACACTCCCAAGGATGCGCCCAAGAATGAATTAAACACACTCCGCGTCCAAGGCCATCAAGCAAGCTGCCAACAAGCTTTAATAAGTACTACAGAAAGCGAAAAGCACACACGAAACCTGTGGCTGATGTCAGTAGTAAAAGCTGATGTTGATAATCACATTTCACACCTCGATGCTTCTGACAGCAAAGGCTTCAGGAAAACACACCAGTGTGTTTGTTTGCATATGTTAACCCTAGCAAATGGATGAAACAGATATCAGCATCCGACAACTCATGATGCATCTGCTTTAGAGATTTGAAAACAGATCAATCTGCACACCAAACAGCTCAAGTACCAGGACTTTTCTGTGGGACCTTTACGGCGAGACAACCTTTAAATAACTTTTCATATTTAATAAACATCAGTCATTATGATAGGTTTTCAAAAAGCGGTATTATTTTCACATTTGAAAATGGCTCCTGTCGTGGAAACGCGAGTCAATCTCCATTACGCATAATGTTAAAATGTCCAATTTTTTAATAACTCATCTGTTTAATTTGTATTAAGGTTTAAAGTTTGCATTAAGGGAGCTGCTACTTCAACTGACAGGCAGCTTATACCTGCTAGCTGTCTGCTAGGCTTCATCTCTGAATGGGGTTTAAAGAGGTCAACGCTCCATCAACACTTGCAATATAAAATTTAAGCTTCATCAGTGTCATCAACAACCAATCCCAAAACACGCTGGTCAAGTAATAAAGCTGCTCTTTATACTGTTTATAGTGTTGCTGGAGCTTTAGCTTCTTTAGAGCCTTGTTCTTCTCCATGAACCTTGGAAGTAGGTGAAGCTGTGTCAGAAACCTCTATTCTCAATGTGACACACTCCCATGGTTTTAATGCAATGACCATTAACAAAGGAGGTAGAAAGAAGGAAAATTTACTCTACTTTCCTCCCCTTAGGTGTTTTGGGCTTTAGTCTTTAGTCTACAAATGAGTTCAGAGTGTGTTATTCAAAGAGCTCGTCAGAGTGAATACAAGGGAGTAGAAACGATGGTTAAACTTTGATTTCTTGAGCTCAGTGTGAAAAGCTAGTGGTTGGAATCGTGACATTCTCCTATACTTAAACGCATGCTGAGACATTCACTGAACATCAGCCACTGAATCAGGTTTAACTAAATGAGGAAGGGAATGTGAGAGCATCAGGCCCGTCAATACAGCTTTTACACAAAGAAGACTGATTTATTTCCACAGGGTAAAGACTGGCTATCACCACTGTCAACAAATGAGGAGGCCACCTGTCAATGAGGTGTAAAACACAGCACAGGCATTAACACTGATATGGGTGTTTTGCTCTCTGGAATGATCGAGAGTTAGATCTCAGGAACACTAAGGAAACAAAAACGACGTCAGTGAGTCCTGCAGTGAAATACAAAACATTATTAAAATAGCCTGTTAACATTACAGACAACAGCCTCAATTAATTTGGAGTTTACCAACCAAACTGCTAAGCAACATAAATAAAAAGGACTCAAGTACAGCAACAATAAATGAGAACTACTAATTAGGCTGGCTGCAAGCAAATGTTCAGCATATCCAAATTATTTAAACCAATTAAAGTGAAAGATGGCAAAAGTACTTACTGTAAATTCATGCTTTTAAAAGTCTTTCCAAGATTACCTAAAGCTATCAACCATAAGTGAAGAATCAATGGCTGTGACAGCATGTCCAAAATTTTGATTACTGATTACTTATATTTAAACATTTAAGCAATTGGGACATTGGAAAATATAAAAATATATATATAAAATATAAAATATATATATTAGTTTTTGATTTGCTCTCAAGTTATTTCACAATGTTTATTTCTCTATGGTAACAAACTTTATCCTTGGAAAACTTAATATTTATAGTATTTCTGGCATTTCTTTAGGCCAAATAATTAATAATTTAATAAAGAAAAAATAGCTTCTTTATCAAAAATTAAACAAATCTTTAGTTATTTATTTTTTTGCAGCTCTGTATGGGATAAAGTTGAGCTCAAGAATGAAGTTTTAAGCTAAGCTCTTACACCGCATGTTGCTGTAGCGTTTCAAAAATGAGGGAGTGATGAGTAAATTTTGTTGTTACAAAAGATGGTAGATGATAGAACATCCAGAATTTGAGCAGACATCAGCCATGTTTGTGTAAAAGCTGCCTTAACTGTTTGGAGAAGATAATGGCCCTCCCGACAACCTTAAGCTTCATCTGCTTCAGTAATCTCCGAGTAGAGAATAACTAACATATGCCTCCACCTTGCGTTTTCCTGTTGTGATTATAGCTGACAGGTGTGCGCACTCATATGAACGAGATAAATTAGATTTATTACGTTTTTGGTCAGAGTTAAAGTCATTTATAAGATTCGGGTTATGTTCAGAGTGAGGAGATGACAGTGGAAGGTGGAACCAAGGACCTTAAAGTTTTAAGTATGGGTGTTCAGCCAATCAAATCTCCGCCTCTTCTCTAACCACATATGTTTGCAGTGTGTGTGTTTTGCGTGTACGATTATGTGTTGCAGTCCGCGGAGAGTCGCTTGGACAGCTCCCTAACTAAGATGAATCACCCAGCCAGGCCTCTGGGTGACCAGCAGGCATTCTGGGACACGTGGCCCAGATTACAGCGGCGTCTGCGGGGACGGCGCGAGCCGACACCTCCCTCCCTCCCAGATCCTGACACGCTACCCTCTTCTCCTCCCCTCTGTCCTTCTTCACCTCCTCCTCCGCCTTTCTTCCTCATTTCACTGACAGTGCCCATCATTGCTAAACACCTGATGAAAATTGATTTATTCCTTTGCCTCCCCCTTTTCCCCCCTTTCCCATCTTCAATTCAAATTTCTACTCATGCATATATAACACTCGCATTTTATCTCATTCTTTTTCTTTCATTTCCTGCCCTGTATCTGCTCTGTTATCTTGGCTATAAACAAAACTGAAAAGCATGCTCACCCAGATGTATTTACAGACACATGACTAGTTCATGATTAATTTAAAGACTGTTTTTTGTTTTTATTCAGCCATCTGTCACTGATTATTAAGTAGCTTAAAACACAGGTTCCCAAAGCTGTGAGGGGTTTGATGTGGTTCTTTTCTATTGTTGTTTCTTTCTGCCTTACCGTCTGTCTTTGTCTGTAGTCAATTAAAACAAACTCAATGCAGCAGGCCAACACAGTCTGACCACAGTTTTAAGTGGCGAGATCAATTTCCAGCACTGCATCGCACCCCGTGTCATGAATATGAGCTAATAGCATCAGAATGGAGCTATAAGAAACCACCTTTACAAACTTCTTTTTACACCGTCCAGTCTGACTTTAAACGAATGGTTTAAATAATGATGATGTGGGATGTCCATAGAACTCGGTTAACATGTGGCGTTAACATGTGATCTGTACCTGGCAAAACATGGGTTTTTATTGTGCTGGGACCTTTAGCAGTCCACCCTCACCTCCCTGTATATCTCTTCAATTTTGCCTCTGAAATATAAAGATTTTCTCTTTCCAAACTGACAATTAAACACCCAATTTTTAATTCTTCCTGTACCACACAGCATTCCCTACCCTGTATGTGGGGCTGCACGTCTAGCACAGCGTTAAAGGGACACAGAAGTGTTATGTTTTTTCACTTCATGAATTAATTAATCCATTCAGCGATGAGTGCAGATTGAATATGGAAAAAATAAGCGAATGTACGACCGAGTGTCAGCTGAAGGAGGCCCGTTTGGAGACTGCTGCCCTGACAGCTGTATTGGAGAGGCTTGCACACAAACCACTCTGAGGAGGTGACAGCTTTCAGTAGTTAAGAAGCCTGCTGTTGTGTGAATGGTTGCTCTTGTCCTCCTCACTCTCTCTCTCTCTCTCTCTCTCTCTCTCTGTCTGTGTCCGTCTCACTCGCTCGCTCACTCTGGGTTTAATAACTTGCTTCGGGGAGGGGAAACGTAGGATGAATGAGGGAAGAAAAACAAACACAGATTTGAGATGGGAGAGATGGAATCGTAATAATTTAAGGAAAGCAAATGGGAAGGAGTGAAACTAAGAACAGAAAAAAAATGCCAGTATTGATTTACATGTTGTCTGATATGCAAATAAAAGTAAAACCGTACAAAGTTCAGCAAAAAACCCGGACTATAACTTACTGAGTCATCTGTGTGGGTCAGAGCAGAGCCTGAACTCATAACCTTGAATTACAACAGGAGGAAGCAACGCTGGCATTCACCAAGGTGGAAAATGCAAATACCTGCAAGGTATAAAAACATTTCCTGGCAGGATGCCTCAGGGTGGAATATTAACCAAGGTAACTGATGGTTTTTACAGGGAACTCTCCTCCAAGTCTATCTAAATGATATGGAAATACTGAGAAAACAGAACTTCAGCATTACAGTTCACTGGTATATGCTGGCACTTTCCTGACCCCATGAAAGCATTCGCTCTTACAGCATGTTTTCTTTCCCCCCCCCCCAGGGTCACTGTGGTGTTAAAAGGTGGATCTGTCCAGACTACAAAAAAAAAAAAAATCCTTTTACTGTCCAAAATAATTAAACTCTGACTCACCCTCAACTACTAAAGAGCCCTGCAGGTGAAGCAGTTTGAATGCTAATGAGACTGGATGGAGAAAATGGAGAGAGAGCAACTCCGGAGTTATTGTGGTGTTTCGGCAGGGGCCACCTGTCAGCCATGATAACACACAAAAGGGTATACAAACCTCTCGTTTAGAGGGTCGGCCGTTAGCGTAAAAGGTGACGGAGAATGAAAAATGTTGACAGAGAGATTGTTGACATGAGCTATAATGTATGCAAGTTGTCCTTTGTGGTCTGTGTCCCAAATGTCACCCATTGACAGTGAACATTTCACTGTTATTGTGAGAATAAATAGTGTAATATAAAGGAACAACAATCCTGTTTCCAAAATAGTCTGAATGCAATAATCTACAAGTATTTAAAGCCTACATTTAACTGGAAAAAGTGAAAAGATGAGAGAGTCAAAAAAATGGTCAAATTTCTCATAATTAATGAGGTTGCAACAGTGACGTATGTATGTACGTATTCAGGAGAAAGAAGAAAAGTATACTGTTCAGTCGTTTAAGGAAAACATTTCTCGACCAAAGATTGCAAGAATTTTGGGACATCATTTATGAGACATATTATAATAATTAATAATACACAGGATCAAGAGAAAGCGACAAGGCTAAAAGAGAAACCGTGCCCCTTGGGACCGAATACTGATGGCCCCTGCATTGTTTGCTTTAGCATGACAATTGAAACAAAGTTGTGTTACATTTGTTGCAGTCTGCTAATGAATATTAGGTGTCACAACTCAGAAGGAAAAAACAGAATAGAAGAAGTTAAAAAAGGAAACAAAGCAATCGCTGAGGGTTTTTTCCTCAAGGTTTTCGAGGAACCTTTGTGCTCCTGCTGTGATATATAATTGAAATGGCAGTGAAGACAGAGTAAAATTGTCCCCAAGTTTAAACTTGTGTGTAGGCCAAGTTACAAAAGAGAAAACGAGAAACGCATGGCAAGCCTAAACAACATCAAAGCAGGCCACGTGCCAGCAGTTGTGGCGTCACTTTTGGCACCCGCCACCGTTCGCGATGGTGACAACAATAAGCATACAAAGATTGCAAGGCAGTAAATTGCACTGAAAAAGACACGACGAGTTACGGAAATCACAGCACGGGCTTAGGAACATTTCTAAGAACCACTGCCAGAAGCTCACCGCTGCATTTACAACAGTTTAAAACTACCAACTTCTTTGGGTCCAAGCTCATTTAAAATGGATCAATCAAAAGTCTAAAATTTGGACAGTTTATTAGACATAAAAAATTTGAAGGCTTTTAACCATAGACTGACCTAAATATTTACATTAAATACAAATCAGTAGTAGACACAAAACAGAACTTTTAGCCTCTGAAACTTGAGATCTTGTTGTTCAAACGACTCCACTTTCAGATTGTCATCTACTGTGTGCAGTTTTGAATCCAGCAGAATAATGTATGGATGTTTTATTGACCATACTCTGTACTAATGACTGGCTCAATCCACCGAGTGCGCTGACAGAGTCGAATGCAGCTCTGAGTTATAAAAAACAAAAGCAAAACAGATGCCGCTCACTGTCGGCTAATCTATTGGCCCTAATTCAATACAACTCGGGCCAGACGTCAAGCCTGGAGGTACTGTATAGCAGCTGAGAGCAGACTGGTCTTCACTTAGTAATTAGCCTTCCGTGCTGGAGCTCCTTTAAAGGCTCCCATCTTCTTTCATCTCGCCATGTTCAGAATAATTAAAGCCACTACAAGCTTCTTGAGTTTATTCTAAAAGCGTACTATGACAGAACATATAATGAATGTGGCCTTTTTGTGTTTCTCATGCGTCCGTTTTCCACAGTGTATGAATGCGGTGCATATAAGCACGCACAAAGTTAGCACAATGCTCCACTCATCGTATCCACCCAGCAAGAAGGGCCTCCGCTGTCATGTTCTCCACCACTGCTTTTAATTTTACTACATTAAATAAATCAGGATCATAATGTCACGTCTCTGGTTGGCACCCGTAACAGCGATGCTATTCATGAGAACTTTTATAGGGCACGCAGTGTTTGTTTATGCAAACCATTTTTTTTTTTCTTCTGCTGTTATTTCAAACATTACTCATCTATTAGTGAATCTAGTGTAATTCATAGAAATAAAACAAAAGTTTCAAATACACTCTTTTAACAGGTATTAAGGCAAAAAAAGTAAAAAAAACAAGACACTGCTGAGCTCATGTCAGTCAAACAAAGATGACAGAGAACTTCTGTATCCCCTTTGGCTTCACAGCTGGAAGCCTTTCTCGAGTCTGACACTTGATAGGAGAAGCAGAATCTCTTTCTAAGACGGGTAAAAGCTTTGGTTTTATCTTTCATCATGAAATTAGCAATCCTCACCTTGTGTATTAAAAAAAACCCACACAGGCACATACACACATGTGCGTGCACAGGTGCAAAGAGGATCGACTGACGTTATTATTTCCTAGCTCTCTCGTGGCACAGTCGGTGCTGACTCGGCACACTTTTGACAGTCAGCTCTTTTGACGGCGCTGGTATGGAAATGAAGACGATCGGGAGAAAGCGAATTTACATAGAAAATTGCCGTCTCTGTAGGAAAGTTACAGGGGAGGAGTGCACAATTGGATGGGCTGGAGGGATAAAAACTGCAATGTGAGCATCAAGCAGCAATTTTAGGTTAATGCTCTGCTGCAATGAGCGTTTACTTTTGTCATGCAAAAAGCCTTTTGTATCGATTTCCTGTATCACTATAGTATTTTTTTAAAGATAGATGTCTAAAACGAATCAATTCATTTTGAAATGTAAGAAAAAGTCATAGGACACTGCGTGTTTTTTGTCAGCAGAAGAGTTTTATATCACTCAGGGAGAGTAATGAAGTGTCTAGTCTGGTGGGAGGATGGGAATCAGTTCAGACGGAAGATCTCATATCCAGCTCGCGTCTGGATCCAGCTGAGACACACTGCGGTTCACACCTGATATTCTGATTTTAAATGCACAAGTGGCTACTTCTGATTGGATTTTTGCTTCCCTGCTCACATTTGATTTTATCTGTCGAAGGGGGAAAAAAACAACAACATTCAACTGCTGACAAACAGAAAACAGTTTTGAGCCCAGCAGCCAGGGAAAAGGGCTGTGTTGGAAATTTGCATATTACACGGCGGCTTCATCATGTTGTGGTTTGCATGACCAGTGAAAGATATTTTTGTAGTCTACGATAGTAAGATTGACCAGGAGTTTCATAAATAGCATTTTTAATTATCAAAGTTGTAGTCACCCACCCTCTCAAGAGCCTAGTTTGAGTCAGGAAAAATGCTGATTATCTTCTTAATCAGAATTTTTTAAATAACCCAACACTCCCAGCTTCACAAAACATCTCCCACCTAATCTTTTTGCCCTTAACCTGTGATTAAGGTCCATTCACCAGTCTCAGCAGCCACCTTCGGAATAACCAGGAAGCATACGAACTCAAACGAGTTAATTCAAACAATGATAAATAATGCATACAGAAATAATTCTCAAACATAAAACAAAAAGTAGAGCTGAAAGAGAGACAGAGTCAGAGTGAATAAGTGTTCAGTGTAGTGAGGTATCATTTAAATGTCGCTGTAGAAAGTCTGTATTGTCATAGAACAAGACTCAGCTAAAAGGCTGGAAGGCTTGCATGTGATAGAAAATGTCAAATATTCACCCGCACACTTCCCCAAAGCCAAAAATCATAAACAGGCTGACTCACCCCAGGAAAAGCAAAGCTAACTCATTTCACAGCTCAAACACCTGAAATTGGTCTTTCACATTCTGTTGTGCAATATTTGACACACAAATTTATTTAAGATCATTTCTGGGGTGATATTTGGCTAAATAGGGAATAAAATACCGGGCAGAGCAGGAGCAACGTCATGCACCAAAGGCCTGACCACTGATGGGATTTGCACCCATGTGGTAACCCAACCTCGTGGGCATCTGGGCGCCTCTAATATGAGAAAAGGGAGCTTGTAAAGTGCTGCGAACCACAAGAGAACCGATGACCTGGTTTGTTCAGCGTGGTGACAAATAAGCTACAGACCTGATTTTCAAAAGGTATAATAAATCGAAAGTATTAAAATGGATCACACGCGGGACTAAATGTCACAGAGTCTCTGGCAAATGTCAGTCAATGCAAACGTCTGTGGCAAGACCTTCTTGTTAAAGGTCTGCGATAAAAAAAATTAGGCTTTCAAGCAAAAAGACCTGCCCTAGTGGATGGTTTGATTGATTAAAAAAAAGAAAAGATATATTTTTGAAACAACACCCCAAAAAAGTTTAAAAAGTTTAATTCTCTTGTGAAACCACTCAGTTCTTGGTGAGTTTTGTCTTTTTGCCTGCCAAAAAAACCCCTAAACCAAAACAAAACATAGCAAGCTTATAGGGGTTTCTTGCAAGTGACAGACTGAAAGTCTACAGAGAACAGTTTGTGTTTAGACGACTGGTAAATTTAGACACAGACAACAAACATCAAAATCAACGTCTTACTCAAGGCTTTTTTTAAAGACAAAACAGCTCCGAGGAATTTACTTTAAATCCGGCCAACATGATTCTGTCTCCGCCTTTGACATCTGTCATTTTGACACAACCACAAAACTTCTTTTTTTAACTTTGATGTACCAACATCTTAGTCAAATGTAACAGCAACAGCCTAAACATAACATCTTCAATAAAAACCATCATTGGAAATAATGTTTAATGGAGTGCAGCTAAATGAACTGAGGGAGTGCACAGTGAGTGGGAAACAAGGTACGAAACAAGGTACGAAACAAGGTGCGTCCTTGTCAGTTTTGTTGGCCAACACAAAAAAGGGAGGGGGCACACTGTGGTTAAATGCATTAACGATGAGGTTAAAAAAAAAAAAAAAAAAAACAGAACAAATTTTTTAAAAAGGCACTAACTTGAAAAACAAAGCATTTAATGAGGCTAATGGATAATGACAATAAAACAGGAGGCAGGCTGTGATCCGGACATTCAGTATGCAGTGAGCACCGATAAGTCAAATATTATTATATGATTATTATATGACTCTAACTTGAGCTATAGCACTTTGACAGTGTGCAACTTTTGTTGTGTTGGAAAGAGGATTAATTCAGTAAGTTATGAGTGATGTAATGTCAGCAGGAACCTTACAGCAGCTTAACCACAGACAGCGTGAAAGCATATGAAAAGCAAAGCCTTAAACCTGTATTGTTTCTAATAGCCAGCAGGGGGGACAACTTCTCTGCTGGCAAAAATCTTCTGATCGTCTAGAAGTCGATTGAAACTCAGAAAACACTGTGCCGATGACTTTATAGGCGCAATCTCTGTGAATACATTAAGAAGTTCATTATATAATTAAGGATCATTATTAGAGTCAGAAAGGATAATTATCCAGAGTATCCTCAGTGGCAATCAATCACAAGTCTTTAGCCAATGAGTGTGCGGTGTCATTTGTTTCATATCATCGGTTTCAGATCCATCCTTCGCATATCACGACCAGTTTCAAGCAGCGAAAAAGCTCAGCTCCTGGTTTCATAATGGGACATCACTAACCAGTGGGTGGAGTCACGGTGGCTACTTAAATCTTTTATACACCAACAAACCTGTGACAAGGGAAACATTTTTCAGTCAAGTCAGGACATTTTATTAGAGCTCTTTGCTTAATGCTTTACTCTTGCGGGCAAGCTTTTTTAGAATATAATGTCCTGAATGTGTGTTTTATACTTAAATTAGCTGGTATTGGAGTGCATCCACCAGGGATGGACTTCCCACTGGATGAATAAGCAGCCAAAAACATTATTATCTGTCATTTAAAAAATAAATAAATAACGAGCTCAGCGATTCAGAGGACAATGAAAGACTACAAAGAAAGATTGGAACGTTAAAGACAGGCAGTACAATCACTCTGAATTTGTGAACACTAATCTCAGCTTGTGGTCCTTTTGGATGTTTTGAGTTGTTATTGGCGCACCCCATACAGCTAGTTTACTGCGGCTTTATCAGTTTTATTGATAAGAGTGCTGAGAATGAAGCCAAAGCTGCCGTTATACAAAAACAAAACAATTAGTGGAAAGATGTTTAAATTCTCTCTGGAGCTAAGAGGGATGCATGTCTGTTATCCAATACAAACAGTCCTCGGAAACACCACGAATTTAGAAATATTGATTAGGGTGGCTTTAACGTCAAGTCGGCACAGCTTGTTAGCATCCAAAGTAAGTGCGGAGGCAATTTTTATATTAATAAACGCATCCTTAACAGTGAAACAAGCTGACAGAGGGGCAATCAATCAGGTAAGTTTGGTTAAAATAACAAAGAAGCGTTGTTGCTGTTGTGAAAAATAAAAAAAGAAATAGAGAAGCTGTTAGGAGGAGAGGAAGGCAGACAGACAGGCTGAGCAGAGAACAAAGATCTTTTAGGCATTGTGTAGCACAAGTGTTAAACAAAGCTACCTGTCAAAGTGCTGTCTGCAAGAGGAAAAAAAGTCTTCAGATCTCCACAGTGAGACGGCACACACATATCGAGACACATACGCACACTAACTTTTTTTCAAAGCCAGGTTAGACATGATAGAAAGACAGGCATGCTGTATTAGCCCTTAAAAGCACCGGTATAACATCAAAAAGGCATCAGAGGGGACTTCAGCTGCTGCACATGCACAGATGTACAGATTTACACATACACGCACAGAGGCCTGCTAACAAAGCCTGGGAGATAGCTGATGTAATTGGACTGTAAGTCCCACAGAGCAGTGAGTTGCCTGGTGAAGAGTTAAGAGGCACGCAGCTGGCACTGGGCATTAATATTGAGCACAGAGCCGCGGGGCACGGCGCACTTTCGCCCACTGAAATTTGGGCTTTTTTTTTTTTTTTCCCTCCTCGCTGCAAAGATGAGACAATATGGACACAGTCGTGTTTGACTCAAAGCTGACCTCAAGAGCTTTGTGCCTGGAGCAACATGAACTGTAGATTTCATAAAAGTACCCAACTTTCTACATATAGCTTTAAACCATCTTTATTAATTCTTGCTCAACAACTTCAACAAGCTATTTCTTGACTGTGTGACAATGGCTTACACTACGTTCCTAATGTTACCCACTATCATCCTTTGAATAAATTGAATATTATCTCTGGTTAGTTTATGTTTTTCTGTTAATTGGTTTCAGCCTCATTTCCAGTAGCAAATTATTATCATGTGTCAACTGAGCTGAAAGTAAAGCTGACTGGGGAAATACAAAAGCTGTAGTTCCTCTAATGGCCAACTGAGGCCATCTCAAAGCCATGTGTCAATTTTGTGTGTTACTTGCAACAAGTTAGCAGGTATCTGTATGTATGTGGGTCATTTTTAAACCAAACTTGCTCATATTAGCTGATAAGTCTGCTGTCGTTTATAAATATGAACATGTCTGGTTACAGAAAACCAACATTGGAAGAGCCAATAAGCTAAAGTAGAGGCTTTAAAAATAGGTGATCACAAACAGCTGGCTGACAGCCCCATGGTGACATCCATCTTTTATATACAGTGTATGATTACTACATGTTTGGTGCTGAAGCGAGCCACCTATTAGTGGCATTATCTGTCACGACTATGCTGCTTCTTTTCCCTCGTCAGTCACACACAATCTCCAGCGGCTATATGGCCCACCAGTGTTACTTACCCTAAATTCTGGCTTAAAGGACCACTGCAGTTATGTGTGAGTTTTTAAACAACAACGAAACTCTTTGACACAGAGGAATAAGACAGCAGACAATCAATATTTTATTAGCCAGGTCTTTGCTGGTTTTGGCTAAGAAAAACACAGAATATCACCATGCTCGTCCTTTACGTGTATCTTGGGCTCGACCCAGAGATGCATCTTGACGGATGAGCCCGCAGGCCCGCGGCCTCACCAGAGGAAACTCTTGGTCTTTTCACGCTGCTGAGCAGAGCAAAGGCCGGCTGCATTCTAATGCCACATTTAGGTACAGCATGCTCGCAAGAGCTGTAATTAAATAAAAATGAGTACACTAAGCCGAGATGCTTGGTATTTCACAGTGTGTGCTGGGGAAAAGTGAAACTGCTTGGGTCAATAGCTTTTTAATCAGAGCATTTGCTGGAACTGTTTCGAAATGAGTGCAAAAGCCTTGAGGCTGGACCTGAAATATTGTGCTACAGTGAGCTGGTGTGCGCTCTGGCAATACGTGTTAGTTAATTACATTGGTTTAAAATGCTGTTGTGGCAACAGAAAGGTGGTCATTCAGCTTTAGAGCACTACAGGGGCCACCTTCTTTCATACAAACCTGTAAAGTTCAGGGGTTTTCATAAAGTGCTTATAATGAAAATGCTATATGTAATTAATTACCCAGAAGGCTAAATTAAGCCAGCTGGCTTTAAACTTATCAAAAAGTCAACATTTCCCGATATATTCATGTATATTCAAAGGAAAGACAAAAGAGGGAGAAAAATTAGAGATAAAGCGGTGTTAAAAAAAGACAAAAAAAAGAATGAATGACAGGCGAACAAGGCAGCGATAAGAGTGGAGAGAGAAAGCTGAACAATAGGCATGCCAGAGTCAACTGCTAATCTGTGATTAGATAGCGCCTCGGTTTGATAATACTCAAATGTGAGAGCAAAAGGAGAGACTCTTTTTCTGCTTCCTCTGTCACTCAAAGATGTGTGTGTGTGTGTGTGTGTGTGTGTGTGTGTGTGTGTGTGTGTGTGTGTGTGTGTGTGTGTGTGTGTGTGTGTGTGTGAGTATATTAACAAGGCAAATAGCTTCCATGCTTTATCTTCCTTGCAGGGTAAGAGATAAGGTCCAATGAGAGCAGGTCTGGGAAGCTCCCTCCAGGCCAACTGACAGGAATAAGAAACCAGGCAGCAGACAGAAACTCTGGGGATATTTCAAGGTTTCTAACAATAACCTCCTGCAGATCTGCCAGTCAGTGACCTCAGGGACATATCAACATACTTTTACATGCATACATGTATAATTTTAATATATTACACTAAGGGTGGGGTGATATGTTAATTGAAAATCCTGCTTGTTGACTGCTTTTGACCTATCAGCAAAAATGATAACATTTAATATTTACTGATGGCAATGGCGGATGTTCATCTGTTGTGTCACATCAGCCCCGCACTGTCTAAATTTTCAAAGTTAGTTTGTCTGACAGAAAAAAACGGGGATTAAATAACAACAACAAAAGCAAACAAAAAGTATTGGCCAAGAACTTCACAATCAGCACATTCCAAAATATTATACAAATGCTAAAAGCAAGCATGATTATGTGGGAGTCTTTCATCAAAAACTAGATATCTAATCAGTGGCACCTCCTGTATGAACGTTGTGATAAACGTATATACTCACTAAAAACTGTTTTGGTTGTTTGTTGTTGGATTTGATCAAATTATTCAAATGCAAAGATGGCAGAAGACGATTGAACATAACTGGCATCCTGGTCTGACACGGACCGACTGCAATCACTTTCAGACAGATTGTTGAAGGTTTGCAAATAACTGCCGTCTAATTTATAAAAACAGACAAATTCGCAACATCTTACAATTAACCCGGGCCAGTCTGCACCAATGAGTGCGACTGATTTAAAGCGTGTCATTTTGACAATAGTTTTGACTGTGCAGTGGTCCAAAACCACCGTTTTCTGTTGTGCAACTGTAGCATTGGCATTTAAACCAGTTTTGGATTATTAAAGAATGTGATCAGCAATTTCAAATAGCTCATAACTACACAAGATATATTTGCATGGACCATTTTTAATTCGTTTGTCAGATTCAGGTCAATTTTCAGTTTTCCTTCTTTTAAATAAGTTGCGAGGAACTTCTCTGAATTTAATAATTAATAGTTTTTATCTCCTTAAAGAACTGGGTTCAGTCTGCCTTAAATAAAAGCCAAGGAATAGTCAAGTATATACTGGTGTTTTTCTTCATGGGTCATTTGCACACCAACTGTTGTAGTTTCAGAAATATCAAAGTTATCTACTCAATCCCCAAGCAAACGAAATCTCCTGCATATGATCTTCCCTTTAAAGGAAAGTGAAATAATGTTAAGGTCCTGAGTAGATAATAAAAACTTTAAACTCTTCCTGCTACCATGAGACAGGAAACAGGAGTCTTTACTCCATTAGGTTTGAATCTTGCATCATCGTGGTATGAAAAAAAAAGTTTATATGCATCTCACCCTGTAAGCAGGAATGCTAATGCTAAGCTTATGCAATGTTTATCATCTTCACCCCAGACTGCAGCAGCATTAATGTTGGACAGTATTTTGTTCGCTCTGTTTTAATCCTTTAGAGCACAGATTTTATTTTTGAGCTGGAAAATAGTTTCTCCTTGCTTTTAAGCCTGGGACTCCCTGGTAATAGTTTAAGTATAGATACATTTTTGCCCTCCTGTGCTTGCTCTATGGTTTTGTTGCTTTCATCATATTTTTGATTTTAGAGCTCTCACCTGTACAGCAGCAGTGCCTTTATTTATTACTGTTTTGATGTCTAAATAGGCTAACCCAAGACTCAAGAGATACATCTGAGGAAGCTTAAAAAGAGAAAAAAAATAGTGAGACAAGTTCAGGTGAATTTACAAACTTGCGTGTTAATCCATGTGCAAATATGTTCCTAAAACTCATTTTTGGCAGGCATGTCTTGCTATTTAATGCAGGTGGAAAGTTTAATCTCAGAAATGAGGCTGTGTGACAAATGTTTATTTAGGGCAGGCAGGGAGGGTAACTCTTTAAACCTTGTGGAGAAAACCCATCAAAATATCTTAGTGTCCATTTTCTAACACAATTTGCCTCTGCAGTGTCAGCCTGCAGCCATGCAGCTGCTCTTCTCCAACCCAGCAGAAAGTTTCTCTTATTCCTATAATAAATATTGATTTTTTTAAATGTTTCCAGTGCTCACCGAGAAAGATTATAATAACTGTTTCAAGGTGCTATATAAATAAAGTTACTGAGAGTAGAATGCAAAAATAGAGTTAGGATCAAAGAAATAACATCAAGGTAAGATTAAAGTGTACTTGCTTATTCTTCGTCGTATATGTTGTGCTACAGTAGTGCATATTCATATTAACCAGGGCCAAACTCGGGCTTTAGACTGCTCTAAAAGATCTGCTTGACATTTTTTCTACCATTGGGTCTGTGTGATGTCAGTGGGATTGGATATTCACAACAAAGTACTGCAGCAATGACATTTTTTTAAAAGCAACCCCTGATATTAGGGTTGTTGTGGCTCCCTCGACCAAAAAACCCCCAATGACAGTCTCCCATAAAGCTTTGGAGTGTTGAAGAAAACAGCTTGTAACACTCCAAGTTTTGTTCAGAAAACTAATCTCCAAAAATTGATGCTACTTCTATGATTTCCAAGGTGTTAATTCAGTCACAAGAAGACAAAAACCCAATATTACACCATAGATAAAGTGCACTACAGTCAGATAAATTCGTTTGGCATAGTGATGCTAAACCCTCCAGACAGGTGCTCCTGTAGCAACCCATGTACTGAAGACTGAAGTCGTTACCGAGCTGCCTGTTCAAGCTGCCCCAGGCTACCACCCCCCACCCCCCCCTTGCCATCTCCTTACTTTCCTACTTTGCTTTCTATGTTAAAAAAAAAATCCCAAAAGAGACAAAATTTCCAAAAACAAATCAGCTGTGTCATTTTGCCACTTTCTTATAAAATGTCTTCTTTTGGGTATGAAAAGTCTCCAAATTTCCCAAAGGGGAAATGTACTTGTGCAATTTATTGAAAATGTCTAAAGCTTGTATAAACAGACATTCAGATTTTAGGCATTTAAGTAAGAACCCACTCACTACATAATGGAACTATAAAGTTGTAGGACTGTTTCCTGCTTTGCCTCATGCACAAAAGCCCCACCTACTATAGTCTAAACCTTTTGTTTGCAAGCAGCGTTCAATCAGAAGAAAGCCACTTGATAGAGGGCAGAAGCTGAGAGTTACCAACACCCACTATTAGACAAGAAAGCATCATGTTCAACTGTGAATTATGTAAATCTACTCCAACAGAGTCCAAGAATAAAAGTATGGACGTAGAAATGGAGAGTTAGCACCAACAAGAACAAAACAGAGGTGCAAAAACATAATTAACGCAATCGTAAAACTGAAAAATATAAGCAGCAAAAAAAAAGCATGAAAATATAACAAAGACAAAAAATACAGGACAGAAAGTGAATAAAAAAATGACAGCATGATAACAGGTACCAGCACAGCCTGTGTGTTTGTTCTTCCTTGCAGCCTGTTAGGAGGAGGCTGTAGAGCAGCGTATTTGTATTGCACATGTAAGCAAATCCCCTCATTTGGTAGAGCTAACCACAGCTGCACATCCTCTTTTCTCCTCTCTATATAAATATATATATATATATATATATATATATATATATATATATATATATATATATATATATATATATATATATATATATATATATATATATATATATATATATATATATATATATATATATATATATATATATATTTATATATATATATATATATATATATATATATATATATATATATATATATATATATATATATATATATAAATATATATATATACATTTTTATAAATGGTGGAGGTTCATACATTACTTGGCATGAATGATTTACAGAGACCAATGTGTCCTCCTGCTCGCAGTGTGTGAAGGCACAGGACAAAAGGGGAGCGAGGGGAAAATAAAGCATAGTGTGGTGTAGCAATTACACAGTCTGTCAAAGCACTGCAGGAGGAAAGGCTTGGTTCCTCTTCTGACACACTCTTCAAGAGTGTGTAGTTGTTAGGGAGCTACAAAGTCACGCCTCACAACTGGCTGAATTACATGTGTGCTCTCAGACACACGAACACACACAGTGTGCTGATAAAGGCTTTGGTAAGCTACAGGAAAGAGGGAAGACTCAGCCCATGTGTGACCCTGTTGACCAAACCAATTTTCCCCTTGTCAAGTAGTCTACTGCTGTGAGAGGCTGTGTGTGTGTGTGTTTCTGAAGCCGAATGGAGTTAAGAGTGTGTACTAATAAAGTACTTAGGGAACTAAGCCACAGGCTGATTCAAGACTGATATAAGGACCCCCTCCCCCACCCCCCTGCCACACACAAAGTTAACCCTGAATTGAAGGCGTGTGTGTTTGTATGTGTAACACAACATGGATTATCCTGTCGTAGTTTGTTGTCTGCTCAGCTTTCTAATCCTCTTACATCAGACTGTTAAATGAACTGCAGCCGTATCTGATTTTAAAGTCTGACGTCATTCCCCATTTCCGGGTCCAAATGCTCCTTAAGTTATAAAAAACAAAACCCTGAAGCATCACTTAGAGTTCAAACCAGCCCAGATAAACAAATCTATCGGTGTGGCCGTTCACCTTGGTTTTAAAATTAAAATAAGAGAAAAAAAGGATTTACAAGGTTTAGTTGAATTAGTTAGCAGTTAGCGTGTGAGCAGGGCTCGCAAAATCGCTAGCCCGACGTCCCGGGGCTAGCGATTTTTCCAGTCGGGCTACCAAAATCCATCTCAGCCCTGCCCGTCGGGCTATCATAGGAATGAAAGATATGTCAATGCTTTTGCATTCTTTCACAAATGTAGCAGAGTAATTATGTCATCGATGAGCCACTGTCAATATGTGACACATTAAAATTGCGTTTGAATTTGCGCTTGTTTTTTGCTTTCACTTTCACTTTGCGATTGCGCGAACTGTGTATAGAGAGCGGCAGCACTGATTGGTGAGTCACAGATTAATTGCGCACCAATTCCTCTGACATCGTCTTATCAATCGTTAGCTTACTATCAAACATGACAAGTGAAATCTCCCGCAGCAAGCTTAAACATGTGAGAGGTTGATTGCGCAGAGAATTGCTGATCGTTATGTAAGTACGTGTGTAAGAGCAGATGGCTTTAGACAGGTATTTTAGTTCTGCAGAGCCAAACAAGAGAGGTCAGGGTGAAGAAGGGGCAGCCAAAGAAAAGCCGACCACAAACCGTTAAAGTTATGACAAATCAGACAATGAGGGAAAAAGAAAGCGCAGCTTTTTTGGTTTCATGGACAAAAGAATTTATGTGGCTGGAATATGACGAGCTAAATAACATAATGTTCTGCCGGGTGTGTTGTGAGTTTCCCTCGATTTCTGAGTCGATAAGCGCCTTTGTTACTGGGACCAGTCATTTTAAGAAAGACCCCATCAGAACCCATGAGAAATGCAAGAAATACATTATTGCTCAGTCTGCAATATCTTTCCCAGAACAAACACCAATTGCAAAAAGCATACTAAAAGTAAACCAAGCATAACAAGAAGTCCTGAAAAATCTGTTTGCATGCTATGTTGCAAAGAGTGAACTACCACTGGCAAAATTTAGCAGTCTTTGCAAACTTCAAAAAGCAAATGTCCTAGATCTTGGTTCCACTTGCCTCTTACCCGTGATTTCAGTGGAAATTTCAGATTCAGGATCTGATACAGACTGATTCATGTTGTACACAGTTCTTGCAAGTTCATAGAAATTTCTGTTCAATTAGAACCAAATATTTGAGTTGATGGTTGAAATTGTTGTTGTAATTTGTGTTTTAAATATTTTTAGATTGATGTTTTGTTTCCTTTACAATATTATAATATTGTAAAGGAAACAAAACATCAATCAAAAAATTGTCCTCTTTTTTTTAATTCGGGCTACTTAAATTTATTTTGGGCTACCAAAAATTGAAGAGTGCCTGCCCGAAGGGCTACCAGGGATTTTGAAATTTTGCGAGCCCTGGTGAGGATGATATAACGTCTTCTAACTAATTAACTAATAAAGCATTTACCACTGATATAACTTTGGACATGAAGATGGAAAACCAACAGCATTTGGAAGGTTAGTGAAGTTGGCCTAGTTATCCTTAAATTATCTATCCTATAAGTAAAAGGACACCAAAATAGACAAAACTTTAGCCAAAAAGACATGTAAGCAGATCCCATCCTGGACACAAGGCAGGTCATAATATTACGCTCCTGAGGGTTAGGATTACTTCCTGTGAAAACGTTTTTTGTCCAAATTGAAATCTTAGTCGACCCTACAGTGATTCTTTTAAGCGTGATCTGCGGTGTACTCAGTGACTTTTTAAAAAGCTTAAAGATGTACACGACACATGCATTGTGCTATAAAACAGTAGCGACTGCCAGCGCTACCCCCTCCGCCTCCTAGTCGACACACCTATGCTATTAATTGCCCACCTAAATCCCATGTTGCTTTGTTCTCAAGTTATGACATTCACAAGATTTTCAGAAAACTTTGATCTTTGACCCTGAGATCAAGGTCGGTGGGATTCAAAGTCATGCAAGATTTTTAGTAGCTGGACTTATGGTATCAATTTGAAAATTCTCATCGACTTCCTTCTCGAGTTATCGCATTTACAAATCTTTCAAAAAACTTGATCTTGAGGTTGAGGTCACTGAGATTCGAACTTGTCCGAGATTTTTAGTCCATGCAGCGATGGTATTAACTGGAAGGTTCGACATTGCCTCGTTCTCGAATTATTCATAAACTGTCCATGCTGCCTGCCCGCCCAGCAGGGTGACAATACCTCATCAGCCTTTTACAGCTGGGGGGTAAAAATGAGAAGCTTTGAAAGATTTTTTTCCATTCAAAAACAAGAGAAACTCTGAGTCATGTTAGACAATAGAGACAAAAGCCTCATAGAGATGCTTGGTCCTGGAAACATTTTTTAAATTACGTCGTTACCTAACATGTGGACAGACATTAGCACTGAGATTGGATACGATAGTTTTTACATCAATAAGAGCTTAACTACAATAGTGTTTAATGCATGTGAGGAATCCACTTTGCAGGACAGGAGGAAATGATTCCTGCAAAATGTGTCCCTTCATGTTAATCATCATACATACTTTTGTACATATAGCCACATATCATTGTTCATGATATGTTTAGAATTGTTTCCACAAATGAATCAAAACAACTTCAGAGACCATTAAAGAATAAAAGCTATTAATACCAACCTATTTCTGAGATAATAAGCTTGATGATAATATGATACCGTTAACCTTGTCCCAGATTTGGATTCATTTGTGATTCATTAATATCACAAGCATAGGGTGCATTTCTTACATCCTTCACTCCAAATCTGTAATAGGAGATAAATAGATGCTGCCAACGTACACACACACTTATCCTCACCGCTTTCTGTTCCAAAGACACAAATCTGCCAATTACTGCTTTAATACAACAGAGAGCGGGCCTTCAGTGAACAGCCTGTAAAATATCCTGAGCGTGCAAGAGAGCAATGGAAACAGGAAAAAAAAAAGTTTAAAATAAACCAGGATTGGGGATTCAGTGAAGACTAAAATGACCAAGGAATATACAAATATACCATTTTATTTATCCATGACAGATATTAATGATATGTGGAATTAAGGAGTTAACCTGACTCATCTTCATCAACTGAGCCGTCATTTACCATCAGCTCTACTCCGTAAGCCACGGGAAACATGGATACTCAACTCTGCTACCCGGTTTATAGCATTAGAAGTCAAAACTCACTAAAAAATCAAAACCGAAAATGTAAAATATATACATAAATGCCTCCACGCAGCTTTCCTCTATACTTCCAGTATCAATTCCCATTAAATTAAAAAACATTGTTGCGATTAGATTTGAAATATCTCAATGGCACATGTCAGCATAAGGCTGGAAACCCCTGCAAAATCATACATTTAATTTATGTTGGGCTTAGATTTACTGACAAAAAATATTATCTGCTTTGTCTTCAATTCATTTAAATATTGCTCCCTTATTGTCAGTGTATTTCACTTTACACTGCCTTATTTCACCCCTTTAAAGCATCTGCTTGTGTTACTTTTTCTTGCTGTTCGTGAACATTATTATGTTGCATAATTTTACCCGACTACCCTGTTATCTTTTTATCCACTCCAGTTTGTTACCACTTCACCGTGAAGCACTAACATCACCATGAACTACTTTAATTTTAGCCTCAACATACGATATAAAAACCAGATCAGAGTGACGTGCTGAAAATCTTGCACCACTTTATTGCCGATCCTTTTTACAGCCTTCTGCTGATCAATTATCTTATAGTGGGATGATAATCAATTTCATCAATTTCATGTATACTGCTAATTCACTTAAGCTGTTGGGAGCGTCACAACATGGTTCACCTTTAACACGTGTGATTTGACTTGTGTGGTTGCATTTTTAATTTAGCTCTTTTGTAACCTTCCCATAAAAGATCACATAAGAATACAGCTTTACAGTGAAACCCTAAATATTTGTGTTTTGCAGGACTTTGGTGCCTATTTTTTATAACTCATACATTATTAAACTTCAGTAGTGTTACAGAACAGCATGAGCCGCAAACCCCTTTACTCCTTTAATCATAGCCGATGAGTGTTTTTGATAACCATCAATTTGTGGTATTAACAGTGTTCCTGTTTCGCTCATGGAAAGTACAGCCAATGAGAGAAACAGAAACGCACAACACTACCTTTGTTTCTGTGTTAGCTGACCCACTCAAGGCTTTTAGGTTATGGTGTGATTAGTGTGTCCTGACAAGTGGAAAACTGGTCTGGGCCACCAGACAGGGATGATGACTAAAACTGATAACTGGGTAGGTAGAGCTGGGATCACTCAATTAATCAGCTGGTGGGTCAACGGGAAGCTGAATCGCAACAAATTTGCTCATCAAATAGGCAATTTAATGGTGTACTATAAAATACAAGCAATACTTCCACAAATGTACACATTTTCTACTTTCCTTGTATAACTGAGCATCTTTAAGTTGTTTATAGTAAAACTATTTTTTACTCAGTGTGCATTTTTGTATTACACACACAGCCTGAGAGGAGGTCTGTAATTTGATCATCTCACATATTAACCACATACCACTCCCACCCACCTTCTGTTTGAGAGAGGCGGCCAGTAAGAAGAAGGTAGGCTTTATATGAGGATAAATGAGGATTATTTTGACCTGTAAGTGAAGGCTCAGTAGAGTCCAAAATAAAACGTGCAGTGAACTGTAGCACCCCAAACCAGGTATAACAGATTCTTCAGCATCTGTTTTATTTTACCTGCATTGTTAGACGTTTTACTTATGCCCAACAATGATCCTACATTTGCACCTTTTTCCCACTTGCCCATTGCTGTTAAACGGACACTAACAGAGAGCAAAGTGACTTGTTGAAAACGATGTGTATACTACTGTTGACGTGCTCCCTAGTAAGTACACCATGCTCCAGATAAATTGGCCATAAATTCAAGGGTAAGTGGTTCAAATTGATCTGAAAATAACATTGTTGCCGGTTACTACGGCAGTTATTTCCAAGTATTGTAATGTGCAAGTTCAATGATACAACCATAAAAACTCAATCTAAAGCAAATTACCTGTAAATTTCCTATGATTACTGGTTAAATTGTCTACCTAACATTACATGATATAAATGGTTTGGTTGGTGCAACTACAGAGATGAAAAAATCTCAATTTACTTGTTGAATAAAAAAAACAAAAAAAACAACAAAACAGCAGCGGTAAATGTTAGGTGGGTGTTTGACAGGTAAACCTTTAACACTCTGGCCCCATGATTCACAGGTTTGCAAATAACAACAATAATTAAAGAGATTAATCTGATTGAGAATAAGGAAAGGAACAAGTCAACTAGGATTACTTGTGAAATGGACACAAAATAGTGTATCACGCTAGTTTGACACCTCTCCTTCCCTTTCTCTGTCCTCAATCCTTCTCTCTCCATCTGTAGCCCTGCTCTCTTTCCTCAGCGCAGATTAGACCGGTCTAAAAAGAGATTAAGATAGATATCCAGAAGAATATCCATTCTCTACGCTTGGTGAATAACCTTTACTCGGCTGTGTATGTGTGTGAATGTGTGTAGATATGTAAGGGGCTTTACTTGGGAGGAAAGCAGAGATGGCCAAAAGGGGAAAGGGATGAGGGGGGAGCTGTTTTTCTCTTTCCGTCCCCTCCAGCAAAGCCAATTTTCTCAGTGAGTGAAATGGATTTCCTGAGGACAGAAGATAGAAGCTGTCTGCCAGCTCCGCCCAACACAATGCATTACCCTGTGTGTGCGTGTACGTGTGTGTGTTTGTGTGTGTTGTGGATGTCTCACCTGTCAGTGGTCAATAGTGCTGTGTGCTGACCTGCACAGCAAGAGGTCAGAGATGGGATTACACCCTGGGTGGCTTTGTGTCAATGAGCTTGTCCCTGCCTGCTTCTGTGTGTATCAGAGTCAGGTAGTGATCATAAGTCTACATCTTTCTTTATATACTGCATGTGTGCCCATCAAAATAATGAATTGGCTGTAAATGTCACAGACTGCCATCTTTTGGAGGGAGTTATTGGACAAAATATTCTCTCTTGTCATATCAGATGGTTTGAGAGATGATTTCCAAACCAATTCAACCACCTGAGAAGTACTTCTGATGGAGCAGAGCAGCACCATGATGAGATATGGGACCTCAAGAGGCTAATTCTCTCTGGGATTGGACACACAAAAGATTGAACAAAAACTGAAAAACAATTATCTTCTATTGATTGACATTCAAAAGCTGAACAGTGCGGTGTGTCAAACTAATGGACTACCTGTGGTCCCCCACTGTTTGTGTGGAGTTGGCTGGTTTTTGACTCCACAAAAAGGGGAGTTGTGGGAATTCAACCAGTGTTAATGCTATGGGGATGCACTTGAGTTCAGCAGGGCGATGATAGGGGTTCTCATTGTTTTTAACAGTTAAAGTATATACTACAAAAGAAGTTTTGTGTTTGTTGTGACCTCTGTCACCTGCAGAGCAACATGTAAGCTAAAGGACCAACAGCAGGATGACTACAAACAAGAGTGGCTGGTTGTTGTGTGCACAGCTACAACAAGCTCTGCAGAGCCCCTGCTGACAGCCTACAGGAGTAACACAGTCAGGACAAATTTTGGTTACGTCCACCAGCCAGCTGGAAACTTTCTGTGTCCAGGTACTCTGGCTTTCTCCCACAGTCCAAAGACATGGATGCTAGGTTAAAATGGCCATGGTGTGAATATGAGCATGAATGTCTTTCTTTAACTGACACAGTGACAACCTCTCCATGGTGCACCCAGACTCTATGACAGATGGGGTAGGCTCCAGCCCCACTGTGACCCTGAACTGGAAAAGCAGAAGAAAATGGATAGATCTACAACACATTACTTCTGTCATGCTCGCTCTGTGCTCAACATTACAGAACAGCGATTTTTTTAAACAACAGTCTGAACTGCAGTGCATCCCCCCTTTTTTAAGGACTACATGTCTCCATGGCTCTGTAGTTACACCATGAAAATGCTAGATGGCAGTCTAGGTAGTCAGGTATGCTGTGCAATGCTATCATGTGACATTTGGAGCTAATAAATGTCACTGTAACAAAAATGATTGCAACAAAAAGACAGAAAGTGAGAAAACCTCTGAACTGATTTGAGTTTGCATATTGACCACCAGATGCTACTTAGTGTTGTATCTGTAGTCCAGATACAATTACAGTCTGCTCCATTCTACATTTTTCTTCACATAAGGAGTTTGAACTAAACGTTGATACAAAATAACCATCATAGTTGTTGTAGTGATATCTGGAGAGATTGCAGTAGACTGGCAGAAAATGGCTTATGGGCTAAAATAATAAAAAATAATAATAAAAAAGAATTTAAGTTCAACTGGTTTAACCTGGCACTCTCTAAAAATCTATACAATTTGTTAGGAATCTTTGAATATACTGAAACCTCTCAGGCACATAAGCTGCAGTTCTTAAAAATGACTCCAGCAGTCAGGGTTTTAATGGCCTGTGTAGCTGGTGAGCTATTCAAATAGGTGTTACTGTATTAACAACAAAACCTATTCAGATTCACATAATCCAGTCATATGATGTCTTACAACTTTAAAATGAACCCTCAATACCCAACAGGGTCTGAACATGGGGATGAAAACACATATACAAAATAGTTTTTAATAAACTGAATCAAACTTCCTCAATGTGTACGAATCTCTTTATATTTACATTAAAAAAATGAATAAATAAATCAAAAACAGACAAATGCAGATACAAAATGTGGTGCTTTTTTTGCAGGATTTCATGGATCCATTTAGACAAGAGCCCTACACTTTCACATTCATAGCAATTACACAAGGTTTCACCATTTATTGGATGCTTTTAAGTCTAGGTACAGTGCCCTACTGTGCCATGCCTGCCAGTATTTTTAGAATCGCGGGTCCCAATGGAAATCAAACCTGAACCTTGACTGTTTAAGAGCCTTACTGAACACACAACAAAAATAAAACACTGATTGAATGAAATGTGAAATAAAATGATATCCAGCCAGCTTCTCTCTCTTCCTTCTGTTTTGTGGCAGCACAATGGAGTGAGATGAGGTAAATGGAAAGCTGTGGTAGTGGGTGTGTGTGTTTGTGTGTCACGCTCGATGGGAGTCTGATGGGAAGTCACAGTCTCAGGAGGCGGTCTATCAATGTGGATTGCTTTGGCTTTGTTACGTGTGCGTGTGTGTGTGTGTGTGTGTGTGTGTGTGTGTGTGTGTGTGTGTGTGTGTGTGTGTGTGCGCATGTGCGCTCCTGTCTGTAGGTATCCACGTTGCTTCCAGTTCAATCCATAAATTGAGTTTTTCTCCGCCGTCTATGTTCGATCACTGCATTTGGCTTCATCTTCTGTCTGATTCATTTTTTAAAAATTTTTTTAATCAAAGGCTTTAAGTGGGTTAAACAATCCGATATGACCTTAAAGGTGACCTACTGTGATTTTCCATATTTACTGATATGTAATGTATATTCTATTACCAAGGACTGCTGTCTTTTTGTAAATCTAAAGTCGCTGTCACCCACACACACACATTCATGCAGCATCATTCTTTGCCTCATACAGTGATCGATGCATTGTGATGATTGGGCTGGGTGTGGGTCAGGTGGTAGAGCAGGTCATCTACCAATCAGAAGGCCTGTGGATTGATCCTTAGCTTCTCCTGTCCATGTGCCAAAGTATTCCTGGGCAAGACTCCCCCTGATACACTAGACTCCGAACTTTAGATAAAATTACTTATAGATAAAAGCACCATAAACTTATCATATAAGCTGCTTGTTTCAAACAGAGGATGAAGACTGAGGCAGCACAAAGGCTCAGTATAAGACAAATAAGGATTATTTTGATCTGTGGATTGTACAAAGCTAATCTAATAGGTTCCACGAATAAACATATGCAGTTGAAAGTCAGCAGACATGTTATAGGTCAGGAAAATGCATGTGAGAACGCAGAGGTTTTATGACTGCTGTACTTCCTGAATAACTAGATTAAAATAAAAAACAACAAACAAAACCAAAACAGTCTGTTATCTGCAGCTTCCCGTCTCATTCCTTGTCCCAAACAATCATCTTTCCTCTATTTTCTCATGCCAGCCAGCCACCTATCGTAACCGTATTTGCTCTTCTTCTTTTTCAGATGTATTTTTCATTGTCTGAGCCTCTGGCTAACAGCGGGAGCACATTCGTTTTATCTCCACACCTTCACATCGTCATCTCATTTGTTGTTTTCAACACAGGACCTCTGTTTGGACATGACTCTCTATCCACCCAACTCGATACGTGGTTTGTTCAGAACAACCAGAAAAGTAGATTTGCCATAGCTGAGCACATCCTCATTGGTACCAAATGAGGGAAATGACTGGACACAGTTGATTACAATATAAAGAAATGCCAGAGGGAGTCTGGAGTTGAGGACCCAAGAAGATGGAGTGTATGAGCAAACTCTGATAATATTTTGGTTTTAATATGTCAAAGATGAACTTGTACTGCTTATCCATGCACTAATCTAAATCCCAGATTAAAAAAGAACCCTAATTTTATTTGTTATTATTAACCCAGGGATGTCATTAAATGCTGGATTATGAGTCATGCTTCAACAATACAGCCTTGAATGAACATTTTCAGACTGCTGATGGCAGACATCTAGTTTAATTCTGCTTAGGCAATAAACATTCAATTGCTTTGTTGCCCACCACGAGTCAGACTTTGGGATAACTATCTGCTATTACAAGTCACATGAGTGTTCCAAGCCCAGGGCTAATAAGGGCTAGCACAGAGGTAAGCATAGTATTTAAAGCTGTTTTTATTTGCTTCTGTTTTTTATTTGCTGGGCTAACATCTGTGAAGAAGCCGCTTGGAATTTTTAAGAAAATTCAGAAAAAAAAAAAAGTAAAGAAGCCACAAAAATCTTTTTTTTTTTTCTTTTTTGTTTTGTTTTGTTTCTTTAGGGAAGCAGCTGTTCAAATTACCGCCTTGTCAGCCATATGTCTGCATAACATAAAAAAAGTGCACATGTAGACTTCCTGCTGTTTCTCAACTTTAGCTTAGGGAGTGCCGACTCCTCTCTCAGCCTCTTTCAGTGTGCCTCCTCGTTTCTCTGCCTTGATCTTGCCTCGTTTCCTTTTCTGTGTAATGCTGCATTCATGTCATATTAGAACGACTGACTGTCAGCTACTGGCTGGGAGAAATGTTATTATAAGCAAAACAGCACTTATAGGCTCTTGTACTTGTCATCATGAGGCGCAGTGTTTAAATGCAGGAAGTGAACACGCCTGTTCTCTGTTGAGGCAATCCACAGAACAACATTTTATATTTCTTCATATTGACTTAACATATTATTAAGGATAAACACTGTGTGTATTTCTATGTAGGCCTGCAAGAATTATAAGATAAAGATTAATCCTGACATATGTAAACCTTGTTTGTACCTTAATAACAGAGATAGAAAAGTGACAAAGCAAACAAAATTATGTTAAGCAATAACCTGGTAATAGTGTTTTTGTAACTGATTTAACAGTGTGCATGAGAGTAATGCTAGGATTATTTAATAACTCTGAAATATGGGCAAGGCTTACTGAAAATTATTAATGAAAGCTCCAAGGAGCCTGATTTCAGCTCACTCACAGGCTATTTCAAGCAGCTTTAACTGTTTGATTGAATCACAAAGGCTGAGTATCAGAGTGGAAGACTGGAGATTAGAGTGTTGCTAAGATTTGTGAATATACTTGGGGAAAACTTATCTTAATGGAGACCTATAATTTAGTAGAAGGAATTGGCAAAGGCGTTTTGTGCTATCCCAAGCCAGGCTGCCCAGCTTCTTGTGCCATCGGATCAATCAGTGACAATAAAACCTTTCAGGAAATGAATCAAGGCCTGGCAAGAGGAACCGAATGTTCAGCTAATTTCTGTTGTTCAATGCCATTGAGATCCATGAAACAATCAAGTGCTTTCAATAATACAGGGGGGAGGCAAGACAGCTAATGCTTCTCCAGACAAATGGCTAAGTTATAAGAAAGCAGCACTGAGTGGAACCCTGTCACAAATACCCATTCATATATCTCATAATTGAGATTAAGATCATCTGGGTGAGAAGCTTTTAAGCAGTTAGAAGTGTTTATTTTTGACAGCATGTTATCTAAAACTGTTCCTTTTCCTATGAGAACACAACAGCAGTGTCTAGTTGAGATGCCTTTACACAGCTGGAAATACTCAGTTAGGTTTAGGGCAGAGTGAGGCCCGAGTACAGACACAGGATGACAATGCACTCAATGGTTTGCAAGTTTGCCCAAAGCACCGAAGAGCTCTGGTTTGAGCCCGGGAGGAGACACAAATCCCTTTGGGGTCGACCACCCAGTACCATAGTGTGCCACCTGCTGTGTGAATAAGGAAGCAGCTGAAAGAAGCTTTATGCTCACATGGGTACGATTAACAGTGTAGCATCCACACTATTCCACCACTTGCGGCCGATTGACGTAACTTTTGTTACTAGACCAAGAGGCAATACCCTATAATGCACCAACTATGTATGCCCCTTTTAGTCAGACTGAAACAACTAAAACAGGAGAGACTATTCACCTGTTTCTGTAGATGTCCATGTATAATCCCTGCTTTAAGGGATGTCCACACAGGAAGTGACAAGCGGCGACATGGAGACCAGAGACCTTTAGCAATATCGAATGAAAAGCCTACTGCTGGCAGAGCAAAGGGGCTTCTCTTGACTTCTCTTAACTTCAGAGGCAAGCAACTGAAGCAACCACCAATGAGAGAAATACCTGCACACTATGACCATGATGCTTCCCTTTAATACCTTAAAATGATAAAGTCATTGTTGTATAGCCTTGGCTAACCAACAGACACAGTTAACTTGCGTTATAATTCTTAACCGATTAACAGCAACACTAAATTGTCTAGTCAACTAGTTACACGTACCCCTTTTTTAACCATTACTAAGGCCCTATTTCCTAACACCACCTATACTGTCAATGTCAGGATGGTTTGGTCGAATTCTGCACCATTACATTTGTATATCACGTGAGTGTGGATGCTCTGTCTTCTATAAGCAAAGCTGCAAAGACAACAGGATCAGTTTTTACATTACTTTTAGATAAATATGATTATTTTTGGCATCTGTCTTTGAAAGAGGTCCACGACACACCAGAGAGTCGAGTGTCTAGGTTTGTTATCGAGTGACAGGATTTTTCAGTTTAATCTGTGTTGGTTTAAGGGATGGGGTAAGCAGCTGGGACACTCATCCCTGCAATCATCAGATTACTCTGTCAGACACAACTAAAGGAGATTGGGATTAGTTTTCATCATAATCAGGATTCATCACTTCAATTCATTCTAATCACTGTGGAATAAAGGTTTGAAGAGGATGAAAATCTCTTCTTACGATGAATAATGCAAAATTTAATTAGATTTTCACAGCGAAGACGTGTTAATTCTTCCAAAGCTGTAATTTAAATTTTACACATTACAATTCAAAATTCCTCTCTTTGCTTTTATTGTGTGGATGAAGCTGGGACACAGCACCAGCCGCTTGATTTTCTATTTTGTATTATTTCAGACTTTTTCCATCACTGCTTTCAGTTTCGTTCCTCCATCCATCATCACCTCTTTCCACACTCCTTTCAGGTCTCCCACAGACAATATCTTCCTTCATGCACTGCTTCCTTCTTCCTATTCTCTCACTCTCTCAGCTTACCTGCTCACATGTCTTACTCAGTTTGTCCTTTCTTTGTCTTACCCCCACTTTAAGCACTTTGCTTTGATTATGAAGATGACTGGAAGCCTTATACTTTGCACACCTTTCTATACTTTGTTTACACATCCACTCCCCCCCCCCCTTTCGTCAGTAGATGAGGTCACATGCTAACATCTGTATGCAGCCGGAGACGTTAAAAGCTTGCCAGTAGGGTGCATACAGCCAGTACCGGGTGTACTTTTCTGATCAAATTTTCATCAAAGAGTCAGTCTTTCTGAGTCAGAGCCAAAGACACAGAGTCCCTCTGCTCCTCTAGCTGCTCCTTCTGGGCGTCTTTGGCACTTTTCACCGCTCTCTCCTGGTTTATCACACTCGTCAAGACAACAATCTCTCCTCTGTCCCAAAATTTAGGCTGTAAGCAGAACTGCAAAATGCATTTCAGTTCAGATTGCTTTCAAGACGGATGTTGTCGAGACTGGCGAAGACTCCAAAATGGATAAAAGCTGTTGAATGCTCCTAAAACATGACACCTGACTTTAACTTACACCTCATTTAATTTCGTCTTCTAAACTTTCAAAAACTGGTTTTCACATCCAAGCCCAATCACCAACAGGCCTTAGATTTAAAATTTTAATTGTTTTCAGCAGCTACAATTAAAAAAAATTATTCCTATTTAAGGCTTTTTGATATAAAAGATATTTCAACATTTAAAGTGACCTTCCGGGTGTTCTTGGCTCTTCAGCCTTAACACCCATTAAACATCTCACATGAAAACACCTTAAGATCTCCAGGTGTAGGCCTTTGCAAGGTTTTTTTTTATTTCATGTTATTTTATTTTTTTGAGTATTGAGTTCATTTTATTCAAGTTCTTTTTTTTTTTTTGTCACGGAGCCTTGAAAGGCAAAAAGAAGAAAAAAGTTTTACAGCATGCTGACCAGTGCTGGACACTCCACATGAATGCAGCAAAACCCTGCCAATTATCAGACACCCTACAGCTCACCTGGTGGAATTCACACCACATGCGCAGATGCTGTGCAGCCTGGGTTCGATTTTGCAGGCCATTTCCTGCTTGTCACCTCCCGGCACTCTCTCCTTTACTTTCCTGTCATCTAGCTGTAACCATCTAATAAAGGCACTCTCAAAATCCTTCCTGAAAAAATGAAAACACAGATTTCTGTACATGTGCAGGTGTACAGCAGCTGCTGCAGTATTTCAGTCACTAACAGGAGCAAAGTTCCTGCCAGAGCTCCACTTTGAAGAAGATTTACACATTATCCCTTGGAGAATCCGTTCCATGTATTTTCAATAGAGACGGGTCAATAATTCTGCTGGTTGGGAGGTGGAGGACAGGATATTCTTTATTGCAGTGGTGAGTTCTAATTAGCAAAGGTTAGCCAGCTATCTAAGATCACTCATTAGTTTCAGGGTCATTAGAACTTTTTATTAACTTAAACTTCACTTCATGGCACAACAATACTCTTGAGATTAAAAATCTCATTTGCAAGAGTGCAGACGTCATAAGATCAAGCTAAAAACTTCAAAAGCTCGATCCATTTAAAATTCTCACCAGTGTCAGTTTAGATGACCCAACAACTGACTATCTGAGTTGCTGTGGAGAAGGGATTTCTGCAACTGGTCAACAGGACTTGTTTGAAAGGGGTTGAAGAAGCATGTCCACATGCAGTCCTATACTTTGAGCATGTACATGACAAAAGAATTTCCCTCGGGATAAATAAAGTTATTCTTATTCTTATTCGTATTATTCTTAAGAAGTTTAGTGACTGCATCTGAATTAAAAACTATCCTTGCTGAACAAAAACTAGTAAATATACTTGAAAGGCAAGAAGAAGAAAAACCTGTTTTGTCACATAATGGTGTGACATTATGTAAAAACTCTGAATATAAACTCTAGTCTTCAAACATGACCATTGTATTTTATTCGTACATGTATTAAAGCAAGCACTAGGTTGTCACTACACTCTATAGCATTTTTTTAATACTAATACATTAAAATACAAATAAAAGGCCTCACACAGACCTGCACTGGTCAGAGCGGGCACTTTGATGCATTTAAGGGAGGTTTTGTTTAACTGAAAGGATCATTTCTGAATATGCTGAGTGGGCTGTTGACAAGGTCTCCTATCTCTAATGAATTCATTTTCAATTCAGACGACAACACTAGAAAATGCAGACAAAGTCAAGAGGCGGAATACTTTCTAAGGTCATGATCTTATCTACAGTATTATTTTCTGTATTCATCTGGCTGCCTCACGCTTTAAAAAGTATCTTCTTTGGCTACTCTGAATTGGAAGTTACATAATGTCTATCAAGTGTTCAATTGTTATAAAAATATCTCTCCACATAATGTACCTGGATGTGGGTAGTGGGAGTTTAAGCCTGTAGGTGAGAAGAACTGGACTCATCTAGAAAACCTCTAATGCGCTAGGTGAAAATGAAGAATTAAAGGTCTGTAATTCTACCAACTGTGAAAATGAAAAACACAAATTCAAATTTTGTGTTTTCTGCTTTAAACTTCACCTGTAAGACAATATAGATTTTTGTTTTCTTTGGGATGGAATTTAACTTTAACTGGTTTTTAGCACGGAGCACATCTTTTTTCCATTAGATTCAAACCCTTGCTAGTATTGTGTTTGGCCCTCTTTGCCCTAAGAACTGCTTTATAGACTCAATAAGGTTTTGAGAAAATTCCTCAGAGATTTAGGTCCATGTTGACAGGGCAACTCTATGCCATCTGGTGACTGTGACAGCCATTTGAGTACAGTGAACTCATTCTCGTGCCAGAAACCAGTTTGAGATGATCAATCGATGATCAAAAGATGAAATCAAGTCACATCAGATTTTTCCAATCGTCTATTGTCCAGTTTTAGTGAGTCTATGTGAACTGTAGCCTGAGTTTCTTGTTCTTAGCTGACAGGAGGGGCACCAGTTGTCGTCTTCTGCTTCAAGGTCCAATGTGTTGAGCATCCAGAGGCTCTTCTGCATACTTTGGTTGCCATGAGCGATTGTTTGAGTTACAGTTCGAGGCAGTCTAGACAGTCTTGTTTCTGACTGTTTCTGAACCCGAGAGATAGTTGTGCAGGAAAATCCCAGCAGATCAGCAGTTTCTGACATCCGTGCTACAAAATCACTCACGTGAACTTCCTTTCCATTTGAACTTCATCAAGTCATCTTAACCATGTCGCCATGACTAAACGCCTGATTAGACATTTACATTTATGAGCAATTGAACATGTGTACTTAAAGCATAAGCCTGCATAAGCCATGAAAGCAGTTTTACCCAGCAGTTTTGCAACCATACACTGACGGACATTCAGAGCATCACCACTACCCACATTCAGTCATCTTCACTATCACATGCTTTCAGTCCTCCGAGGCTACCTGTTGGCCATCTATCCATGAGAGAACCCTGACCTTGAGGTGAATGAATGGGACCTTGTGTAGCGGCAATGAAATAGAAGAGGATGGTGAACTGAGCGACACTCATAAAAGAAATGGATCTAAGAGTGATTGCGAGTGAGAAAGATGGGGAGTCAGTTTTCAATTCACTGTCTCGCTCATGTTGAGAGGATAATCAGTTCAGATGATGCCAAAAGCTTCGAATTTTCTCATTATTATGGCTGCCAATAAAGATTAATGCAGGAAGCTTGCTATCAGCTTTCTAAACATTAAAAAATGTTGGGCGTTTTTTTAGGTTTTTTTGAATACCTTCAAACATTTTCTACCTTACACATTGATACTCTGATGGCTGAATCGGGGCAATTTTAGAGTTCAGTTACTGGCCAAAGCACATTTTACATGCAGACCAGAGCAGCTGGGGATCAAAACTCTGACCTTGTGCTCTACCTCTTGAACCACACTGTAGCCAAACCCACCACAGACAAATAGCGGGTGGGAAAAAATGTACTGACGGCTGCCAGAGCTACCCCTGACCCTTCTAGTAGTTGCTCCTATAATATGGTAAATATCCTGTATTTGTATACTTAGTCCCTAAGGACCCCAAAGCACTTTACACTACATTCAGTCATTCACCCATTCACACACATTGGTGATGGCAAGCTACATTGTAGCCACAGCTGCCCTGGGGCACACTGACAGAGGCGAGGCTGCCAGACCTTTTTGCCCAAGAATATTTGGCATGCAGCCTGGAGCAGCCTGGGACCGAACCACCAACGTTCTGGTTAGTGGCTGACCTGCTCTGCCACCTGAGCTACAGCCACCCATGTATATTTGACAATCAAAGCTTACTTCCTTCTTGAGTTAAGAAAACTTGACCTCTGACCTTGACCTTGAGGCCAAGGTCACCGAGGTTCAACCTCATTTGAGATTTTTTACAGATACACTTATGGTATCCATTTGAAAATCCTTGGAGACATATTTATCAAGTTTTTGTGTCCACAAATTTTAGTGTCCACTCTGTCCACCCATCCACCCGGTGTGGTGACAACAATACCCAATCACCTTTTTATGACTGAGGGATAATAAAAAAACAGAAAAACAACAACAAAAAAAGAAAGAATAACTCACATATGGTTATGCAAAAGCTTTACTATGGTGACACACACATAGGCTCACACTGTCATTAGTATTATACTGCCCACTTTGTTATCAGCTTTAGGACTCAAAGTAGGAAATATTAAACTATTGTCTTCTTACAACTTAACCACTTTGCACTCTTTAAGTAGCGCTCGCTGTTCTTATTAGTTTTACTGTTTAGTTTTATGTCATGATCCATACATCTGAAGTAAGAAATAATATTCCTCCAGATTTTCTGTGTGTGGTGAAGCATGGAAATGCTCACTGAACTTGGAAATGGGTTTGGCTCTCCAGTCTGACTTCTGCCCACACCGCCTCCCTCTGCTAATAAAGAAGCGCTTAGCCTCACAAGCGTCGTTCATTCACTGCCGGGATGAAGATGTAGATTAGGGTGTATACCTGCATGTAAAGAACTGATTACTGCTGAAGTGTCAGCGGTAATGAAGAAGCCACTTAAAGGAAAATCCCACTTGGTGACATCAGTCTAAAAAACAGAAATCAACTGTGAAGATCTTTGGGGTATGGGGTATGCTTATGCTGGTATCAGGTTTTTGGGGCTGTAATGATGTGCAGAATTATCTGTTCTTTAGTGGGGCTTCATCATTCATTTAGAGACTGAATGTCATAAGCTGAAGAGATGAAGGAGATATGGCATCAAGAAAAAACTGAGTTTAAGACACCACTTCTGCATCGGCAGAGTAGCGCAATACCCTGCTGGTGTCATTTTCACAGCCTCTTGTCGCTGAGCAGATTTATACACATGCACACAAGCACAACAGGTCTGGCACTATGAGTAAAGTGAGAAGCCCTGTGGAATCTCCCTCCTTGCTCGTTTTTCCTGCATAAAACAAGGCTGCAGAAATAGTTTTTCAGCACTCAGACACTTCAGGACATATTCAGTCCCTGAGGGTGGAGGGAACACCACCGCTCAGTTCCCTTTCACCTATAAAGTCAAGCAGAGCGCTGACCCCAAGTGTCCTGAACTTTCACTCTTTTACTACAGAAGAAAGTAAAAGTTGCTTCAGACCACATGACTGGCTGCATTTCAATGTAAACATCAGCAGAGAAGTGGGAAATTAGTCTGCTGACATATGACAAAGGGATAGCTGCTTTAAACCTTATTTTTGTACAAGTGAGAGAAGTTTCCAGTCTGGCAACAAAAACAACTTGGTTAGATTTGGAAGAAGATCTCAGGGTTTGGGTTAAAACACATTTTCAAGAAAAGTAACCTCACTGGCAGGATCTTTAACATCTTACAGAGCCCGTCTGGCAGAAAGCATCAAAGGCAAACTTGAACCAATTTTGTGCACAGCCAAAACTTCATCTAAAAGAGGCCACAGCAACTTCTTTTCCCCCAAAAGACTGTGAGACAAACTTAAATAAAGTAAGTGAAAGACAAGCTAACAACTAAATGAAAACATGGTTCAGGTGTCTGTGAAATATTACTGTAGAACATAAAGAAATCCAACTGAACTGAGATTTAAATCAGCCTACATTTTCCTTAGCTGCCATCTGGCTGATATCCACTCCTGCAAAGGTCGCTAATGAACCCCACTGCATAGGAATAGAGTTAAATAGCAGCTCTTTGAAGTCATTCACAGAATTGTGTCAGGCTGAATAACTGCATAATGCTGCCTCTTACACCTTTCAGGCCACTGTAAACATGAGTGAGATACTCTGCTGGCCAATTTCGGCTTATATTTTCCTCACATGTGTTCCTGAAGCAAGCCTTTCCACTCAGCAGCCATCTCTGAAATACTTCCGGGCAGTTATTTTGAAGCCGTTCGGTCACACTGACATAAAAACAGCAGTAAAATCTGGTTGGTTTTTATTAAAATTGCACTTCTACTACACTTGCACATAGTTTCACAACATTACAGCTTCATTAAGAGAAAGAAATTCAAAATGCAGACAGTATCTGTGCTTATCCAACCAGAACACTGAACAAATGCTGCGCTAATTTGCACTGTGGATTTAATATGCAAAGAAAAAGTAAAACAAAGTATATTTAATAAACTATAAAGGGGAGACAGTCATGGCTGCCACCACACAGCCGAAAGTGGTGTAAGGCTTAATGTTCGCATGTGTCATGTGTTTTCCCATTTTGTCTGTTGATGGCTCACTGGAAGCAGATAACCAACCATCATTGGCATTTCAGAATTCTCCCATAGATTTCTATTCATGATTTGCTGAATGCCACTGGTCTCCAGTAAAGTCCAGAAGGTTGTGGTAATGCAGAAGATTGACCGGTCGCAAATTTTGGTGGTGTAAGCCACAAACCTAAAGTACCAGCACCAAAGTAAGGACATTAGGGGGTGATTCCAGAACTTAATTCAGGCCCTGGTCCCTGCAGTAGTTCCTCTAAAGGTTCTTTGTCTATAAGCAAATTCCCTGCTCAACTCTTTAATAATACAACAGCTTTCAGTATTTAAAGCACATGAAATAGAACTGTTAATAGTGAAAAAGCGCTACAGAAGACAAGATCCAAGAACAACAACGCAGAAGTTAATCTTCCACCCATAGGAAGGCTGGAAGCAAATCAATCAAATTAGATGACGGAGCAACGGTACTCAAACGAAGAACTTAAATTCACCCTGCCATATGGGAGGCATCTAACTGCACCAGCTATTAAAGGGGATAATGCCAAAGATTTTGAGCACATGAAAACATTAATTCATTCAGTCTCTACTCTACCATCTGTTTCATCAATCAGACTACAGGCTGAGATTCCCCAAAGACTCCCCAAAGTTTCATTCAATGCAGAGGTGGCAGAAAAATAAATAAATAAATAAAAGCAAAACACAGGAAGGTTTATTTCTCTACTTACCTCTTTTCCAGACAAGTAGTAGGCGGACAGCAGACCTCCAACAAATCTGATGTTCACCTCAAACACCGACACTTCTGCGTTCTGCGACAAAGACAAAAGAAAAGAAATATGAGACGAAATATAACCGCGAACTACTCATGAATACACATTTCTTCTCCCACAAACAGCGAGCTAAGAAAGCAGAAAACTCAAAACTGAAACGTTCCTGGGCTTCTTCTTGGCCTCAGGGAGGAGTAGACAGAGGTGAGCTTTTCACAGTCTAGACAGATATTTTCAGGCTGATGCTGTAAACAGCTGAATAAATTTGAATACTAGGTTTCTCCGTGCTGCTACAAATGACCGAGTAGCCCAATGAGTGTGTTAAAACTGAGCCAGGATGAATGAAAGAGAAAGTGGCTTATCCCACAAAGTGTTTGCATGAAAGCATCTGCTCAGGAGGCGTGCAAGTACGCCGCATGAGTAGGGTTGTGGAAATCTTATGAGATCAGGTTCACTCGTGCAGGGAGGACATTCAGCAAACTTGCGCAGAAGCACTTGGCAAGCACGCTTGGCCAAGGACAAAAGAGGACTGTTACACCGGTTGACATATGTAAGGATGCGATAACAAGGAGCATTTATACTGAAGCAAATCATGTGTGCTGCACGCTCCTTTCCATGGGTCACTCCTTGAATGCACAACATTAGGTATGTGGCAGGTTTTATAAAGGAGTTAAGGCATGTTAACTATGCGAGGCAAGCTCAGAAAAGGGAAGAACTCGGTTTCTCCAGATTGGGGGTGGGGTGGGGTGACTCTGGTAAGTGATCTCTCACAGACCAAGAAGAAGGAAATTCCCTCACTAAAGGTTTCAGAAGTTTCGAATAACTAGGGTTAGCCATGCTTTGTGTATGGCTGAGGATGTTACATTAAAGAAGGGATCTACCAACTGTTTTTAGTTGAGAACCAGCACCAAATTTTCCAAACCATTCGAAACATATTCTTCCCGGGCAGCAATCCAGCAACCCTCACAGTATGTTTACAGCCTGGTACAAAAATGTCTTTGATCTCTGCAGGTAATTTCCCCATGACTGTTGAATGTCATCCATTTGCATAGTGGACGCTCTGTCTGACAGGTGTGCTCAAATGTAGCCAACAGCCTGGAGTCACAGCTCTCCTTCCTATTTTGGAGCATTTTAACAGGATTATTGGTCCAACATTATGGGCCCCTGTGGGCAGCCCATTCAAGATGTTGCTTTAGTGTTTAGTTAGTAAAACTGATATTAAAAAAAAAGACACTTCCTGAAGTCTTTCAGGACCATCCTTTGGTTTACTCTGACTGGCTGAATGTGGAAACAGAAAGATCATCAGTCTGCCAATAGATCAACTTTGATTTTAATGTTATGTGTTTGGGGAATCTGCCAACTGTACTCAAAAAACCAGACAGATACTTAAAAACTGCACCTGGGAAAGAAATAACTAAGAAATGGTTGCGTGAAGACTTTCCAACAATCACTGGAATGGACAAAAATTGTTCAGGAGATCCAAGACAGAACAAGTAACGTCTCTGACACTAAAAACTACCCTATTCAGAGGATCAGAAATCACATCTAATGGTAAAGACTAATAGTAATGGGGATATTTGTCTATTTGTATGACTATTATGCTTTTTTTCTGTTAAAGAACAATCAGCAAAACTCTGGATTTGAATAAGCATTAGAAATTTATCCATAGAGGTGACTCACAAAGAGTTTTTTTAAATATAATAAACAATGTTAGACAAAAATTTTAACTGAGTATTATTTGAGTGTCATTGCTCTCATGTGATGAGTTTCATGTGATGAGTATTGTTAAATTCAAAAAAATTAGCTATAAAGGTAGACATCCCTTAATGTATGTGTCAAAATTTGAGTTATTGTGACCGTTGGTTCATCAGCATATTTTTAAGTTTGACAGGAAAAAAAAGAATGCTGACAAAGCACCGCACACCTTGAAGGGCACACGTACGGCAGCCTGAAAAAGAGCAGTGACTTCCAAAGTTTTTTAAAGATATCTTTAGGTACCAAAAACCGCCTTTAAAGGCGGAGATAAAGTGTGCCGTCTTTAAAAACACAATACATCTATTTCTGGGCAGAATTAATGGAGGGAAAAATAACAAAAATTGTAACGTTGTATAGCCATTTGTCTCAGTAGTTGAACAATGAAGCTTCATTTCTCTCTCACGTCCATCCTTTATGAACAGATTCCCGAGGCGGATGAAGTTTTTGTGCTTGACTGACAGCTCTCATAAGTCACTGCTGTCGACTAGAGATAGGACAACAGACTCTGCAAGGGGGAGGTGAAAAAAAACAAATTATGTGCCACACAAAATGTGTCCTGTCTTTTTTTCATCCCCAAGTCTTAGTGACTGATTGAGTGGGGAGATTGCAGCACTAATTCGTTCTAATTACAATTTAATTATTTGTTTTAACACTTAGGCAGCTGTAATCCAAAAGTACAATAAATACTTCTTCCTACGTTTTAATGTTTATTGGCAATAAGCTAAAAGATGACGCTTTACATCAAAGTCAAAATTTTTAAAATACTTTAATTTAATTTTAAAGACTGAAACATCTTCAGCCAGCAGTCATCCTGCGGTGTTTTGTGACTGTGTGAAGAAGCCAACACTGCTTTAAACTGCTGGACAATGACCCTCTGAGTCAGCAGCTGTGTGACATTATCTCACTCCTGACAGAGCTGGCAGGCAAGCAGTCAAGTCTCCTGATGTTGCAACATTCGGTCCATTACACTCCGCACAGGAAACTGACTAAGCACGGGCTTTTCCAAGCAGAGAACTAATTAAGGACTGAAACAAGATGAGCCCAGGAGATAATGTTCCCAGCTACAACTCATCAGATCAAAGTGTATCCACAGATGTTGCGAGGCCAGTTGTAAAAAATAACTGGACCGGCCTATAATTCCCTTTATCTCATCACAAGAAATGTTGTTTCAGTGTTTCGTAATGAACAAGCCGTCCCAAGAGTGTAACAATTCCAACTCTATTCCTCTTTGCCTTTCAAAAGATTCAGGACTTCGCAATTTAAGTGAAAATAAATGGTAATAAATTACCAGTGGGGCTCTTAAAGTCCCAAAGACTCTAAGTGAGGTGTCACGCTTTCTCAGGTGTTGTGGTACCAGCAAACTTTGGACACCATGCCAGTCGCTGCATACAGAGATTGTGTGATCCCACAGGCAAGTGTAAAATCTATTGGTTTACAAAGGAGGGAGGAGCTCTAAAGGATGATCTGACATATGCTCTTAAGGAAGAATTTCATTAATCAATCCATCTTCTTAACGGCTTATCCGAGTTTAAAGAACAAAATAGTATTCCAATCTTGCCAGATATTGTTGCATGTGGTGCAAATATAGTCATAGAAAAAAACGGATAACTCCATCCAAGCTTAAGGACTGTACGCCTCTCTGTGGCAGCCTGATGATGGCCTATAGGATGGACGGTAAGCCTGGCAAGCGCATACAGAAACTACTGGAGAATACTGACTTTGCCAAATATTAGAGAAATATTTATGCTCTATGTACTTCATGTCCTCTTTGTACAGATTTCAATGGCAAACGCTCATTAGTAGTGGCATCACTTTAATATTAATAAGCCTCAAACAACTGCTATTATTTTCGTTGTTTTAATCTCTTTCATTTGTTTGCCTTGTTCCTTTGCTTCAAAAACGAGTAACCCAAACATAAAGTTGAACTTTTTCTTTTGACTGTTGATACCTGTTTGCCTGCTTTGTTTCACCCCAAATACTTAATTGTTGCTAATAATACGTGATGCCGGTTAGTGTTTTCTTAGATTAATTTCAGTGAAATCTGGGTTGTTGTTTTTTTAGAGATGCTTAAAATAAAAGTCAGACTTACATCGGCTAACTCAGCTGACATTTTAACCCCTGTGAGGGTGGTTTCAAAGCCGCCTACAGAATCCTTCCCATTAAAAAGCATTTTAGCGGAATATCAAAATCAGCTTTACATCTCGACATTATGCTACTGCAGGAAATGATCACAAAACAATGGGCTTCCTGCTGCTACAATGCCTTTTGACTGACAGGGCGACTGCTGGCAAATACTGGAAATCAGGAAGGATTATGCACAAAGCGGTGGTACCAAAAATTCAGACGTGGAAACCTCAACGAGTAAAACATCCAAAACATGCACAGTTTCAGAGACAGTAATGAGGATTAAAGCTGATCTGAAGGCATAACTGACAACACTACTTGAGCTTTTATATATCATGTTTGGTGGATGTATGTTTTGGTTTTCAGAATCAGACTTCATAAATCTGATATCAGAACCATGCTAAAAGAAAGACAAAGAAACTGCTTTGCTGTTCCCCCCTAATGAGGAGCTCTTAACAGGAATGTTATAATGAGGACAGCAAACATCAAAGGAAGGAGGGGAAATGTTTGTGTTTTACTCTTTAACATGTGCCCACACAATTAATCAGCAAAAGCAGAAATTACATACAGTAGATGAGATATCCACATCAGACTTTGTGTAAGAAATCGGCACTAGATTTGTAACTTTTAAGTCTAATCTTTTATTAGAATTATAAGCCCTTCCATGAGTGGTCATAAAAGCTGGGAAGTTTTAGTTGACAGGATTTATATATGATGAATCAATCCCCAGGTGGCAATTATGATCCCGTGTGCTTGCTCGCAACTTTCTACAAACTAAAGTTTAACATGTTCCTTTGTGTAAATGTATGCAAATACTGAGCAACTCATGCACAAAGTGCTCTAAAAGCACTTTAATATTATTCACTGTTTGCTTTACATATTCCCATGCACTCATTAGAAGCAAACTCCTGGACCATGAGCATACAATAACAAGTTGATGAATAATAAACCTGGAAAACTCAAGAGCAACATATCAAACATTATACCTGTATGTGGGCTCTCTGCCTCTGGGTTTTTATTGATACCATTATGGAAGAGAATTCAGTGTCCATACACCAATTTCCTGGATGTTTCCGGATGTTCAGAAGAGTCAAAGTGGCATAATTTTCAACAATTTTGGTAACACGTTTATTGTATTGGGTTCCATTATCAGCAGAGCTCTTTGGAACACCAAGTAATTGTTTCTAACCTTATAGACAGCAGAAAATTACATTAGTCTATATATAATCTCACTGAGGATAAATTTCCTGCATTAAATACTGGAATGTCAGGCAGTTTAGAGCTTAGTATGTTTATTAAATTGTGTCTTATGCTTAATATGAGCACAAGCTTATGTCTTAGGAATGGAAATGCACTTTAAATTGAACTAAATTGTTATTGCTGATAAAATAAATGTGCATGCTCATAGGCTGCATCCAGCAGCTGTTTAACACACATGTACAAAAACGTGGTAACATCTTTGGTTTAAAATAAAGGGAAACTAATGCTTATGCACTGACTGTATATAAAAGATGGACATAGCCAGTTCCCCATCAGCCACTGGTTTCAGGTCTTAGCATCAGTGAATTTTTATTTACCCATTTAAATAGTATTAAGGCTTAAGTTCACAACACTATGGGCCTTAGTTTTTTTGTAACACTTGAGTACTGAGCTAGTCACTATAGCTGTAGTCACTTCTGTGCTCTATTATATCCGCTCATTGAATTTAGTTTTGGGATCTCATTTGTGCTGTTGGTATTATGTGAATCATTTTTAGTACAACTTATTACATGAGTGTATTTAGGCCGATAAGTCGGCACTACACACTCTCTTCCAAATATGGTGTTTGTACCATCCATTTTTAAATACAGTCTAAGATACACTCACAAGGAGGCTTCATCTAACATCCAAGTTAAGAGAGCAATAAAGAGCCCTCACTGTGATATGTATTTATACACCTGCTCACCTTTTCATGTATCTATATAAAGGTTAGATTTCATACATTAGGTCATGGGCTGGATCACATTCATTCCAACTTCCAATAAAAACATGCCTTTCAAACTGGAAAGTAGCACCGTGTGACCTACAGGAAGTAATGACATGTTTTTCGATTTTTCATAAGCTCACAGTAAAACTTTACAGCCTCAGGAGTGCTGCGTGAAAGCATATGTCCTTGCTAAGGGGCTTTCAACTTGAAGCATTTCTTTAAGTGTGCTATACTGAGTAGACATCCATACTTCTGTAATTCAGTGTGTTGTGGATTAAAAAAGCTTTTAAATTCCAAGTGATGACTCAGTGGAGACACATGGACAGAAAAGAAACCAGGCCTCCAAATGTGGTTTCTCTTACTTTCAATTGAATGTCTGTATACACAACACCTCCTCTTGTAAGACCATTTAAGGCTGACAGTAAACATCCCACCTTCTCGACAAATTATTTTCACTCCTGTGTGCTGGTCAGGAACAAATCTCAAAATGGGAACTGATTTGGCTCGAAGCTCAGCACACAGGTGGTGATCTAAATTTGGGATTTCCGCCAGCGGTAGACTTTTTTTTTTCTTAAGTGGGACTGTTATATTCAGGAAATCTGTGTGCAAACAGTTATGATTTCATTTGCTGTTGCAGGAAACTCAACGTCACATGACAAACTAAACAATGCTGAGTGTAAGCACCACTTGACCAAAGCTGCTAACTGCTTTTTGAGTTTTGTTTCATCTCTGCAGTTATTTAGATGCCAGACACTTAGAACACTTAGAAGATAATTTATGACATGGCATGAATTATCCAAATCAATCTTTTTTCAAGATCCAAATACATGAACCACCACAGTTATTGTGGATGTTGCAAATGACACACACAAAGTACTCAGACTGGACCTTCTTGCAGTGCTAACCGCCACACGATCATGCCACCAGATATAAACAGAGAGATGTGTACACCACATTTATTTTGTATAACTGAAAGTGAACTAATACACGTTTGTTTTTTTTAATTAAAGTAAGGAATTTATATATGAAAAGTTCCTGAGGGAGTGAGGAGTTAGTTATTAAAAAAAAAAAAAGTTGTTGAGATTTTGCATCCACTGTTTACGAGCCAAGCCAGTGATTCTCAAATAGGGAAGGTGGAGCATGGATGATCGGGGGGGTGTATTTAGTGAAACCCAGTTAAATGTATGTCACTTTGATAGAGGGAAAAATAAAAAATGCTTGTGCTGATGATTATTTGAATGAAATTTGATTTTTTTTTTTCCCTACTTTTTTTTCCAACTTATTAGTTTATTTAAAAATGCATGGCCTAAGAACCATAAATTTACATGCATTGAAATTCTTAAAATGTAATAATGCAATACTTTATTAAACCTCTTGAATTAAAGCTGAAGTCTTCATTGTTTAATTTATAATCCACTATGGTGGTATAAAAAGGTCAAATTCATGAGCTATGACTCTTTTCTACCAGTCTTTAGAAAATCATTTTTAAATTAAATACCTACAGCAAATTATCAGGAAATTAAAAGACATTTTAGAACCTTATTCTTCAATGACCTTTTTATTGACCTACAGGAAAACTGGTCTTCTGTGCAAAATGTTTGAGGCATTTTCTCTACGAATGCATCAATCCGATATTTGGATCAGATATTGCTCTGATCCCAAAAGAGATATTGTTGCCAGCAAGCCAATCTAGTCAGCTCAGTTCTATGTTAGTTTTTCAGCATACCATGCAGGAGAGCTAACACGGCAAAGAGGAAGCTAACTGCAAAGCAACACCAGCTCGGAGGCGTTTCAGGCCGGCTACGCCAACAGCTTTTTCATTTCATGTTTACATAACTTTTACTTAACCACAAGCTGTGGTTTAGTTGACACAACTGAAACTCGCCTTACTCTGCTAAATATTTATCAGAGAGTTATATATTTTAGAAGGTAGAAGGATGCTGGTTCAACATAACACCTGTCGAGAACCATTGATTATCCGCACAGTAAGAGACTCGTGCAGTACTAATACTGGATGCTTTTTGTGGGCTACACAGTGGTGCAGTGGGTAGTAGGGGTGAGCAATGTAGCCTCCAAATTATATCGTATATTCAAAAAAATCTACAATAATATTTACCTGCACAAAAAAATATAATATTCAATATTTTATTGTTGCTATATACCTGACCATAACAAGAGCACACACGCAACTTACCACGTTGAAATCAAGGCTCTTTTCCACCCAGTCAGTAGCAGCATCAAACTCTTCAAACATCTCCATGATGTAGAGGGTATCCAAAGCATCCACTATTGTCGCTCCTTTTATACTTCCTAGAAGGAACACAGAACAAAAGGTTAAAAACAGATTACACACTCACGCAGGCCTTTGTTTTTTACATATAGCACCCGATTTAAAAAACAGAGGAATATCAGAAAGCAAGCTGGTAACAAAAGTTCTCAAGCTGAACTTTTGAAATGAGCAAAAACTCCCGTGAAGTTCTTTCAAAATGTTAAAAGCTTGTTAGTCAGCAAACCATTCCTTTTATAGCAGGGATGACAACAGGTGTTGGCGCCAGACTCACTAGAAAAGCAGTGAATAAACAGCAGAAGCTAGAAGTTATGTATGGAGGTTGAATAAATTATTTTTGCTCGACAGATGGTGAGAGGTAGCGATTATCGGCACTGATGAAACGGCAGGAGTATTGCTTATCTCCAGTGATTAGCCTCATAGTAGGAGGGAAGACACACAGAGAGACACAAACCATAATTTCAGCACCGTCATTATCCAAGCTCCCCCACCCAACAATCCCAACACCTCAATAAATCATTATGCATGCAGAGTAGAGCCTTCAGTAAAGCGTTTAGTTCCTGCATACTTGCTATAAACACCAGATAGGAGTTACGGTATCTGACCACTTAAAGGTGAGAAAGAAAAGGCAAAGGATGGGAGAGAGACAGGAGAAACAAAAACACCAGTGCATCAGCATCAGGAGGCTGACCTACAGAGAGAAGGGCAGGGAATGAAGGTAGAAAGAAAAGCAGCGAGAGCGGAGAACATACTGAAATAATAATAAGGACAGTCCAAGTCATTAAAGCAAGTTTGAAAAAGATGCGGCTACAGAGTGGCTCGAGTTAAGAGGAAAACCAGAGAGAGCGGCTGGTTTGTTTTTTGTGTGGATCTGTTGGTTTATGTTCCTCTGTGAGTGGTGGGAAGATTCAAAAGCGGCTAAAAGCTTTCCATTAGACACATCGCTGAATCATCAGCCCGAGGCACAGAGACACTGTTGTCCATCACAACTACTGTGCTCACTCCCTAGAAATATCTATTATTTCTTTAGAGACATCATTGTGAGAAACTATTTTGCACTGTTTCCAGTTGTAAAAAGGTTTATAATTACACATCTCAGATACATATGTGAATAACAAGTAAGCACATTCATTACCAGATAATACCAAAGCTCTTTGCCGTTAATACTCACATGTGTTAACAAAGTTTTTACTGCCCATAAAGATTTTGATGTCCACTAAAGAGGTTTGTCTATGTCTATATAATACCAAACAACCAATAAGAAGTAAAAAGGACAAAAAGTATTGGGCCTCTCCTCTGAATCTTTGAATTCAAGTGATTTAGAGTTGTCGAGTAATAGTCTACAGACTCAGTGAGTGCAGAGCTCTAAACCTCCTCTGGAATTAACATCAGCACAGAAACTGTGCACTGGGAGCTTCATGGCCTCTGCAGAAACCAATGCCATTAAAAGACTTGATTCAATTTTCAATATATGAAATGTTAAGGGAAAAATTCACCAGTAGTTTTTTGTTTTGTTTTTTTCTGTACAATCTATATCTGTACAAAGTTGATGACATTAGCAAATGTGCATTAGTTACATGAATCATCTAGAGATCCCGAGTTGGGAAATTAAATCAAAATCTGAGATACAACACACACAACAAAACGTAGAATAGCTCAATAAAATATAAAGACGGTATGATGAGACAAGACAGCTCAGTAAAGTAGAAATTACACATAAATGAACTGTGTTAGAGTTAGAAAACTAAATAGAATAAAGTTTAAAACATGTTCTTAAAAAATGGGGAAAAAAATGAAATAAAGGTGTTCTATAAATGTTAAATGGACTGGATTTTACATAGTGTTTCTCTACTCTACTTGAGCGCTCGAAGCACTTTATACATCACGCCTCATTCACACGTTCACACCCATTCATACAGGGACTTTTTCTTCGCGTAAGTGCTTTCCATTCTATCACACTCCGATGAATGCATCAGAGAGCAACTTGGGGTTCAGTATGTTACCCAAAGATACTCTGGTATACAGACAGGTGCATAAAGGGATCGAACAATCAACCATCCAATGAGTAGATGACCTGCTCTGCCTGCTGAGCTACAGCCTCACCTGTGGCCACAATTTGCCAAAGTTTGATGATTTCAATTAACCAATATAAAACTAACTAATCTGCGATAAATAGCCTTTAAAATGACTGAAAGGAGTGTTCAAGAAGTTTAACTATAAAGTGAGGGTGTTGGTTTTGTGACTATTTTGTCCTAAATGGCTGCATCTGCTAGATGTTTGTGGACCGATTCAACTAATGAGATATCAAACACTAATAATAATAATAATAATGCATTGGATTTATATAGCGCTTTTCAAGGCACCCAAAGCGCTTTACAATGACATTATTCATTCACGCTCACATTCACACACTGGTGGAGGCAAGCTACGGTTGTAGCCACAGCTGCCCTGGGGCAGACTGACAGAAGCGAGGCTGCCATATCGCGCCATCGGCCCCTCTGGCCAACACCAGTAGGGGGTAGGGTAAAGTGTCTTGTCCAAGGACACAACGACCACGACAGAGAGGCCAGGGATCAAACCGGCGACCTTCCGGTTACAGGTGCCCTTCCCAACCCCCTGAGCCACGGTCACCCCAATGAAGAAGTTTAACTATAACAATGGGGTCGCCCCACTAAAGCAATACCTCCAGGCTTCAGTATCAATCACAGGATCTCAGGCTGCAGTTACACTGCAAGCAGATGAGAGTAGGGTGATCAGATATCCACAAACTAAATGTAGGACACGTTGCTACTGTGGAAAACTAGTCTGAGAATTTGTGCACAAGCACAGATCTCTGGTACCCCATACAGGCAAATTACCGTAGGCATTAAGAATGTCTTCTCACGCTCATGTATTCCTTTTTTCATCTCAATAACTGAGGTAATCGTCTCTGGGTTATACTAAGGGTGCACAGATAGGTTGGTACATCTCGTTTTTTAGATTAGCCACCTTTTTTTTTTTGAGTGAGAGAGAGAGAGAGAGAGAGAGAGAGAAATTCTCATATATTGTATGAACTCAAGTCACAATTCTCCGCAGTGGAAAATGGAAAGAAAAGAAAAAAAACTGTATTCACCAAGTTATAAGCTGTTTCATCAGCTTTAATGTTGCTGTATTTCCTTTTCTCTGTCAAGTTTTATTGTCGTCTTCTAGTAAAATGCATAGACTCACAATTTTTTTCATTTGGGCGTGGCACGAGCAGCAAAAAACGGTGACATGTTAACCTCTGCTTGACCCATGATAACAGTTTCCCCTTCTTCCCTCACATCCATTGCACTAAAGCCAGACTTCCTGCATTTGGAAACCAGATCCAATCAAAATGTGGGTTGATGCTGTGCAGTCCCACATAAAGCAATTAAGACGAACAGTGGCAGAAAAATCAGCATTTAAGCATTAAAATGATCAGAAATGGGCCAAAGATCCAACTCATAATGAGAGATTAACACTGAAACAATACTGATGTCTTATGGTCATCTGTTTTTAATGTTTTTTCAAACTCTTACTCCAGTGATAAAGGAAACGTGTAACTGGAAGTGTCAGCAGATACAGTTACTGTTGTAGTCACTTGTCCTTCCTGTTTTTCATCCATCTCACATTTTCTGTTCACTGAAGCCTTCAGAGCAACAAAGAGAGGACGACACACTTTCCTGCCGTCCATTGTCCTGTCACTGTGCTTCCTCTCCCCTCACTGATCTTATATCTGCCTCTGTGTGTGTGTGTGTGTGTGTGTGTGTGTGTGTGTGTGTGTGTGTGTGTGTGTGTGTGTGTGTGTGTGTGTATGAGATGTGAGAGATACAAATGGCAAAACAGTGCCCAGAATACTAATGCCACATACGAAAACACTGAAACAGAAGGTATTTGTGAGGAACGTAATGGTTTCTAGAGTTTCTAGTGACTGCCAGTGGTTACCTGTCCTGGGTGTACTCCACCCCATCACTCCCAAAAAGTCCTTTATAGTATATAAGGTCAATCCTGCTCACACTTGAAGTCCCCTCCAAAGACTTCAAGTGTAAGCATGGTCAACATTATATACAATAACAGACTGCTTTCTGAGCGCAGATAAACCCTGTAAATGCCAACATACATAGCTGGCAGATTGATCAGTAATAAAAAATAGTAGCTAGCTGCGACCCTGCCTTCCTGCTCATTGATTGATGCCTCATAAAATGAAGAACACTTGTCTTTTTGTCCTTTTCAGAGAGTGCACAGATGTATTGGGGCTTTAAGATCTGTTAAAGATCTGTGATGTTAGTTTGACAGCTTGTGCAGGGTCGCAATGCCAAGAATCTGCTAAAATCAGCTCCCCCTTCTCTCCCTTTCCTTTATTAGATCCAGGATTTGTGTCAATGTCCAGATGGGATTTCACGCACACACAAAAAAAAAGCCGTGATGAGATCCGGCGGAGGTCTGTGAGGTTGAGAAAGCAAAGTCTGATGATCTTGGAGGTGATGTGTGCGCTGCTGAGGATTTTGTTTCTGTTAGCGACTGTGCGCATGTTGAGGAAGCAGATGGCTCAGCAGAGGGCAGAGTCTTTGAGAAGAAACATGAGTGGTAGTGGAGGAGGAGGAGAACCACAGCGAGGCTGCTATAAAGATGGAGCAGTATAGGGGGAGGGCAGGCCTTCTGATATTCGCTGTAGGCAGTAGGCTTGTCGCCATGGGGGAATTCTTACATTAGTCAAAATTTCTCTCCACGTATCCACAAATAGTTCTGGGTTCGTTGCTGTTATTGCCCACAGCAACAAGCTAAGTCTGCATGCAAGTTTGCAGATACACAGAAAAATGCTGCATACAGACATCTCAAGTATTATTGGTGAAGACTCTTTTCAGCACCATCTCTCTATGGCTTCTGTTTATTTTTGTGGTTATCATTTCTGTCTTCTGGATTTAGCCTTAAACTGATATCTGCATGTCAAGGTGAAAAGGATAAAGATGGATTTATTTGACGAAAGTTATTTTTTGAACTTGTTATCCCCTTTGGGATAAAAGGGAGAGGAAGGGGAACAAAGACTAAATTTATGCAGCACAACTCCACACATTATTCTACATGGATTTATTTGCATTTGCAAATGGACTGTCCATGCTTTGTTGAGAGATTCAAGTTAAAATTAAACCAACCAACAAAACCTGCTTTTTAAAGGTGTTTAATCTGGTGTTTTTCCACAGGAGTTCATGGCGATTGATTCTGTTTTGGAAAAAGCCATAATGGGGTTTAGAATAACTGCAACACTGGCTTTATTTTCCAGTTCCAGAAGGTTGCTGCTTGTTTCTGAAGGCCAAAAGCTGCAGTTTTTCTAATGACCACTTGAGGCAGGCTCTAACAGTAAGTCAATGTCCAAAAATTCTGACGTTAAAATGCCCAACGATGTGGGTGAAATAAACATGTTAACAGCTCGGTACAGAAATGATTTTGGTCTCTATAGCTAATTTATCCCTTCGTAGCAGTATCAGGGGTAAATAATAAAACTGTACTGAAACGTAAAATTTGTATTATTAAAGTTGTGGGTCCTTTGAGTGACAGAAGGATGTTGTCCAACCGTTTGCTAGCCGTCACATCCGCTTATTAAAGTCTGGCTGTGATTGACTGGTTGTTCATCAATGACCACACCTCTGTTGATGGCTGACAGAAAATTATTTACAGAGAATAAAGGAGCCAAAGCCATTCTTTTCCCATACATTTCACTACAACTACAAGTCTTTGCAACATGAAAGTTGAGCCTTGCTGGCTATTTAAAACAGTGCAGATTAACAACATTTCTGCAATGGCGAGAAAAGTTAAAGCACCAAAACTGAGGCTTCAAAGCTGGCACGCCCCCTTTTTTTTTTTAATACCTCTACTGTAATTTTCAAACTTCACCAACCAACAGTCCTGAGATTTATCTACCCATGAAGGCTGGCTCCAATGAGTTGTTGTCATGTGAAAATCAGAATTTAAAGTTCCCGTTCACTTCTGCTGATGCTGCCAAATGCTACTAGAAGACTGCAAGAGGCTACAACCCCGCCCCTTCTTGAGATAACCTATAGAGCCCAGCAAGAGTGAGAGAGAAATGGATGGAAAAATGAAAAATGAAAGAGCCAGTGTCCTGCAAAGACAAGAATGATTACCCTTCTGTTCTAAGACAGAGAATAACAATAAATGGGAGAGGGATGACAGAAAAATGGGAGTGTGAAGGTCCAAAAGTCATTAACCAACAGTATCCTTCTGTTCCTGTGAATCATCCATCCAGTTGTTCCTCTTCGAACACCCACTTGTCTTTTATTGAGGTATCCATCAATCTGTTCTCCTTCTTCAATGTGTTTAACTTCACGTTCTAAAGAGTTTAACCACCTTGTTTTCTTTTTTCCTTTGTGTCCTCATTCACCTCTTATTCCCCCTTAATCTAACAGATAATAAGCAAAAAACGATGATGATGATGATGGATGAATTAAAAAAGAAAGCAGCACACTTTGAAGGTATCGTCATCTGTCACCTGTAAAAGCCGCACTAAGCCTCCACTCACACGGACGCACACACGGAGGAGAAATTCAGTGTTAACAGCATAATAATTAACCAAGTTGAAAACTTTGAATGTGCTCTACCACTCAGTAACACCAACCTAATGCCTCCCCTTCCTACACTGTCGCACTGTGTGAGCGGATGTGAGTGCTGGACAGGAGAGTGATGCATTGTTTGCTTATTCAGAACAAAATAACCTTCACTTCACGCAATCAGGCAGCAAAGTCAGAGCTGTAATCTGTGATGTGGGTGTGTGCATGAGTGACTGAGGTAGTTAGGAAGATTGACAAATGTGTGGTAGCTCTCTCACTGACACACACACACAGACACACACACAAAAAAGCAGGTAACACTGAGAGGTCAAAATGTTAATCTTGCTTCCATTTCTCAGCATTAAAGAAAAATATTCTAATATCTTTACATATTTATAAGTAGGGATGCACCGATCCCGATACTGGTATCGGGTATCGGTGCCGATACTGTAAAATGTGTGCGTACTCGTACTCGTAAAAGTCAACTGATACCATGAACCGATACTAATGTAGCCCGGATGGGAATTTGGTAGTAGATACTCATAATTCCCATGGACTTGAACGCCACATAAGGTGTTCACAGTTCACAGAAGAGAACGGCATGGAGAGATGCACGAGGTTAGCTGAACCAAAGTGAGAGACTCGGCTAGTTTTACTGAGGTTAACTTGCACAAAAGAGTGTGTGACTAGAAAGCTAACCGTGTGAGAGCTTCGCAACAGAGTGTGGGTGAAGTGACTTTTTGTTTCAACGGTCGCACCACCGTCCGTGGAAAACTGTGTTTCCAGCCATGACCGCCGAGGCTAAAGGCTAGCCGGACTGCTTGGCTGCGCCACGGAGGCAGCTGCTATGGACTGTCGGAGAGCTGGACAGTGACTGGCTAACGCGCTGTAGCAGAGACAGCATCGGGTCCGCAGGGAGTGGATTTAGTGTGGGACTGGTGAATGGCGACCTACCGAGCAACGGAACTGTAAGTCAGACTTTTGTGCTCTTACTGGGAGAAGAGGATTTTTCTCCATCGTCCGGCGTGAGCAGCAAACAGGCCTGCAACAAGTGTGAATGTGAGTGTGTGGGGCCCATGTGTGAATATTGTATGTTTAGTGGATTTATATAACGTGTTTTGGAGTGTATATTAGTGAGTCACTTACCAAAAGGTGATAACATAAGTTGGGTTGTTTAATATAATTTGAAAGGGAATTATTTCATTTATACAGTGTATTTCATTTGGTTAAGGAATTGGAATATCATTTGAGTTTAAAAAGGGATGTGTTGTACAGTATTTGTCTCTGCCCTTACGCTCAGTAAACGCTTCGTTTGTGTTAAAGAGTTGTGTGGGTCGTTTCTTTACTACCGGTTAAGTTTAACTTGTGTGTGGCAGAAGTATCGGTTTTTGTACTCGGTATCGGCAAGTACTCAGATCCAAGTATCGGTATCGGATCGGTTTGAAAAAATTGGTATCGTTGCATCCCTATTTATAAGCCATTACTTCACATGTTAGTACATTTGCATTTATACTGCATACACATGTTGCACACATGTTACCATGTAGCTATTCCTATTTCTGTATACAGTATATTCCTAATTTGTATTTTTTTATATCTGTGTGGGATAGCATGAAAGTCCGAATGATAAAAAACAAGGTGAAAACCTTAAGATGTGCTAACAGTGTAGGAAAGTATAGGCTTTCATTTCTAGTGACGGGTTGTCCATGTGACAATGGAAACAAGTATAGATGTGCAAAAAAATCTATTTAATTCAAACTTAAAAGTATGGAAAGATGAACAACTGAGCAACAACTTAATTCAAAGAGGAAAATAGTTCAGATTTGATGAAAACAAAAGAAACATCGCTCTGTTGAGCAGATAACTATGAGGAAAATAGTTCAGATTTGATGAAAACAAAAGAAACATCGCTCTGTTGAGCAGATAACTATGAGGAAGCGTAATCCCAGCTGAGAAAAAAGGGCCAAAATGTCACATTTGGCTTTGCAACATCTGGACCTGAAAAGTAGAGCGGCAATGCCAGAGTTTGTGGAGGCAGGCCGCGAAAGCAAGCTTGTGTTAAAAAGTCCACCATTTTAATTGAGTTAACAAAGATGACTGTTCTTGTGCTTAATTTCCCATATACAGTGACTGTTTATATGAAAAGCTTTCCATTTTCCAACTCATCACTTGAACTAAATTATTATATTTTAAGTGAAAAAGATAATGCAACATCTACATACTAGGGCTGCCACGATTAGTCGACTAGTCACGATTACGTCGACTATCAAAATCGTCGACGACTGATTTAATAGTCGACGCATCGTTTGAAGCTTTGTAAGATCACAAAAGACGCAGGAATAAGTAGTAGGATTTAAGAGTGTAATAACGGACTGAAACAGAAGATGGCAGCACTGCATGTACAAGGATGCCAGCTGCCGTTACACTCCGAAGAAGAAGAAGCAGCAGTGTCCCAGAATTCATAGCTCGGCCCTGCTCAGTTTTCAACAATGGCGGCAGCTAGTTAGTTTTAATATTACTCTTATTAATCTTTCTGGGTCACAAAATAAACGTTTAACATATTTTCAGGCGAGAATGTAGCTGTGTAAACCTCAAATATTTGCTCAGTTTATCAAGACACTGCATATTTTCAAAAGCGCTCCGACGTTTTCGGAGACGTCTGTTACCCACTAGCTCGATAGCTAGCCGGGGCAAGGCTCACTATAGCCCGTGAGAACACCGGACTCCCGGCAAATCGTTTTCAAACCCACCACTGTCTTTCGCTACTCAGGTTAAACATATATAAGTCAGTTAGATAACTTAAAAATGTTATTGTTTGGCCTTTTTTTTGAGTATTTTATTTGTTCCTGAGTAAATCGGTTTGGCTGAGATTAAAGTTATAGTTTATACACGACTGAATAAACGTCAAGCAGACAACTGATTATCAGAAGTGTGAGATGTTCGAGAATATACTCCGGTGTCCCGTTATATTTTAGATAGCAAGGAGTTTATTAAACTTTACCGAAACAATCTGTAAATCTCATTAAATTTAATAAACTATCATCTTGTCTTTATTTTTAGTTAGCACATACCCTAAACACTTAAAACTGTAAGCTAATGTTATATAAGAGCAGATGCTGCTGGTGCAATAAGCTGTACATACATGTTCAGACTTTGCCTCTTGCTGGAGCACGTGTCATGTGGATTACATCATTAACACACTGAACACAAAGCGTGGCCTCAACAGCCAGCTGTGCCCTCCAGCTGTGGGTCACACTGAACTCCTTGATGAAGCTTTCGCGTCTGCCTTTCACACTTATTCAGAGCTCATTGTTGTGCACAATCCAACCCCAGCGTGGAGCAGCAGATTATGTCACAGCAGCCCTGTGAAGCAAATGTGCCCTCCCAAAATAAAGTCAGCTCTAGAACTGCAGGTCACATAAAGTTTGACTCAATCTGTGGCGCCTTTTGGCCTGAAGACTTTTACTCCCCCGATGTCAACTTTCCCTTGAACTGCACTGGAAAAACAAGGGCTCTGTCCTTCCACCGAGGACCTCAAAATCTGATGCACTGTTAAGGCAAACCTTGTGTGTTTTTTAGCTTTAAATATCATTCAAATGAAGTGGCAAAAGGTACCGTAAAGGAAATGGTTGCATGTAAAATTAATTAATTAGTCAACTGAGTAGAATGACTCCAAAAAAAGTAATTATTTTATCCCAGTTATCTTGTTTTTATGATTGTTAGGAGCCCAAAATCATAATTGAAATTACCATCTGATTAATTGATCATCGCCACAGGTTTCAGCAAAGAAACTAAACTGACGTTATACAGTATGCATGCAGAATGAAAACGGCAGCGGGGGGAGTACAGTTTTCTTGAATAAATCTTTATATGTTATGTAGAGTTGTTTTAAAGTCACAATTTGCTGCATTTTTGATCATTTTGAGGAGGACAAAAGCCCAGCCTGAGCCCACACCTCCACAGCCTGAAATAATTACTTTTCTCTTCAGGAAAAATTAAGTTCACAGTGCATGTGGAGGGTTAATGAACACCCCGGAGCAGTTAGAAAGTAAGTGATTAATGCAATGACGCAATGCGAGCAGCCAGAAATATCCCTGCAACAGCCCAGGTCAAATCTGGAACACAAACCTTCGCTGCATGTTACCTCCTTTGCGTTTAGAAATAAATCAGCGACTCAAAAACGATTAACTTACATGTTCCTCAAAAGTAAATGAGAACTGCCAGGGAACAGCATGCTGCACAGTTAGTGATTATTAAAACGAGATAATCCAGATGAAATAATTGTGCCTCATTATGTTTTGCAATAATTATCTTCATTCCCTTTCTTTAGTTTTACACCTTCATTCAAGTCCCACCACCACCCCACCGAGGCATGTTTAATTCAGTTCATATTATTATCAAATTTTTTATTTAGTTAGTTTTTAGTTCACTTCACTTATTAAAATTCTGAGAAATCCACTTAAATAAAAGTAAATTGTTTTTTTTAGCAAAGTTTGGTGGTTTTCATGAGATCATGAGACCGCCCTGTGATTGACTTGGGTCAAGTTGGCAGTTACATACAATCTGTCTCTGATAATACAACAATTACCTGTGATAGTGTGCTGCTGTGATCGAGCAGCTTTAGGTGCCAATTGCTTCACAAGAGAAGCATCGGTTCTATATCATCATCCAAACCAGATTACCTACTTTTTTAAACTTTCATACATATAAACGAGCAGCCAGCAGAAACACATATTTCCAGCTTTACCAGTAGAGATAAATGAATATCGGAAATAACACCCTGACTCAGCAGCTTTGCCTCAAAAATAGCAGCCTCAGCCTTTTACAGACTGACAGCAGCCAAAGTGTCACAGGCCTCAAGACTGCTTTCATTTTATGAAAATTCAGTCTTTTAAAAAAAAAATCCTTTTCTGAATTTTTCTCCTCAGCTCACTGCCTTTTTTCAGCAAAAGAATGTTTCCAAGATACAACGTGTCCCATATCCTAATATTAATGTAATGCAAACTCCAGGGCTGATCCCTAATCCTGCAATTTGATCCTGATCTGAACACTCGCAGCCCTGCTGGTGATCCCATTTAGCCCCAACTAGCATGTCAACGTTGAGTCTACACCGAGTTTTCTGGGTGGTCGCAGAGAGGAGGTGAGGAAAAGTGATGGCTAAGCCTTTGGCTAATCGTGTTATCGTAGGCAAAAAGCATGCGTGCACACACACACACACACACACACACACACACACACACATATATCCCAAAGTACATTAACCTCTTGACTTCAGCTGCCAGATACTCGAGCGTCAACACATTTTGTCAAGGTTACAGTGAAAGGCATTTCCACCCTTCATGTGTGTGTGTGTGTGTGTGTGTGAGGAAGTGTTGAAAAATGAGATGCTGATACAGAAAGGAAGGATTTAAAGGAAAGCTGTGATAACACCAAGCACAGTAAATTTTGTTTGGCCGCTTCTTTAATTCAGGCCTGAGAACTTCCAGGTATTAGACAGACTTGAGGAAACACGTGTGTGTGTGTGTGTGTGTGTGTGTGTGTGTGTGTGTGTGTGTGTGTGTGTGTGTGTGTGTGTGTTCGCTCACAGCTTTCAAGAGGATGGGCGGCACTGCTGCAGCGTGTTGTTCTAGGCCTTGCGGGCGTGCAAAGCCCAGGTGAGACGGCTTGCTGTTGAGCTGCATGAGTGTGTGTGTTTGTGTGTGTGATTAATTAATGTGGAAGCAGGCTCCAGGTTCTATAACAAAGGCTCAGGAGATGAGTTCTTACAACACGGGGCTGCAAGGGGTGTCCATCGGCGTGATGGATACCCCGATTTCAGCTGCAGCGGTGCTCCCTTATCTGTGCCCCACCCACCTCTGTGCAGAGTGTGATCTACATCATTTCAGACAACACCAGATACAACTCCATCCCCCTCCTCTTCCCACACACACACACACACACACACACACACCAACCCACCCACCCCAAAAACCTGAGGGAAGGCCACAGCAGAATTACTCCATCCATTTCAATTATCGAGATTGAATATCTGATTTAGACACACACACAGTGCTGTGTGGAAGCCGAAGCTGCAGCCCAGGACTCAATGTCAAACTATATAACCAACTAAATGACTTGTCTGGAAATAGAAAGACACCAAAAACATAAGCCTTCATGACTTGACATTATTTTTAGCCTTACTAGCAACACAGCAGGGCTGTAAGAGGGTATAGGGTGGGAGGAAAGAGAAACCAGAGGTTCCTGGCTGCAGTGCATACACACTTTATTCAACAGCGTGCAGAACAGCATCACATGCGATCATGGATGTCATGATGGAACTTCTGATGTGTGAGTTTGAGTTCTACTGCCCTGCAGCTAATACATATAAAAAGACAATAATAATTATGTATGATTAAAGTCTGTCATGCAAACTAATGCAGTGATTCCTGAAGCCATTCCTGATTTAATTGTAAAACCCCAGAAAATAAAACAGTGCTGCCAAAATAACCTTTCAAAAGGTTTGTTAAAAGCTCTGACTTGAAATGCTGCTGTGCGGCGTCACTCTGGCACCGTGGGGAGCCGGCTCTGTGGACCTGTGAGGGTTTCTGTCAGGGTATTATGAGCCCAGTAACCCGCCAGGCCTAAACACATGGGGTTTTATTTTGGTTTTCAATACAAACACTGTTTCTATTATCCATTTTACACATACGAAACAACCTATAAAGCTACAAAAAGTAATGATGAACCAGACAAATGTTAAAGCTTTATGCTGTTTTACTTGATCTATGTCCACTATTTGCTAGTGTAGCAAGGTAAGTTCTTTGCCCTTTATGATGGACATTAACCAGTTCTCATACTGAATAGACTGTAATGTTGTCAGTATGAAAAAGTAAAGTAAAGTAAAAAGTCTCTCTCTCATTGCCAGCACAGCTCTATTGCCCCATCTGGACCACACAATCACTGTTACAGTGCTACATCAACTAACTGCAGACTATCAGCACAGTTCAACACCGCGTCTTTCAGCTCGCCTCGCTTAACTGATGTCCCCTGTAAACATTTGGTTTAAACTCCCAGCTCTTGAAAGTCTGGCCTCTTATTACATTTTAATCCCCGAAATATCTCCTAGGTCTATTCTTACACAAGGCTGCTGCATTCAAGGCTGAAAGTCATTTCAGCACTGATATAATCATCCCTATTGTGGTGTAGCCTTCTGCTTAATACAGCATGGGTGGAATTATTTAGTCCATCCTAAAAAATACTTCTTCGCATCTGACCTTGCATCAGACAGTTTGTATATTGCAGGCTGTGATCTGAAAACAGAAGAAGTTCCTCTCCTTTTTATTTATGGTTAGAGATGAAGAGAAATGATCCCACAGTGCTCAATTGCAGGTGTATTTCTTTCTTTTTTCACCTTCTCCTCTGTGAACCCCATCAAATTTTAACCACAGAGCATGTCCTCGTTCATCTATAAAAGGTGGGAAAATACTAATAAGCATCATGAGATGTACAGAGCAGCCAAACAGATATTTAGATAGTTTAATGTTTCATTAACTGTATTGCTCTGACTCATTTGTGTCATAAATAAAAGGCATATTGAAGTCAAGGGCAAATTATTTTGTTGTGTTTTTTAAAAGCCAGGAAAAGCCAGCTGGAAGACATTTAATGGTACAACAGACCGGGGCTAAACAGGCATCTGTGCTGGGTTTAAACCAACAACCCAAATCAGTTTTTCTGGCAGAAAGCTTACTGCAGCCAAAGACTTGCTCAATCTCATGTAACATTCACAGAAAAGAAACAGGAAATACTGCTCAGGAAATCAGCTGGAGCAGAAAACCAGCAGAGGCACAGAAAATTGCTTTCAAGCTATAATAATCAAAGCCAGGTGAGCAAAATGTCTTGGTATATAGAATTGTAGAGACTATAGTAAAACCTTAAAGATCTATTATAAAAGCTTCTTCCTTATTTGCGAGGGGTCGCCACAGCAGATGAATCACCATAGTTGATTTGGCACAGATTGCAAACCAGGGATTTTTTGCATGTCAGGTGGATGTGTTAACCACTAAAGGAGGGCTATTGTGCTTCTCTGTGGACTGTTTTTCTGTGGTATTACATACCTGAGGTTAATCATCCAAAACAACAGGCACTACAGAAGAGAGTGGAGGCAGGGTAGAGTGGGTGGAGACGAGTGTAGGGGGTCATTTGTGACAGAAGGATAGCAGCGAGACTCAAATAGGAAGTTTACAAGATGGTAGGGAGACCTGCTATGATGTATGGAGAATTATGCAGAATTCAAGATGCTAAGATTTCTACTGCAAGTGACCAGGATGGACAGGATTAGAAGTGAGTCCATTAGAGGAACAGTTTAGGTTGAACAGTTTTAGAGATAAGAGTCAGAGAGGCAAAGTGGAGTTGGTTTGGACAAGTGCAGAGAAGTGGATGTACTGAGGAAAGAAGATGGAGCTGCCAGGCAGGAGGAAAAGAGGACAATCACAGAAGATTCATAGTGAAAGAGGACACGAAGAGGGCAGTGTTACAGAAGAGGATGCTGGGAACAGGGTGAGATTGAGACAGATGATTTGCTGTGGCGAGCCGTAAAGGGAGCAGCTCATTAAAAGCGTATGCCCATTAAATATGGAAAATTGAGACTACAAGTACCATTGTTCTTTCTGTGATCACTGTGCTACTGAGTGCTAATAACGGCTGTTTATAATGCAACATAAACCTGACATTTGAAGATCAAATGAGTCGAGGAAGAGGCTTACACCAAATGGGTATTTCTACTGTCACGTAACTGATACGAGGAGCTGAAGCATCACTCTACAAGAAGCATTTGAGCATACAGAGAAGCCATTGAGAGGTCTGGCGTGAAGTAGAGGGCCACGGGAGACAAGAAGGAAAAACAACACAAAGAAAAACAACCATCACAAAACCCTGGCAGCATCTGTGGCAAACCCTGCCATTCATCCAATGGGCTTTCAAAGCACTGCAGGCAGGGCCAAGCAGATAACCCCCACTGCAAAGCCCGTGTGTCTCACAAGGAGACACACAAGCCTTTTACTTCCTCACACTGCCTGTGGCAATGGATCCATCCAACTGTCCAGCAAATAACCAACCTTAAGAGGCTGTCAGAGGACAATGTGAATTAGCTAGCCCCGAGTAGAAAAGGGGAGCAGGCTGAGGATAGAGAAAAAAAGACTCTAAACTGTACTGTGAGACATATAGCCCAACATTGGTTTAGATCTCCTTGTCTAACAGCATCTGCAAAAATGAAATAACATTCGCTGATTCAAAAAAACTCTTTCAGGAACACTCAACTTGGAGCACAGGGCAGACTCCAAAAACTACAAAAGAAACTATAGAATTATAGCCCTAATGTGGTGTAACTGTTTAATATGATTCACATTATAAAAATAATAAAAATACAAACCCGTACGTGTGATCTAGCAACTTGAACATGTTGAACATCGTGTTGAATTTTTAGCACAGTCAGATCTTCAGGTGTTTTCAAAAACAGCCGAAAGCTTAAACCAGCAAGACAGATGGCAGTGTAGCTCACACACACACACACACACACACACACACACACACACACACACACACACACACGTACACACACACACACACACACACGTACACATGACCAGATAACGCACTCAATCACTTAACTTAAAATTTTTTGCTTTTTTTACTCTCTCTCTCTCCGACAAGAGATGACCTTTAGTGTGGCATAGTCAAAAGGTGGGCGGGCTGAAAACAACAACAACAACAACAAAAACAACAACACACACTCCCTGTTTGAGTTTTCTGTTGGTTGAACACATGAGAGCATTCCCGTCCCGGCCCTCGGCTGAAATAAGAGGCAAGCCACAGGGAAACAATTCGCTTTAGCTTGTTTGGCGGATGTGAAGCACAACCAGTGGCCTGTCAGCGCTGTCAATTAAAGAGAGGAAACCACACAGACACTCGGAGCAACACAAACATCATTACTGGAGCCACTGCTGTACGCTCCAAAAGAAACCAGAGGAGTCTGTGTGGGATTGGTTTTTTTCCCCTTTTTTGAGTAGATATGGCCTAAAAAGGTGTTATCCACCCACCATATCTGTGCTCAGTATCACATTAAATGATCTTTACTATACAGGATAATAACATACCGTATATGACTATCAGACTCCAGCTCTCTGCTACCACTGAAGACACTGAGGTCATGTCCCGGTACAAGACTCACCTCAGGATAATTGGCTTATAATGGGGCTGAGATTAAATTAAATTCAATGATGTCTAACAGGAGTCAGGGTACAGCTGAAGGCTGGGGTCGATAAATCCAGATCCAAATGAGCTCTAGATGATCTGGAGAAACTTAATAAGGCGATAATTCAGTTTCCAGGGGACATTTTCCATATTCTAGTCATCAGAATTAGGATGGGGGAAAAAAGCTCTTAATGATGGAAGTTTAAAGGACAGCTACAAGACATCTGTGTCTGTGTAATACTCAAAAATATCCTGGAGTGTATAATCCTATAATTGAGAGTTAACTGAGAGTTTTTGGAAAGCTAGTTCGGCATTTTCACCACCAATCGGGTTCTTTTTCAGCCAGATATAATTAATAAAAGAAACACACACGAGGTAAACTCATGAAAATAGGTGAACAAGGTGATGCTAATCAGAAACATAGATTTTTTTTCCAAAAGGAAAAAACGTGGGAATTATTGTGAAAGCTGATAAATAAAAGAAGTGCACTTGCTGTGCCTTTTAGCGAACTCCAAAGTCCAGGATAGGATCCTCCCTCTGGATTTGGAAACATAGACGTGCCTGGACCTGTTCTTTGTCGGTGACTCTCAACAGCAATAAGCTGGTTATAGACAGCTGAGGTGAGTGCTACGAGCTAAAGAGTTGGAGTGGAAATGACAGGACGAGAGATGGATGCCATCAATGCCTCGGGCTGTATTTAATTTTAGCAAACACGCTGAATCTACAGCATCTCAAGGGACAGGAGCTGAAACGGTCTCGGCTACATTTTAAGATATTTGCTCAAAAGCACCAGTTTTGTTCTTTTTCAAAACTATTTTAAAAACATCTGGAGAACACGGATGAAGGCGAAGAAGGCGACTTGATATTCCTGCCACGGAGCAGCACTACTGTTACCTACATTGAGACAGATGAGACGGCGCACATTTATTAAATTAATCACTCAGCTCTGAACAGTTGTATTGAAATGGCATCCAAAATGCCACTGTGAGACAGCCTCTACGCAGCTAAGCAGATCATATGTGAGCTGCACAATTTGTATTTATTGATCAGTGTTGAAAAGTGGGCAGCTGACATATTGCTCCTGACTGAAATTGTTGCACCATGATGAAAAGCTGCTGCTGCAGTCTAGACGCTGGATGAAAACATTAGTCTGCCCTTCATTTACAGAGTCAATGTGCAATTCAATTATCATTCTAATGGAAACCTGCATTTAAATGTGATAATAATAGACTTTTACTGAAAGTCATTTTTAATTTCAAACCAAAACTGAAGCAGTTTATTTGCAACAGTATATGAAATCAATTTGCGATGCTCCTCTGCGCTGTCCTCTGTTCAAGAGGCCATTTTCTACCACACATTTCAAGTCACTTCATCAACATCTTGACCTTTTCAAAAAAGTCTTAAATACTGGCTTCCCTTTAACACTATCTAAATTAAAAGACGCTTTGTATGGAGAGAGCAACTGTATTACACAAATGGAAAGGCATGGGCAGGGCTATTTAATTAGATGCTGACTGTCGGTGCTAATACAAGCTCAGAAGTGGACCTGATCCACCTCATTATTTCTGGCTCTTTCTTGTTAAAGTGTTTGGGTTAAGAAAGATTTAGTAATGTTGGTTGATAAAGAACATCCCAATCACTGTTGGTAGTCTGCCAAAGTAGAGGGCTTAGAATATAAACACAGTAGTCTGCCAATATTTTAGGAGGATATGTGGCAGCTGGTAAATCTCCCACCCTGGGAAAGAATTCAGCTTATTCCCAGTTTATCCCGAGCACCTCCATGCATCATGTAATTCTTACAAACATTTTGTATACAGTTGCTGAAAGAATGGAGGAAAATTTGCTGCATATTGCTAATATTTTGCGGTGCAAGTATAATAAGGGATACTTGATTACGGCCAAAATGATAATCATGGTTACTTTGTTAAATATTGAGATCATGAATGTTCATTGATGTTTTTAATGCACCGCCATGTGAGGAGAAACCTTTCACATATTCAAATCTGTCCAAATGTTTGCATGAAAACAAAAACTCATATTTAGCCATATTCATGTCCTAGATGAACAATAAAGTACATTTATAAGCAAACTGTACCAAAAACAAAAGTATATCAACAGGACACTGCCGTAATATGCTACATTCATACATTATGCTAATTAATCTTTATAAATCAATGTGATTAAAACTTGCAGCAAAGTGGCTGACAGCAGTGAGATTCCTCTATGTGTCCTCGGTTGTACGTTGCACACAGTGCAGGTATTACCACTTTGGAAAAGTAACTGCATGAAGAGATAACACAGCTTTTGCCAAAAGCTGGCTAAATGGAATGCGATTGCACCGGTGACGCCAGTGCATCTTTGTGAGCTGAATGGATGCGCTAATGTGCTGTACAGGCTCGTTTTCATGGATGTCCAAGACGATGTTGGCCAATTCACGTTAGCAATTGTTGCATTGTTTTTCCTCGCCTTCACTCATTATTTACACTCCAGTTTGTGGTGTCTTTTTCGGGTGTTTGAATAAGTTAGTTGAGATCCTCTACTGTGCAGACAACTCTATAGTGCTCTTTGATTTTATCTTGGTTAACACTCACTCTAAATCCAAACTATTCTCCAACAATGAATGATGAGCAGAGCAGGCTCTTCACCTTCTGCTATAGATAGATAGGTATAGATATAGACTTGATTAATCCCACACTGAGGAATTAGACTTTTTATAGCAGTGGAAGGGTCAGACAGACACAGTGAATGGAATAGTATTGTCACACAATACAAATAGGAAAATAAAAAGTAAAAGTTCAATAAATAAAAACTTCTAAAAGTCCAAATCAATAAAATACAATACAAAAGTAATTTTTACTTTGTGTAAATTGTACTATTTACACAAAAACGCACTAAAACCATGTTACTGACATTCTTTATAGTGCATAAAGTGCAGTGGGAATCATAATTTATATACATATTTTTTAGCTGGTGTTTATCCTATGTCTGACTGCTCTGTCCTACACCGTGGCTATAACAATCTGCTGCTGAAGGAGGTCCTCAGGGCCTCCACAGTCTCATGCTCCCTGAGAGGTGTTGTCCATAATGGACATTAGGTTGGCTAAACTTCATTCCCCCCTCCTTCTCCTCCTCTGTGGTCTAGTCTAGGGGACTGGCCAGGACAGAGCTGGCCCTCTTCAGTCTACAAGTTCTTTCCTGTCCCTCTCTGTGCTGCCACCTCCCAGCAGACCACCACATAAAAGACTGCAGAAGCCATCGCCGTGTTATCGAAGGTCCCCAGAAGACCGAGAGGCCTGGTCTTTTGGGTTGGATGACACGTCTTCACAAAACTTAAAGAAGTCCAATTGCCTTCTTTTTTCAAGGTCTTGAGATTTTATACACTAAGATTTTTCGCGGACAAACAAAAACACTGCAACACATCTCGAAAGTGACGCAACATCCAGCCAAACGCATTCGATACAGTGGAAACAGCTGACAGCACAGCTGGCGTCTGAGAAAAAGGAGTTTTGTTGCTTCAGGGAGTGACCACAGAGGAGACGCATCCAACCTTCCCTGGAGGCTTCTTCCACTGAACAGCTTCACAAAAATAAGATGTGCGTTATTCAAGACATCGCACTGTTCAAAACACATATTTAGCCCACATGAGCCCAACTCACAAAAAAGGATCAGAATGTCCATAAGCACACTGGGTTGTCTGTCAATTTATTGTATTTTTTTTAACTCCTGAACAATGATCAATATTGTGCTTTGACAGCATCATGCACAATATTATGGATGAAATGTTCAACTAAAAGCAAGTTAACAACTATTTTTGTAATATTTACTACTTTTCTTAGTCTACATGAAGAACTGTAACAATTTTGTGCGTTTTGTTTAATTGTTTGACTAATAAAGATTTTGGAGGCAGAACAACATTACAATAATTTAAAGTTGCAGTCCTAATATTTATTATAAATGGGACAATCGGAAAGGTTTTAACCACCGTTAGTTTCAAACCCGCTGTGACAATTTCTGAGCCAGAAAGTTGAACACCACCAAAATAAAACGGGCAGCTGGAAGTTTCATTTTTATCCCCCTGACAGTTGTCCCGCTTATGCAACACGCTAAAGTACATTAACATTAAGTGGTATTAGGCAAAGAATAATCATGAGTAATTTCTAATCCTTTAAATCCTGTCTCGAGGAAAACACGGAGTAGGTCTCGTAATACTTCTTGTGCTCTTTTTGTTGATTTTGAGAGGACATTGTCATCATTCTAATTGACACCTCTCCTGGCTAGTTTGACTCAGCAATCCAAGTAAGCGTATATATCATGGAAGCAGCCTTAGGTGTGTGGCTTCATTGCATAATATTTCAGGTCAGGCTAATATTATCGTCCTACATCATGTTCTATAGGAGCTGGAAAAGGCAGTGACAAGGCCCTGGGGCCAAGCTGTCTTATTTACTGATGGAAGTGGGTCTACTGGAGCAACCAACTAAAACCTATTTACTTTTCTATCACACAGACACGGGGACGGATAGAGAAAGGGAGAAACACATAGAAAGACCAACTCTAAGAGGTGATCTGACAATTAATATTCACACAGCAGCTTTCTCCCTAGTCCTACGTTTACATTTGATAAATTTCAGTAATGAAACTGTAGATGAAATTTACACAAAGCTGATTGAATTTCCTCACTAAACATAAGAAGGCAATCATTAAAAATTAGCTTCGAATCTTCCTGACTGTGTACTGAAAAAGACTTTGAGGGTCGCATAAGTCGCATAATCTAAAATTAAAAATACTGTCTTACGGGGCCAAGTCTACATTTGATATGCTACGATTTATATTTCTGGCCAAATATTTAAATAAGAGCCCATCTCTGGTTGTCTTTTTTGCTAAAAGAACAGAAAAGTCTGTTTGTGTGGAAGACAAGCCTGGCGTTGAACTTTCTGAAGTTCTGCTTAGAAGGAGCAAGAAAGCCTCACTTTCTTTATTTTTTATACTCTGCATAAAACTGTGTGCAGGAAAAAAGGGAAGTAATCACAGCTCCTGTAACTGTAATGCAACATAACAAAACAGTTGTGGACAAGTGGTGCAGTAATATTCACGACTGTACCAGGTTTTTACTTCACTTAGAGATAGGACTCGTTGACTATTAGGAATATCATTCCTGAGAAAGTACAGCTTATTTTATTTAAAACAAATAGGAAATTACAATTCTTTAAAACACCTCTCACTGTCTCATATTTTTAACAGTAGAATCATTTCTCAATATATTATGAAACCGGCTGTAGTTGAGAAGCCAAATCTGCAGTTTACCCCACAAGACCTTCCAGAGGCAAGCCAGCAGCCATTAAACTACCTAAGGCACTTCTTCTAGGTTAAGTTAAATTTAATTCAATTGTCGTCAGGGTTTGAAAGCTGCATGTATAGAATCGGTCGAATCTGATGAAAACTTGTTCAAAAGTTTGCTGAGTGTCCCCAGAAATAAGGTTTTAAAAAGTTTTGTTTTTTTAATCCACCTTCACATGAAGTTATACTTCTCCCTCCATCTGCTGCAGAATCCTCCCATAGATTCCAGGTCAGGAATCTTTGAGCTCCATGTCTTCTCCTTATGTAATCTCTCTGGTTAGTCTCAGCTCAGCAGAGTATATTAGCATCTTTAAGCTCCTAGATTTGATTTTTAAAGCCAATATTAAGGGAAAATAACCTCAAAATATAAAAAGAACAGAGGAAAAGGAATACTAAATGCATGCAATAGCTTTGCCGTGTCCTACTTATGCACCGGATCCACATAACACGGTCCGCTTTATATACCAACAACTGGAAATATTGCCCCAAAACAGATGGATCTGACGGGAGGGGATACAGGTTGATTGTTAAAGCTTTACACCACCCTAGGAACAAGGAGGGCAAACTGACAAACACCCACTAGATTTTAAATCTACGTGTCACTGTTGTGTTTACAGCTTTTACAGCTGCTACTGAGTGAAAAAATAATTAATTTATACCAGTTTAAACAACACTTCAATTATTCAGTTTCCTTCCACTCAGCTGACAGACCCATTTAACATTCATTCTTTTCTTAATTACAGGGAGTTTACTTGAAATTATCGAGGGAATTAAAAATGAAAGGCCTTCACTGCACCGTGACATTAGAGGGCAACTTTTAAAGAAAAAAAATGCAAGAGTGTAGGAAAACTTCAAACCAGATCAAGCTAGCGAGTATCGTAGCGTCAACCTCATCAGCAGAAGAGGCTCAGCTACCTCCGTCACACGGGGCTGTCATCTTATCAAAAGCTCACAGTGGCCCCACACTAAACCGTCATCCACCACCTACATATGCACAGCTAAAGGAATCCAAACAAACACCCTGGGGTTATTTAAGACAAAAGAGAGAAAGATCTTAAATTAAAAACACAGTCTCTGCTCCCGTTTATTCAATCGGTCGCAATTAATTAAAGTTATCATGGCGCATACAGACCAAGCTCACACAAACACCTGCAGAAATGATGTATGCTTCTCTTCCATTTAATAACATTAACAATGAAAATATTATTAATCTTACAGCTGTCAATGAGATCATGTTTTCATTGTATGACTATCATGGCTAAAAGAATATACAGTATAAATAATGACCATTTTTATTGAAAGATTGCAATGAAGATTTTTTTTTTTAAAGTTCTATCAATCAAAAGAAGAGAGCTGTCATGAACTGAGTAGTGAGACTGTAACTATAACTGTGCTGGCACTGGATTGTTTGCAATATTATCATATACCTATTTTTAAATGTGTTATTACTGTAGCAGTATACTGTCAGTATACTGTCTTTATGAGTCCAGCTAAATGCAGTCAAGATCTCAAGGATTTAACTTGTGCAGCGATATGTTACCAGCTCTTAGGTCTGATCGGGGCTTGTCCCCAAATCTACACTAAAAAACTAAAAGTTAGAGGGAATTTGCAATTTTAGGAATTCTCTGCCTTCCAGCCTACGGCCAGTAAGCTCAGTGGACTCGAGCAGAAAGCAGCTGAAGACTCATCTTTTTAAACTGCCACTGGGACATTCAGTTTCATTGTTTTTTTGTGTGTGTTGTTTTTCTGTGGTTGCATTTGATGTAAAGGACCTTGTGATCTGAATCTTGAAGGGGGCAACATAAATACATTTACTATCACTGTACTACTTTGTGTTCATTTGGATTAGATTTTGATAGTCAAAGGTCAGGGTTACTTGTGACATTTTTGACAATATTTCTGGCAATAACTCAAAAATATATGGTACTTATGGTAAAATTTTGCACAAAAACTAATAGGATAAAATTGGGTCTGGGTCTTTTTTTTAAAAAAATACAAATGAAAAAAATAAGAGGCATTGCAGAGTTCTGCTCTGAGGTGATCATCTCTTTGCGTTTTATCTCTAATACTGTAGGTTTGACAATATTTATTGTGAACTGGCACTATATAAATAAAACTGAACTGAGCAGACTCATAAGAGAAAGGTCAGAGACCGCCATGAAGCATTATTTTGGCCTTTATTTACCACTATCACTATGGAACAGAAGGGAAGACCGTGATCATATTTCACATTCAGTCTGCTATTGAATTGGTGACACTAATCTCTGGTGCCCACCTATTTAATTGCTTCAAAGTCTTCACTGCATATATTATAAGTGTGGACAGACATGGATGTAAACTGAAACTTGACAGATTTGGGAGGAGACATCCAACCAAGAGGTGGTAATTCTACTCTCAAAACTGAAAGGCTGACAGACAATTAAGACTTTCAGAGAAGAGTTACAAAAGTGTGAAACCGAGGAGAGGGAAAAACAAAACAAAAAAAAAGAAGAGAGAGAGAATAAAACACCCCGCATCACCGTACTCATTACGAGCACAGACACTGACAACTGGCAAGAAGCACAAACAGAATATAAATATATGATAAAGTTGACATTTAGAGGCATGTGTAGATGGATGACTCTAACTGACGGCCAATTTGGCTGCTAATCTAAAGGCCAAGGCTGCTGGTGGCAGGGACAAGAGATCAATCGCGTGTGTGTGTGTGTGTGTGTGTGTGTGTGTGTGTGTGTGTGTGTGTGTGTGTGTGCGCGTGTGTGTGTGTGTGTGTGGGCGTGCGCACATACGTGGTCTCTCACTCACCAAATAGATTGCTGGAGTGGCCTTGCTTGGAGACGGGCCTGAGCTCATTGGAACCCCAGGCGTACCGCTTGTAGCTGTCCCACGCATGCTTCATCATCTGACAGGAGAGAGGAAGAGGAGGGGTAGCAGGGGAGAGAGGGAGGAGGAGAAGATGAGAAATGAAGAGAGTTAAACGGGACAATAAACTGTGAGCCGTAACAACAGAATCAAATCATTTTAACCGAGTGATGAGGCTCGTTTTTCACTTGGTGAATCAGCCTGTACGTTAACTATGCGTTTCTAAACTACCCTAAAACATATCCAGTACATGCATGAATAAACACAGAGCTGCAACTGACATCAACTACCCCAGATTCAATCAATGGTTGTCGGAAAGATATTCCCACAGCTCAAGCTGACATAGCAAAATGTCTTGCTTTAATCAGCCAACTTTCCAAGACCCAAACTTCTTCAGATTAATGTCACTGAAGGCTGAGAAAAATAATGGATAGTAGAAAAGAAACATCATAGTCAGAGATGTTTTGGACAATGCTGTAATATGGACTGCCTACTAGTATTATTCATTGTGTATTTATTGAACTTAAAGTAAGGCGTCTTTTTATTTATAGAGGATTTCCTTAAACTTTAAAAGTTAAGGGTTAGGGTAGTGGGGACACGTGTAAGGATTTACTCCCTGAGCAGGCGGTTTGGAGGTTTTTGGAGCCTCTGGTCCACTGTAGCTACACAGAGCCAAAGCCAGCAGTAAATTGTTGCATACTGCAAACAGCACGAGAGGCCCTGAGCTATCTGGGGATAAAGGCAGCTGCAGGCAAACCTTAATGATCCTTCCATAGGTTCATCTAGGAAACCCTGAGAGGTTTACTTCCTCTCAGTCACATCTTTTGACCAAAGGCTCTCTTCTAAAAGGATTTTTGTATTTAGGGCAAGTCCTTCTACTTGGTACGGTCTCAAAGGTCTAGAGCTTCATGAAAGAATATAGTGAATCAGATTATCTGTTGTGGCGTCCCCTCAATCAAAATTTTAAAAGATATTCAGAGATTTATTTTTGTCTGTCTTATCTGGACACATGACTGACAAATACATGACAAATACAGCAGGGAATAAACTTCACAGGAGGGTGATAATGTGTCTTGTCAGCACATGTTGTCATTCTTTTCCTTGAAACATACAATAAAAGTTTCTTCTCAGGAAGTCTGAGACTGCAGCGCAAGATTTCAGGAAACACCATTACCATAAAAGAACAACTTTCCTGAGTAACATAGCATAACCATCGTGCCTGCTTAATCTCCCCGTCACTGTTAAGGGAAATAAATTCTGCATCTGTGAAATTATCCAAAAATGGAAAAGATTTTGCTTCAGAAGTCTCTGGATATCTGAACTATGTATTGACTACACCCAAGGATATTTAAATCTGGGCTCTCGTCAGTTCTCGTCAGTGCTGTATCATCCACAGGTTTTATCATGTAGCTCCTTTCAGTAGTCTTACCGAAACTGACTCATTACTTATTGCAGCAGGCTGGTACAGACTACTTAAAAAAAAACAAAAAACCCCCCCAAAAAACAGGGTGTACTGAATAGACCCAGGCTTTTGACAACTTTGGCCATCATACACCAAGACTGCTCCCTGTAGCTTTTTCTAATGCTTACTCAAGATTTACTTGGGATTTGACAAGTTATCCAACTTTATTACAGATTTTTAGCATTTTCATCCCTTGTCCTCCGTCCTTTTTGATGTAATGTCTTTGGATTGCAAAAGTCAACTCATGCAAGCTATCGATAAACATGTAAAACACAAAAGAGATTATCAGACAGAACAGCAGCTGAAATAGCATAAGAAGAGAGAACATAGGCAAGACTGTAAAACAAACTTGACTTCTATTTAAGCAGATTATATGTACTCAGTGAGGGAGGTTCATTCAAATAAAATGCAGTAGAATTGTCATTAATTTGATCTATGACAAACCTGTATCCTGCAGGGGTTTTTTTATGTTAATATATTGAAATTTCAGCAGTGAGCAGCTATTTTCATATTGCAGGTTATCCACGTACAAGGCACAAAACATTAAGCTAACTTGTCAGTGTTTGGGTATTCTGTCAAAGCTTGTGTAGAACACTTGAAGCTTTGACTTTGAGCTCAAAAATATCCAAACATCTCTAAGTATGTTTGGTCAAGTTGTTCTACAAAACCTGAAGCCAGAGCTTCACGGACTCCAGCTGTGAAGCTGCGTCTCTCATCAAAAAGGGCAAGTGATTTTCCCTGCAACCAACAGACTGAAATTATTCCCACTCTCCAACCAGTCAGTGAAGATTTTCTTTGGTTAATTACAAGTGTAATGGACTGAGTAGATATCAGATTTAATTATCTCTTCTTGAAGATGCTCACTGATCATGTTTCCCAAAAATAAAAAGGAGCACTGTGAAATTTTAAGCTCTGAATCAATCTTAAAAGTCACAGACCTGAATTTAAAGTCGAGATTAATTCAGGCAAACAAAAAAAAGGTCCTAAAAAAAGTGATGAAAAAAGCAGGGTATGTGTGGTACAGAGTACAATCAAACGAAAGATTTTTTTCAGTACTTTTTTAAGACCAAAATACAGAAAACTCCATGGCAGAACAATCCTAATTCTAGCCATGCAGAGTGTTTTAATCCCAGTGTCTTCCCTGTCTGCTGTAGTCCAGAAACAACATCATAAAACTGTCTTAATGCTGTTGTTTGGTTTATAGGAATGGCATCTGTTTATCATGAGCACAAAGAATTTACACCTAACCTGATCTGAGAAATGAACCCGGCTGCTTTGAGTGACAATTTCTTTATTTTCTTTTAAAACGTGTTAAACAAGAAGTGATTTCTCAGTATTTGTATTGATTTTTTTGTTCTTTTCTGTTTTTAATTATTCCTGGAATGTCTTACTATATTTGAATTTTCTGTCCGTAAAGCTCTCTGTATCTTTGTTAAGAAAAGTAATCTATAAATAATGTATCTAGGTAATACTGTACTTGTTCAAGTTATTTTTAGTCTTTGTAGTGTTGTTGTTATAGTTATTGGTTGCAGTTGTTCTAGAAATAGAATATTGCTGTTGTTTTTCCAGATATTGCTGTACTTGTTCTAGGTATTGTTGTAGCTACTTTATTTATTTCCTTTTTTTAATAAAAAAGAGGGACAATGCATATTAATGAACATTTTAACAAACGTAAATATGCCAGATTATAGCCTTAGGCAACTTCAGTTGTTGTAGTTATTATTGATGTAGTTGTGTAGTTTAAAATTCTAATTGTCAGTTCTAGTTGCAATTATAACAGTAACAAACAAAATGTAACCCTAACTAAAAGCATCTATTTGTTTCCTCCCAAGTTAAGGAAAAAAAGAACTGCAGTTACTTCAGACTTCGCTCGAGTATGGGAGGAGTTGTATCATATGTAAAACTTTACATTTAGCTTCATACTCTTTCATGTATTTTAAAACTTGACCTTTACTTAAATTGTATTATTGTTTTTGATAAACCTTGTATTTCACGAGCTTATAAAGATCTGCAGGAACGCTGTCGACATTCAGGGTGATGTTCAGCCGACCTCTGGTAACTAGTTATTTAATTATTATTTATTACCATTACTTCTATTACCAGTAAATTACACAACACATAACATGTAAGAGTTATATTTTTTCATTTCATTTGTAAATTTTTTATAACATTTTGTTTATTTGAACACATCAGGACAAACATATCAATCATGTGGTAAAGCAGCTTTTTACTTAATGTTATTCTCTCTTCCAGTTATGACTGTGGCTGATTGATTGCCTTATCTGTGCTAAATCCACACATCGCTCAATTCCCTGTGTGAAGGGACATCTTCCTCCGCTCAGTCCCATTATCTGCTGCTGAAACCACCTGATTCCCCAGCGAGAGTCATTGAGGTTCCATCTCATTTTAATTTTGGCGCTGGCCGGGGCTCGATTGCAATGTGAACGCTGCTTTCCAATTTAACACCCAAACACATATTTCAGTCTCGGATGTGGCTCCTCCTCCAGCTCTGCCTGCGTCCGTTCAACTAATCCAGGTTATGTAGCGCTGTCCCGGATCTTATTAGAACCTAGCTGCAGATTAGACACACTAAAGCCTCTTTATCCTCCACCTTGAAACAAAAAGTCTGCCCACACACAAACACACACTCCTAAATGACTGTTTTCTCATCACAGAGAGGTTGCCACTGTATGTAACCAACAGCAAATATCATGCCCTCCTTCCACATGCAACACACTGCCATCTTTATACACCTGCATATAAGTGCAGTACAAACTTTGCATTCAGTCAGGCTGAAGCACAGCCTGCACCGTCTCTCCTGGGTGAATTTCTGTACAACACACCCTTCTTTCACTGCTCATATTCAAGCGTACATGCATGTATGAGTGCACTCATTTGCATGCATGCTTGTGGTGAACAGATCTGAGTGAGAAAGCTACTTCTGTAGCTGCTGCTGACTCACTGACAGCTAGCTCACTCAAGGACACACACTCACTGAGAGTATCAACAATTAACTTTGATCACTTTTAACGGCGGACACAAATGACCGCAGCAGGCAGCAAACCAACAGGTCAACGAGGCACTCGGTCACTGTGACTGGCTGCCAGGGAAAGTTAGCAAAGTCAGCTGGTAAAGCAGTCAAACAACAAGACAGCCAATTAGGAAGTCGGTCAGGCAGGACTTTAAGCAAGAATCCTGGAAAAGGGGTTTCCCTACTGCTACAACACAACCACGCACATGAATGAAGCCTTATGGTAGTTCTATGAAATAGTGAAACAAGAAGTTTCACTATTAAAAAAAACTAAAACAAGATCTGGAAACATTTCTGAAAAAACCTCCCTTCAGTTTGCTGGTTTCAGGCCAACAGGTTTCAGAATGAAACAGGCCGGCAACAAGGCTCCAAGAGATTTCTGTTAAGAACCAATCAACTTTCTCAGCTATTAATCAATGTTTTGGTCCAAGGTGACACAATTTTTGACTAAAATATATTTTGTTCAGTAAAAAACTAAAACAACTAGCAGCAATTCAAACAACTCCTAGCTATCTTTTATTTTTTTTAAATATTTTTTTAAAAAAATATCTCTTAACAGTGGAATTTCCTAAAGTTATTTATTCCTCCTTTTTTTAAAAAAAAGAAAAAGAAAAGAAAAGCTAAGAAATTTTTTTTTAAATAAAATAAAAGACCAAGAGTTTATTACAAGGTTAGGGACCCTTACTGTTACTGTTTGTCAGGCAAAAGCCTGGAAATACTGCAAAACAAAACAAAACAGGTTGTGGTTGCAGAGCTCACCAAATGCAGACCTTCCAAAAACACTTTTATATAAAAAAAAACATTTAACTATTAAGTATTTGGATTTCAATGCATTTTTCAAATTATTCAAAGCACACATATATTCTGATAAAACACTACGAGGAGGAATGTGCAGTCGAGCTGAAGACTAATGTAAAAATGGCCACTTATTATGTTATTTATTTATACATATTTGCCTTTATATATAGGAGGTAACATGCTAGGACTACAACTGCAGGAGAAAGGTATGAATGTTTTTGCTGAAGGAAGCGGTGCATCTGTGGTGATTTAAAAGCATGAGCTGTGCACTGCAGAAGAGGAATAAAACTCTGCTTTCATTCTTTTATTCGCATTGTTCAGATGACTGACAACGTTTCAGTTTGGGTCTTAGGCAGGTTACATCATGCAGGCTGAAGAGGCTTGTGCATGAATAGCCTCTGATTTAAAGCTTTTTCCACAGAATAACTGGTTATTAGAGAGCCCTGCATGGGAAAATATGCCACAGCATTGCTGGAATAGAGGCGTCCTAATTAGTGTTACACTCATCTCCTGTCTCATGTGCTCCATGTGCATCTCTCACTCACATAGTCTCTTATTTATCCATGGACTTTAAGCTGGTTCAAGAATACTTAGAGCATTTCATGAAAATATTGATCTGTCAAATGTGTTGTTCTTTTAAGTAGACACACAAACACATGACAAATGGCACTTCATTTTGATATCCTCTCCCACGCACATCTAAAGGACGTGAGGTGATAGCCGTGCTCCATTTAACCCCCCTAATTAAAGCTACTGAAGCTGCTAATTACAGCTCCTATATGCATGTCACATTAAAAGATCCACTCAAACACACGTTTTACTCCACATGATCAGTATTGGCTCACTTAAAACCCTGGGATCAGTTCTAACTTACATTATTACCAAAGGCTCCTTTTGCTATTGTTTCAGTTTTAGGCTATGTCCACACGTACACGGGTATTTTTGAAAACGGAGATTTTCCGTTTTCGTTTTAAAAAATAATCCCGTCCACACGTAAAGGCAGAAATGAAGGAAAACGCTGCTACGAACATGCCAAAGCAGCAGGTGGCGATATATTCCTAACCGTGTAGAAATGTTGGCCAATCAGAAGTCTAGAAGCCTCGGCGGGAAATAGTAAACAAAGCTGGGGCATAGAAGCAGAACCGAGTCGTATGTGTGGAGGGACAGTAACTGTGTGTGTATATGTAAGCATTTAAACACTACAGAGGACAATTAACAGTAACAGTATTGTAGAAATTCATTTCACCGAAACAACAACGTGGCGCACACTGTGACGTCAAAAAAGGCGCACACCTTTGACGCTGCGTTTTCTCCGTTTTCTCTCGTCCACACGTAAATGCAAAAGCGAGTTTTAGAAAATATCCACCCTGGCGGAGTTTTTAGAAATCTCCGTTTTCAGTGACCGAAAACGGCGTTTACGTGTGGACGAAAGGTGCAAACGCATAGAAAAATCTGCGTTTTCAAAAATACCCGGGTACGTGTGGACATAGCCTCAGTCACTAGATAGCATGTACATAGCATAGCCCTGAAATTCTAATGGATTCTCTCTGAATTCATTGTGTAATAGTAAAAGCAGTGTTTGAATGAAATAACCTAACAAATACCTTGGCTGTTTGTTTAGTAGAGACAGACCAGTTTATTACTTTGCATGTCTATTTGAAGCACCCGTGTAGCGAGAAAACCAAGCTTGCTGATGTTAGCTGCTAACTTAGCATCCAATTTTCTAATCCAAATACTGTAACTTTTAGCTTCATAAAACTGGGATGGCGGTAGCCAAAATGCTAACTTTGATACTCCAAAATGCAAAAATCTTCATGGTAACTACAGCCATCTTACATATATACACTTTCCAGTCACTCAGATACTGCCGACTCTTAACCGAAACCTTCCTTGATCTTGTTATTGAGATCAAAGTATGTTAATACACTTGATAGAGCCATCTTGGTCCTCTGCATGTCCAGGAAATCTACGCAAAGTGTTTGGTCTCAGGTAGGTCACTTTTTATGAAGTAAAGGCTTGTCTACTTTGCATATAGCTTTAGTCCAATGCTGCTACTGTTGGAGGAGCTGAAATCTGTCCTGGTTCTGCCTAATTTCCTATAAATAACTGTCGAAACTACATTAAAAGTCAAATTAGGATTATTGTCTTAGGACGTCTGCTTGCATGCAAAAGTGTGCATATTGTATGGAGCCTTCACCACAATAATGGAAACTTGTTGACTTCTGGTACTTGACCAGTTTTTTATGTGTACTGTAAACATGTTATTACAGAAAATATGTGCTATTTGTGTTTAAAATGTGCTTTAAGCTAAGATGTGTGTAAAAGTTTTATTAAGACTGTGTGCTCTCACCAGTTTTGTTTTTTTTAACAGTGTTGACAAAAGGAAGAGCCCTTTAACCAAAGATTTGCTGTAATAACATAATGGGTGAATTCAAGTGGGACTGTTACTCAACCCTTGAAAACATAAGAAACTGCCAGTGAGAGATTTGGAACCATGATATCACCACAGTAAATGGTCATGATTATAAATTTGAGCCAATAATGTAAAATTATAGTCAATTAACACGCAACCAGTGTTCTAAATCACTGGCTGGCTCACATCGTAGCTCTCACTACCAAAACATTGCTGTGTGTTGACTCTTATTGGATTAAATGTCCAGGATCCCTATGTGTTGACTCTAATTGTATTAACTGCCTGGGATTTTCGAGGCTGACCGGTGGATATGGTGGCTGAAGCTATTTCAGACACACAACAGCTCCATGCTAATTGGCTCTGTGTTTAAGGTGCAATGGCTTTCTAGGGCACTAACATCAAGGGCAGTCTAGCTGGAAGATCTTAAGTATGCACACACCTGTTCTTGTTGAGCGCATGCAGATACACAAACACAAAACATCACACACATGCACACGCGCACACACACAGAGACCAAAGATGAGCTTATTTTCTACAAAAAGAAGAAAAGGTTGTGTGAAAAGTGTTGACAATCACCACTGTCCCCCCTGCTCCACCTCCCCTCTCCGCTTATTGATTTGTTTCAATATCCGAGCTGTGTTCACTGATATAATACAAGCACAAACCCACAGATCCGCACACAGAGCCAGAACCTTGCCTCCGTAAAACAGTTTCCTGTCAGCAGGACAACTAATGGAGGAAAATTAGTGTTACAGCATGCCAACACGCATCAGCATGGACTACAAACACAAAACACTCACAGCAACCATTCACCGAGTGACAAAAAAGGAGCACAATTCGGTCACGGCATGTTCTTCTCGAAGCTCAATTCAACTTTGAACTTAATTTTAATGACCGACTCTGAAATTCTGACGAAAGGTCCGAAGATTTTACTTCTAAAAACTAACTCGTGAGTACTTAAATTCGCAGGGGATTAACACGATGAGTGCCCATTTTCCTTTCCGATAAATTCTCTCTTTGGTCATTTGGCTTTCAAAGAGGTTGGGATCTGATTTGTATACTCTGAAGTCACTTCTCTCCTTCAGACAAGGAGAGAAAAATAACTGGGATAAATGACAGAGAGTGCAGTGCAAACAAACAGAGATGCGTCAGCATAAGGAACGAGAGGTGACCTCTGGGTTTTAATGAGTATGAATATAAAATAACTCCAGAGCATTTAGCCTTCTAAGTCATAAAGGCCTATTCATCAACTTCTAAGAGTTACACACAAAAACACTCTGAAAGTTTTCTACTATTAAGAAAAAGAGAAAAGGCAACTATCAACCATCTTACATTTAGAATAACATTAATATGCGTGATAACCCAAATCCAAAAGTGATGGCAGGAAAACACAAAATAACATAATCAAAGAATAAGACGCAAGAGCCGAAAGCACAGAAGTGCACAAAAAAACATAGACACGAGAACCAGAGGAAGATGTGACAAAGGCGTGTCGATAATTAGGGAAAGAGATAATATAACATAATAATGGCTGGAAAAGGAACAAAGATGGAAAGTGAAAACACAAAGCCACACGAGCACGTAACCTTCAAAATAAAGACAAGCCAAGAAGGTAAACGGGACAGGAAGAACCCAGAAAAGGAAAATACTGAGCAACATGAAGGCAAAACCAGAAAGTAAGATTACACCATAATGCAAAGGTCATAAGAAAGACTGTGACAATGACAGAAAACATACAGTTTTTTTAAGAAGTGGGGATACTGTTTGGGTAAACGGACAAGAACAATCTCATCAGCCTTGCAAGGAAGGAGGTGCCAGGTGTCCAGATCTGGCTGCATACATAGATTTCTGGAGATTTTTGTGCTGGTATTTTTTCTGTTTGTTTGTTTTAAACATTTGACAAAAGACCTAAAGTTCCACTTATATTGATCTGGACCCATGGTCCTAAATATTACAGTACACAATGATAATAAAATAAGCCCTCCAAGCACTCCAAAGCCTCCACCGGACAGCTTTGGAAAGTCTGAAGAAGTGCACAAATTTTGGACTTTTAACTGTGTTTTCATTAGTTTTACAACTTGTTTCTAATATAAAACTTTCCTGTGGCGACAGTTTTTTGTTACAGTGGTTGCACAGTTTTAAAAACAAAAAAAGCAAAAATGTTGTTTTATAATTACAGGATAGTGTGGGTAATGAGCTACCAGAACTTCCTGTTATTTTACACATTTTTTCCTCACAATTAAAGCCCATAGAGTCAATGCTGACAGACTTCAGCTTAAAAAGAAAACATTTTTCCAAATTTCCTCCACTAGAAAGACTTTCACCTTCAGAACAATAAGGACAGCCCATCAAAGTCGGCATGAAGTTCTCAAAAAAACATCAGTAATGGAAAAATTGGATTTCCCACAGCAACTCAAAAGAGAAGCTTTTTCCAAGTCTGACAGCTGCTTACTGAGCAGCATGCCAAAGAGGATTTCAATGACATAAAGCACAAGCAAGTGTTGCTACAGGTGAGCGATGGGGTGCAGAAGTCCATGGAGGCCTTGTTTAAAAGTGTGTGTATTTTACTCCTATTTGTACACACACTTTGTGGGAAATCATTAACTGCTGTGGAAAGATATGGGGTTAATGACCCTCTTTGCTCTAGGGTCTCTTTAGTATTCTGTAACTGAGGGAATGTGTGTAAAACAGGTTTTGTGAAAGAGATGGGGGGGTGGGTGTGAGTCCGTGTGTGCGCGCTCCCACCGGGGCTGCTGTGCTGAAAGCGAAGCTGAAACCGAATCCTCCGACGGCATCTCTCTGCGGAGATGCTTGTGCCAACGCCCTGTAACAGGTGGCTTGTGCAAAGGAGAGTGACTGTGAATGTGAGATCAGAGAAAGCTAGGTGACCTGATGGTTGTCGGGTAGATAAGGACATGAGAAAACCCAACTGTACGTGGACACCACAAATAAATTCTCCCTTCGAATATATCCAGCACTGTGAGATGGAAGTAAGCTCCTCTTTACACAGAAATTATTAAAGACCGTAAATAATATAACTGGCATAGATTCAGTTCAGTTTTATTTAGATAGCCAAATTACACTCAAGGTGCTTTATATTGTAAGCTAAAGACCCTCAAATACGACAGCATGAGAAATACACAGACAAAACATAATAACTGTCTTCAGTGCATAGTGCATGCAGCAGGGTAGCACCACAGCTGACAAAATTGGTATTGCTGAACTCTATTGGTACCTGCTCCAAATATCTGAAGTTGTTGGGCTCTCCCAAAAAGTCATTTAGGCTTCGAGAATGAATTTTGGTGTGACTTTAGCTTCAGGTAATGTTAAACTATAAGATATTTGTGAGTCAAATCATTTTCATATTACATGAATTCACTAGAATAAATCCTCTATACTTTGGGTGTGTGTGAAACTGTTACTATAAGTATTTTCAGATGAACATTTCCTGCCCAATTATGTTATTTACAAGCCAACAAACTGCAGGAAACATGAACAGGAGCCAGACAGTGGTAGCAGTCGATCATAGCTGCAGAATACACAAACAGCCGCGGACGTGAGCTTACCCAGAAATCAGATACAATTTGCTTTTCTTTTTATTTCTGAGACAGCGGTTATGTTAAATATGTGACTTCCTGTTTACCTCTGGTAGAAACAGATAAGCAGGGCTTTTTTTGCTCGGTCCTCCTCGGTGTGCAGGGTGGTGCTTATAAGAACAAACCTTAGGCTTTCATTAAATGTCTTAAAATAAAAATATCTTTGCAGGTGAAGCCTTTGTGGAACATTTCTGACTGAAAAGGCTTGTAGAGTTGTAAGAGACGAGAAAGCAAAAGAAAAAAAAGGCAGTGGTTCATCATAAATTTTAAACCGTATATTAAACAATAAGGCAAAAGCAGAGAAGCACATCAAAGTTTGGTTAAGTACTAGAATTGGCTTTTTTGCTTTTTTCACATCAGGCTCTGAGTGTTTACTGGGAATCTGTTTGTTATCCAACCCCTGATTTATTTTGGGGATACAGAAAACTGCCTCTCATTTCCATCTCTGAGCCCAGACAGCCACTGCAGCTACCTGGCAATAATTAGATGCATACTATGTCACAAATCATAGTGGAGCTTTAGAAGTTACATTTCAAAAGTCTTTAAAATTTTATAGATTCAGCTGATCTCATGTTCTGGATCATCTGCTATCTAGCTATCATCTGCTAGTAGCGCCTTCAACTTGAACCCCCACAATGGGCACTGCATCTCCAACACTGAGGCAAAACAGCCTCAACCAACCCCATTTAGCATTGTGTTTGCACCACTTTGAAATAAAGTTGATAGAAGGAAGAAAGGGACTTCCAGGAAGCAATCTCAAAACTCTCTGCTCTGCTTGAAGCTGACTGGACATGCACAAGGAGATGACCTTATCTTGCATGGGAGATCGGACAAAAAGCTTTCAAGTTTTATGAAACTTTAAAATCAAACGTTGTATATTAGAGAGGATGTTGGAAGACTGTATGAACTATTGTGCCGTTGCACAGGAAACTTGGTGAAGGAAATCGTTATGTTCAAAACATGAAAAATGAGATACAAAAGTTTCAAGAGGCAAAGGGAACGGGTCCACTGGGTGAAGACAAAAGATGGAGCTGTTAAAGCTCTGTTCACAACACTAATACCATGCAAGCAGCACACCTAAATACAATACAATGCAGCCATTATCTGAGCTAATAGCAACACCCGTGTTAGGTGGTTCACACTGACTACCATTCAAACGTTGTCATCCAGGCACAGCACAAAAGCAGTTGCGGGTGCCTTTTGTGCAGCCAGTGTATTTTCAGTATTTCTTTATGCATGTATGACATGGAAATGAATGCAGGAACAAATAATTAGCATCGCAAATATAATGGCCAGTAACCCAGGTGCAGCCATTTCCTCACAGAGCTGCAGTTTAATGGGTGAAATAAAGGGGCAGATTTTTTCGTGACAAGGCAACTAAAAAATAATCAAACCAAAGTGAAAGCCTGTGACACAAAATGCTTATCCAGACCCGAGCATGAAAGAAACAAAGGCTCCACGAAAGCAACAAGATTTGGATTTACGTGTGAAGGCGTAAAAGCTGTAGACGAGTAGCAGTTAGACTTTCGTTCCTCAAGGCGTGACGGATCATTATCATTTTACTCTTTTACTATAAATCACATTTTCATTTAACTGATGACTATTTTCCAACATGCTGCAGTGTTTTTGATTTTGTTTCAGCATGGATTCGTGCCTCCCAGGCAGTCATTTGCTCCCTCTATGGCATGGAAATCAATTTGTAAAACATCATTTCAGTCATGTAGTTTGTCTACAGTAAGCATAATGTGTTCCGTTTTTTATTGTCATAAAAGTTATCCATCAACTCACAGAAATGCATTTACATGGAAAACTATCTGGAACAGTAACACATGTTAATTTATGTAAGCTGATGAGAATGAAGAGAAATCATTGTATATAAAGCAGAGGAACTCTTCCAAAAGGTCAGAGTATGTACATTTGACATCACTGGTGACCTTCAGTAAGATACATAACACGGATAACTAATGATACTGCCACTTTACGGGTCTCTCCTAAGCTCCAGTTTCACTAGCAGACATGGCAAAACAGAGATCAGAGGAGAGAACAGTCGTAATGTAAAGAAATAATCATTTGATTCAGGAGTGTTGACCCAGGGTGATATCTAAAACCTGCAGGACACTGGCACTGGAGGCCTGGAGTTCCCCACCCCTACTTTATATGGTCATTTCAAAACCATAGAATATAAGCCACACCCACCCAGGTTTCAACCTGTTATGCGGGGCAACCAATCAAAAGAAGACTAGCTTAAAGGCAGGGGAAAGGAAGGTACAGTGACTTTTTCCCCCCACATAGGATAAATGAGAGAAGATGAATGGGAGAATTGACCAGATCTTAGTAAAAAATAAAATGAAACAAAGAGCTGAAGCTCTTCTTTAGATGTATAATAGTGGTAATATATTAGCATCTCCATCAGCATGATTAGTCCCTGAGATTTTTGCATTAACCCTCACAATGATAAGTACAACTTTGATACAAAGATGATTTTTCACAGTGAACTTGATGTTCCAAACTTTGAAAACTTGGAAGCTTGATCAAAACAATTTAACTTTCACCACCACCACAGGGCAAAGATGTCAGTTAGAAAATTGAGTTCTTGCAGTCAAAATCCAGAGCTGCCATAGAAAACTCCAACAGCCTGAACTATGATGACTTCAGCTGATATCACATCGTGCACATCTCAGACTTAAGAATGAGCATGAATTGGCATTTTCAAAGAAGAAGCTGGCAGCTAAAAAAAACCTAAATGTAACCATAAGTATGACACGAGAGGCGCTTCCCTCTTGTATTTGCTGTATCATAACTGAGCTTGAGATATAGGACGGTAGCTGTAATTCTGACAGGTTTTTGTTGTCAGAGTTCTGGTTTGATAGCACTAACTCAGCATGAATGCATATGCAATTAGCCCCAAGGACAAGAGAGCTGTGTCACTCAGATCAGTGCACTATTCCCAGGACAATTCCCCTGTGTGCTGACTTAGTTAAGCAGAAAACAATGCCTTGGAAGCCACAATTGCTTTTGTGCCAATGGAAGTTATCAGAAAATACAGCCCACAAATCCCTGACATTGCTGCCGCTTTGAGACACAACTTCCCCACCTCGCCATTTTTCCACCCCATTTCCTCACATGTCCTCATCGCTCAGAAACCCAGGAAGAAATCCCTCTCTTGGGCCCGGGGTCTTAAGGGATCATGGGAGGATTTCCTAAGCAGTTAAGTGTTTCGAACAATTATATACTGTATGGGTCAGTTTTGTACTGCTTCCTCACAGTCTGCTGGCAAAATCCTGAGTTTAATACTTTATTCCCAACACGATCAGCAGGACGAGTTGAGGTTAAATGAAAGAGAAGCAGCCACAACATCGCTGAGTTTCATGTCAAACTCATGTTTTTGGAAGACATCTTTGTGATATTATTATATCAAAACAAAGTAAAAATAATGAATAACACAGTCTGCTTTATCACACACACAATCTGATGCAGTATCTAGTAATCTCTGTTGAATGGATAGGGTTCAGAGGTTTTTCTCTGCATTTTAAAAAAAGCACTTCTGAGCTAGAGACGAACAAATTATCCTGTCAAACCTTCCCTGGCTAAATAAAGCTGGACTTCTTTCAAGGAGTACTTCAGTTGCAATTCAGTAAAGTCATTTTCTCAAAAAAGAACACCAAAACACAAGGCTATTTTAAAAAACTGAGTTTGTAAAAAAAAAAAAAAGTTCATGTGGTGATTAAAATAATAATAAACGCAGCATTCTAAAGAACAACAATGGCTGGAAAGAACAACAAAAAGGGGGACTGGGGAAATCTGAGTGGGCTAAATGATAGTTGTTTAACTTAACACCCAATATGCACCACATAACTGACATTTTACAAACCTATGAAAAAAAGTGTAAGATTTATACTTTCATGCTGCTAATGGCAAATTTCACTCAAAGCAATTATTCTTTTTTGGCAGATAGAACCCACAATATTTGGCAGCATTTGCAGACAGCACATCTAATATTTGCTGTATCCAGTGTTTTCTTCTTGGTTCAGAATGAGCCCTTGGAGGGTGACCATGGATGTTGTTGTTTATAGCCATTATATACTCAAATCTATCTTGTATTACAGCAAATCTAGTTGAAAATGTATTTAAATACTAATAAATAATTAACATTTTCACCATAAAAATGTTATTATAATATGGGTGGATTTTCCTTTTGGGGGGTGGGGGTCCCAGGACTTCTTCTATACAGGTAAAATCTCTCAAATCTCCGCAGACTGTCCCTCCAAGCTTGTACCACAACTCGTTGGCCTTATCAGGGTCATAAATGTGTTGCTTCCAAGAGCCTGATTGGTGCCTAACAGTGTTGATGATATGGTCAACAGACCGAGCCTACCTACAAAGCAACAATACACACTAATCAATAGTAGCCGACGGCAGTCCGCAGAGGAAGGGAGAGGATGAAATTGAAGAGAGGGAGAAAATCTATATCTGTGACTGACTGGTTAAAGACCTGACATTAAATAACAGTGGAAGTGGAAGCTCAATTATCACCAACAAAGATGTTACAATAAAACATGAACATTAAAAAAGTGGTGACGTCATTGTTTCCATTTTATCTGCAGAAAAACATGACAAACTGAGTATATGTATGTATACATAAGGACCTTTTTCTTTACTTAAAATAATATCAAGCATTTTCCTGTTGTTTCTGGTAATGTGATTAATAAAAAAATGCTTCTTATGATCAAGTAAATCATGCCCAATTAGTGCACTGGATGATTTAATACTCGAGGGAAATATTTGGATAAATGGATATATAAATGGATACGTATCAAGTATCAAAATTGACACATAAACTATGTCACGACTATATTTTGATTGAGCTCAACATCTGTTTGAAAATTGAGATTGAAAAATAGCCATGAGCAAAAAATGTTTTTGTTTAGATACATGGATTTGTCTTTTTGAGTGAATTTAGTGTCAAATTTAGTATTAAAGCTTTACAATGTAACAATCATCTTTAAAAGTGTGAAATCATTCTTTAAACCATGTATAAACCATGTATAAACTTTTTTTATTTTGAAAATGCTCTGCCAGATCTGTGGAGTTGAAATAGAGGTAATACTTTTGATTAAGCCTAATCTCAATGGTGGACTTGTTGCTCTTCTTACAGCTTTTTCAAATCACATCTACAGCTCCAGGAAAGTACTTCCTTCTATACACTGTCAGAACAAAATGCGTCATATAGTTTGATTATTTCAAATGCAACTTTTTCTTTTCTTTGTTGCACATAGACCAAAAAAAACCTGCTGAAGTTTTTTTTTTTTTAATCTTGTGCATTTGGCTACTTTATAGTCAAGAACACTAAAATCAAATTAATCACTGATTGAAACTGTGGTAAAATAACTTGGACATCTTGTAAAAAGTAAAGTGGCTAGTTGGATTTTTCAGTGCTGCAGGGGGACAAACAAACAAATCTAGTGCTTGCATTCACTTTTGAAATTATTGTGACAGCTATTGGCTGCACTACAACTAGAGAAACTGGTTTAAAAATATTTATTACAATCCTTTGGTAGAAGGCCAAAATCTTTCACATGCAGGAGGAACCCTGATGTATTTGGTCAACAGAAAGGTCACTGACAACACATTGGCTCAAAATGCTGGAAAGGAATTTGAACTACGAGCCAAATTTTCCTTTCCTTCCTGGCAACTTTTTTCTAAACAATAAAAAGAACATCTTCTGATTATTTTACTTATTTGAGCATTATCAAACAAAGTTTGCAAAAGTTGTTATTTCACTGTGACTTTGGCACCATACTTCTAAGCAGTAAACACTCCCTTTCAAAACTCCCAGTGGCGCAGTAGGCTCTGTACAGCTGTATCGGAAGACGTGCACACACAATTATTGACTTGACCTTTCTCTTGGTTGTAGGAAGCAGTCCAACTGGGTTTGACCCAGGACGTGACGAAAGGCAAACTAATGAAGACTTTGCGAAAAGCAAATTGATTTTTTTCTGCTGCCCTCTATTACGTCCACTGCCCACTTCAGTACAAGCAGGCGGGAGAGAAGGCAGGAGGCGGCCGAGCTTGAGCTCATCACTCATCTGCTTAACAGGTTGGCAGAGATGAGAAGTCAACAGCAGAGGACGCCAGAAAATGAAATGCACTTGTTCAAATGAGTTGGGCCAGCGAATAACATTTGGAAACTGAATTGGCTGATTTGAGGGGAAAATCTGGAAACGGACCATTTTGGCCATTTGACAGAAACAAATTAAAAAGCTTTTCGTCTCCACTGCCACATTATTATGGCTTTAACCTTTTTACTAAACATGCTTTCAAACACTTCTATGACATCAACAATGACACTGGACAATTAATCGGTTGGACTGGTAACTAGGGTTCAAGTGGAAACAAATGGGCCTGGATTACTGCAACTCTTTAATTGATGCTTCCCACTTAACTTCATGTAGACCATGTTTACTCACCCAGTACAGGGTTGTAAACTATGGGCATGACCATCAATATGTACCAACTATCGTCTGCAAAGTTTAAAATCATTGTAGGAGCATTTCACAATTGGGTTTAGTCTGCATGAGGCCGTTTTATATAAAAATTTGACCGAGTTCTTTATACCACTCCTGTGTCCGACGACTTCCTGCCACACTGTGCAGGATGATGCAGCCACTCCCATTGTATTCCCAAGATGAAGCCTCAATCTAAGTGTTTTCCTAACCACCAGCTTGTTGGATCTGACTGCACACTTGTACAGATCTAAGCTATCAATCCAAAGAACCCAAAGAACCCTTGCTTTTTGACTCCTACAGCAACAATAACATATAAATGAACATCATTTGTATTTAGCTAGACTGGAAACTAACAATTGAAACCATCAGTAAACTTTTCACTGAGGTCATAGGCAGTTTTCCCATAGACTTCCATAGAATATGTGAGGCTCATTGTCTTCAACCATCCACATAAATGAGGGAAATTTGCTGTCAAAGCAAAACCAGGAACAGAAAAACATGTACGGTTCTCTTGTTACGTATTATTTTTCAGATGCTGTTCTTCTTTTTAGATTCATTATTTTCTTGGTATTGACAATTCAACTTGTGATAATGCAACAATTAGACTGTTTCCACTAAAAAGACCAAATAAAATTCACACTGCTCCAGTGTAATTACGCTCCCTATTAAAAAGAGGTTGCCATGGAATTTTCTAATCTTTTACCTGAAATTACCTGGAAAGTCACAGCCATAATTACTGTACAGTTACAGCTATGGAAGATGCAGTGATTAAAAACCAATTGAAGTACAGTTTAGGACTACTGAATATCACATTAAAGGCTGGATGTGGTACATAGCATCCTAAAAAAGGTAGAGGAAAACAGGTGTTACCTTTTTTTTTATTATAATTTGTGCAACCTTGCAGAGGATAAAGTTGTCAGCTGTTTAAGCACTACAGTAAAAGCTCTGGTACCCTACCTGATACATTAACAAGTTCAGACCAAACAAGAATGGGTTTTTTCAGTTTGTTGGTTAAAATGTGCTTATAAAGTTGCTGCACTCAAGACAGAAACAATTTATTAATTCCCACAAAAACAAAGCTTTTCTCTGAATATATTTTCATCCCAGACACACAGATAAACTCCAGGAGAAATTGTCCAGGAAAGGTCCCAGTGGGAAACCCACAAATCCCTCTACTGCACTATCTGGGCATTAATCCAATACATCTTCTTTAGCCAGCTAAAACAGTTTAAAAGTCTTCCATTTGTAACTATTAGAGCAGTGGTGGGACATGGCCAGCCCAAATCCTTTCTTCCTTTTCTGTGAAACAGATCGGTCCTAATCTTTCCTCTCCCAGAAAAGCAGAAGTGGCTGTGTGAGACTGGCGTACTTTCTACAAGTGGATTTCAGCCGGAGGATTTGATGTGAATGTAGTTTTTGTTGGATTAATTGTCAAATTAAATCCAGATTCTGGTTGTTTCCATAGACTGCATATAAAATGAGGGTACAACCACTGCACAGGGACTGTAATTCACAAAATCAACATTGCTGCTGGTATTATTAAGACCTAAATCTACAGAATGAGCCCAGCAGGAAACTCAGCAGGAAAATGGTTACTGAGGTCACAGAAAAGGCAGCCAAACAGTTGCGGCTGTAACTCAGAAATTAAGATAATGACCCAAAAATTGCCACTGATACATCATCAGCGTGTGTGCACATGAAAGGTAAAAAAAAACAAGTGAAAGCATCTAATAAAACACTGTATGAATGTGTTGTTGAGTGGGTATATGTGACATGTAGTGTAAAACCACTGAGTGCTCAGGAAAAGTAAAACATATACTATGTGGACAAAGCTCTTAATCACTGAGTCAGTTTTTTTTTTACACCCATTGCCACAGGTGTATAAAATGAAGCAACTAGCCGTGTAGTCTGCCTTTACAAACATGCATGAAAGAATGAGTCGTTCTAAAGAGTTTGAGTGTGGCACTGTAATAGGATGCAACCGTTATGACTAGTTTGTGAAGTTTCTTCCCTTCCTCCTATTACACAATCGACTCAGTGGCATTATTCCAAGCTGAAAGTGTTTAGAAACCACAGCAGCTATAAATATGTAAAGCAAAAAATGACTTGAGCTGTCAAAATATCTTGCTTGGAACGCCTTTACATAAACACATAGATGTGCAAACTCCTCCTGGTAAAGCTAGCACGTCACAAGTCAAACTGTGCACGGTAATTTTAGAGCAGTCTCTGGTGGGGGTGGGGTCAATCTTCATCAATCTATGGTGTTAAGGACATATGTTCACTGACATACACAGAGTTTAGAGGTTAGAGAAGAAACCAAAACAGGAAATAACTGTTGTTTTTCCAGAGTTTTCTGTAATATTAGTCAATGTTTCCCAGTGATAATCAGTCTTTTTCTTTAGTGGGGGAAAAGAAAATCCCATAAATTAATTCAAGAACTCTCCTAGACCACTTCTACAAAGATACCTAAAGATTCAGAGAGTAAGCTTGAATATAAACGACATTCGCTGTGGTACAAACACACAAGCGCAAGTCATCTCCAGTAGTTCTCGATGGGTCATAAATGCCCCGACTTTATTTATGTGACCATTAAAGTAAAGATACCATTCAGTGAGGGTAATGTGAGGGCACCGGCTCCTGCTGCTAGAGAATTTAACCTGTGGGAGGACATAATACCACGGCCTCGGTATTGTGCATATTGACTCACCGGCTTGACTTACTGGCTCACTTAAAAGGCAAAACAAAGCCTTTATAGATGTTATTAGATTGCTTGGATTTTTTCAGCCATAACACTGTCTGCTATGAGAAAAATCTATAAAAACAGGTAAATCCACAAAGAAAGAAAAAAGATAATGAGTTGGAGCAAAAGGTGTGGCGTTTGGTCATGTTTAGTGCCACGGGGATACATTTATTGCTGTTTGGTAGATGTGTTTAAACACCGAGATTCACAGTCATAACAGCCAACATCAGGTGACGAGAGTTTTAGCTCATGGCTATGAAAACGGCTTCTGAGATCATTATGGCTACACAGATGTAGTTATTTGGTGATAATGACCTTTTGCACTCAATAAATCTCTGATGTGATGTCTCCTGAATGGCTTATAAGTGAGACGTTTTGGCCAACTAGAAGGAGACCCCAAGGTAAAACCAGGACAAGGTCACTAGGGTCCCACCCTAAAGACTCGGTAGAGAGTCTGACTTTTGGCAAAGGAATGCCTCAGTATCCTCCCAGGTGAGCTGAAGGAGGTAGCTGGGAAGGGGGCCTGGGTCTATGGCCCCTACAACTCATATCCAGAATTGCTGCAGAAGATGGACAGATGGACGGATGGCTGGATCAATGGTTGTGTGATACCTTTGCTGACTCTTCTATTTAATTACCTCTAGTAAAGTTGCAAAATGCCCACAAACATCTGTGTTCAAGCCACATTAACTCCATTTATTTAAACTGTTTAAAAAAAACGAATGCAACTTCTCAGCTATTACCATTATAACACAAAGACACTCGTCTTTCTCCTATGTGTTAGAGTGGCTGCAGGATGCTGGGCTGAATAATTTAGCTTGTGTATTTGGCTTGCCTCGCTCCATAGTAAACTGAACTGAGCACATTACAGCACAGAGCCAGTGCAAGTGTCTGACAGGAGGGGAAAAAAAGGATGCACACTGAAGTTCAAACCACTGGGGGAAAAGCAGAGAGGGCATAAATAAAGAGAAGACAGGTAAGCAGAAGGCAAACTACTTAGCCTTACAGTACCTACCTTCACATTAGAGAACAAATTGGGGTTTAACCTCTGAGTTTATTCTACTGTTGAATACAAAACTGCAAGCCGTGTGGTGTCTTTTTTTTTTTTACTTCAGTGCCATCTGAAGCAATTTGTGAGCATGTTGCACCTTGTTATATAAAAGCATGGCAACATATACAATGGTGTGAATTGTCTGGCCTGAGTTATTAAGATTCACAGCAATTAAAAATTTTGCATGGACAACTTTCCGCATCTTATGTTCTGGGAGAATGTGGTGGGTGGCCTAAAAGTTAAGGGTGATGGCATAAATGTGACAGAAGTGGTTGGGCGTGTAATTTTTAAAAAAATAAAAGTGCAGGAAAGCTGTGTTGGGAAAGTTCCTTATAAAGAGAAAAGCATTGTTACTACCTGATGAACATTTCCGCGAAAACAAAGAGAAAACAAGTTTAATGACCAAAGTAACAGCCACTTGGTCATTAAACTTGACATTCACTGTGATGCACAGACACTCTGGCACTGCGCTCACCCTCTTTGTGAGACATTTATATACAGGCAGCGTGGATTTGATAAGCAGTATTTTGCTTCCTTCGCAGCAGGCATTGAGTAGTCTTCTGAAATGTTTTTGGATGTCATTAGTTTCTTAGTATTTCAGCATAATTGCATCTTGACTTTACATCTCAAGGTGCTGATCTCAGTATTCCAGTATTGAACATGAACTTCCAAGTCCACAAGGCAATCATTTTAGTTGACTGTGTTATCATCAGCAACATTAATAAGTAGATGCTATATATATTTACATAATTTCACCAAAACATCAGTCTTTCACTGCCCTGTTGTTCAATTCTGTTACATCTTAATAAGGCAGATCAATCAGCTTTTGCCTATCCAAAGTTGGATAGCAGTGGCTGTAGTCTAAGCAGGGAATTCCAGACATCCATTACTGAATCCAGAATTACTGGGGGCCTTCGTTTGGAACTATAAAGTGTTGCTGAGGATAACAATATTTGTTGTATCCTGCTAACTGCAACCTGAGTATGGTTGGGCGGATGGGTGGATGGATGGATGGATGGATGGACTTCCCCCAACAACATTTTCCGGTTACTATGAGGTGATCCTTGGGCGCTCCCAGGGAAAGATACAGTCTCTCCACCACATTTTGGGTCCAACCTAGCATTCCTTCCTAGTTAGGTCAACCCAGAAAACCTTGAAAAGAAGGTATCCAGGAGGCATCCTGATCAAATGCCTGATGATGACTTGATGATCCTGGACAGCAAGCAGTATCAACTTATGGTACTTGGATGCACCAGTTTAGAAATTACAGAAAAATATATATCAACTCTGTTTTTAATCTGTGTTTTATTACTTGACAGATACTGGTGGATAACATGGCCCCGCTTCCAAGACTATTTAATCAGTTAGACATGTAAGTTATTATGCTGCTTGAGCTCTTAAAACTTATTTCAGCTGCTCTGTTTGGATTGAATGAAAGGACAAAGCATCCAGATTCAAACCAAAACCACAGCACAGCAGCAGCAACAATAACAACAGTAGCAGTAAAAGTTTCTCACTTTGTAATAAGAGTTAGTACAAAGCAGGACAAGGTCTTTTCTGTGGTCTACACAGCCACACACTTGTTGAATCACAATATGCTACACAACCTTTTCCCTGCAAGAGCCCAAAAAACAAAATCCTTCCACTCTTTTCCTGTGAAAGGAGATCAGCAGGTCTTTAGCTGATATAATATGCAAGAAGTCAGGGGCTGCAGTTTTAAAATGCTAGCCTTCACACTGGGAAAAAAGGGCAAGCAGGAAGGAAGGGGAGATTGAAAAATAAATGGAGTATGTGATTGACAGCCTGTGATTCTGGGTATTAGTCTGAATTGGATTACGAGAAGAGAATCAGCCGGCCATAACCCCTGGAGTGCTTGAGACGCGCTAATATTGAATATCCAAGAGCATTCACCATCAGTGGGCTACAAAGCTTGGTCACAAAATACCGTATCTCCTACGGAGAACACAGCCTGAAGGGCTTCAAATCCAAACCAACTCAAGCATTTGAAAGCTGCCAGCCTGTTTGTGCCAGCCTCTAAAAGCTCATGGTTGCCAAGAATACGCAGAGAAGTTGTTGACGGGAGATGAATTTGCACATTTGTGTTCTTGGACTTTCTACATGATTATCAAAAACTTGAGCAGCATATAAAGATATGCTGACATCAAAGCTAACCAGTGATTGAACAGGAAACTTGAGTGGGTGTAACCTAACCTTATAGGATACATGATCAGCTGACTGTGACCTCTTATCAAATGACATGTGATCATTATGGCCTGAACTTTGTCTCATTTTCTAGGTAATGTTACAAAGAGGAACTCCAATCCACCAAAACACCACCACTGACTTGTTTTGACATGTTGTGTTCAGGGTTTATTTTTTACAAATAATATATATACACATATATATATATATCAGATGACTGTTGTTCTGTGTTTATATTTATGCACTTTTTAAACAACCATAATGCTTACCAGAATTAACATCACTTACCAGCAGTAAACAGAAATCCACCTACAGCTTGCCTTAATAACACAAGAAAATATATCATTATCAGAATCCCAATACAAAGTTACTGTATGTTGAACTTCAATCAAAACCGTATTCCTCTGAGACGAAATCAGCCCTTCTAAACTGACTCATGGGAATACTGGTCTTTTCAATCTTTTCAAATCAATGTTGTTTGTTGCAGCTGGCATCAAATGTAAAATATGAAAGTTCAGTGTCTTGTATAAAGGGAAGAAACTTTTAACAAGATTAGCTCAGTTCTCGTCTATCATTGTGTGTCAGAACGCGAAAGGGCTCAGGGGTGCGAGCTCTTTAAGGGTGAAAATAATGTGACAAAGATGTAAACCACCCTGAGAAGAAAAGCTTTTAAATGCCAGCTTTAAAATGTTGATTTATTGGTTGATTTTACTGTAAGGATAGTTAAAGTTACCCGCCACGCAGCCCATGCTCCATTTCCTCGCACTTAAAAACAAAACAAACATTTTTATCATGCTAATTAACAGTCAAGGGATTATCCCACTGTTTATTTTCAAAAATCCTTTGCAGCAGGCATGCAGACAATGAAAGCCATGACAGAGAAATACTTCCCCATGACTGTCATTAACTTTCCCCCTCAGATCTACATGAATGACAAAGATGACCCATTTTGACTGCAGTACTTAACAAAGGGATATAGATCGCACCGCTGTAAACTACAAAAACAGTTAAATCAATTTGTTTAAAGAATTAAAAAACAATAAACACAAAGTCAACATGACAAGTAATATCAATCTATGTGAATTTAATATAATTTTCAGTTTTAAAGTCAGATAGGAGCGATGAAGCCCATCCTCACACAATCTTAAATTATTATTCTAATGTAGGTGGTTCATAAAAATGTTATACTATCATATAGTGATGATTAACAAGTTAAAAAAAAGTGTTTCAACAAAACTATTTCTCTTGACTTTCTGTCATTAGTATCTAATTGTTTTCACAGATACTCTAATCACGAGCTCCTCTCACATGGGTAATGCTATTAAAACAAAGTGATTAGACTAAAGATTAAAGTCATTACAACAAAGAATAATATTGGTTTAGTTGAGATCAGCAGACTCACAGCGTTGAATTTATGCATCTTGGCAGAAATTTAAATATCTCCTCTTCTTAAACGACTTTAAATCACTTTTTCTGTTTCAATTCTCTCTTTTGGTTTGGTTTCAACAAAATGTAATCTGTAACTTATAATGAGCTTGGACTGTCAGATTGTTTATTATAGGACAATCTAACCTCCCGGCCTCACTAATCTACAAGTGTGGATGGTCATTAACATGTTTTACATGCACGTATTCGCCCAAAGTCCATGCAGCAGCACTACAAAGCATATATTATTGTATAAAGGAAAACAGAGGCTAATAATATTGCACTCCCACTGCAGATAGCTAATGATCTAAAACAAAATCCACAGCATGCACTCCAGATCTGAAACCAGCCTGGGACCTGCATCTTTCCCATTCTTTCCCTGTTTTCTTTTTTTCAGCTTCTACAAATAGTCCAATTTACACGACAAAAGCCTGCTTTCAAACAACAGTCAGGTTCGAAAAGACGGACTAATTATCCATATAATAGTTCTCGAATGAAATGAAATACATTTTCATGACATACTGAATGCCCCAGTGCACTCTGAGCAGCCTAATTTCTCCTTTCAACATCACTGTTGTTGTAGCTCGCTAATTAATTGATAAGTTTTGATTCCTTTCTTTGTTCCAGGTTTACCTTGCAGTTAACACACTCCCTATAAATGTTTCACATTAAAAACCTTGTAGTGATGTGTAGGGGTTCACCGCAAACTTCTGATAGCATACTAATGCACACTAAATGGATCAGAGAGCAAGAAGCCTTCTTGTCAAAGTATTTTCAGATACACAAAAATAAAAAATACAGCCCTGTCATATATGACTATGATTTCTGTTTGTAAAAAGAGAACAGGAACGTGAGTTGAAATAAAGACAATGACTGTAGGACAAAAGGAACAGAATCCACGTGCAATGCTCTCTTACAACAGATAAATCACAGTCACAGTGGTAGAGTCACCGAAATCTGTCAATAGGCAATTCCCCACAGCATGAAGATGAAGAAAACACACACACATATACACCAATGGCAAAACCCAGTTTGATTACCTACTGCCAGCCAAAGCCTGTGGTGTATCGACAGGAATTGGTAAAGAGAAGCAAAGCTCACCTTTAGGTAAAAATGTCAGCCGGTGTACACTGGAGGTCTGAGTGTGAGAGTACCAATTGAAACACCACAAGACTTCCTTCAGACCAACCTACAAATCCATTTCAGATCTTTTTATGTGGGACTACAAATACATGTGTTTCTTTAGACAGTTTTAAAAGCCCCTCAGTTTGTTTCTGCCTGTTGTTGATGGTTAGACTGCAAGCACTCTGGAAGCTTAAAAAATATGATGTAAGTGGAGGAGAGAGGGAGGAGAGAGGGCTGAAGGAGACAGAGGTGATCTGGATGATCCGTGGAGGGCCCACGAAGGGTTACTTATGAATCGTTATTGACATTTCATTTAGCTAGCTTCTTAGTGGTGTCTACGCTAAAGGCACTGCCGCATTAGCAGGCTGACAATTTTACTTTTGTTGGATGAGTGAAGGCACATTTCAAACCTCCAGATTCACAATATGACTCATAAGAAAACATCATTATCCTGTGCAGCAAACTGTGTTCATTTAATGTCACTTAATGCTTAAAAACATGCAGTATTAACAGTTTGAAGTGGCACTGCCTGACATCTTAATTCATCAAAACCTCTGAAATGAAGCCCAGGATAAAATGCTTTTAACTTGCTAATACCTTACCAAGATTTGTAAATCAAAATTAGTTCTCCAGTAAGCAATAACCTAGACTTCATGCCAGTCTATACGCCATAATGGTGTATAGACACTCATCCACCTAACACACTGTATACTGCTATTGCTACACCTTTTTTGCACATGCTCTTCTTTCTTATTCAGATATTTATTAGTAAGTGACTTATATATATGTATATATTGTACATATTGTGCTATTTCTTACTTCTTGTATTGTCTGTTTTTGTTACTGTTTGTACTGGAGCACTGTAACCAAGATAATTTCCCTTAGGGACCAATAAAGTATTCTGATTCTGATTAATCTCTAGATCCAGTCCAAACCGACTTAGGGTCGATGTTATGAATTACTGTTACCAGACAGTGTTTCCTCACAGAATATGATGTATTTGTGGCAGCAGTTTCTCTTCTGCAGATATTTTTTTCTGTCAACACTACTTTGAAGCTAATAAATAACCGAGAAATTATCAGCTGCAACTCCAGTGAGTCTCTCTCCCTGTGGATGAACTAATCCACCATCATGGACTGCAGCTGGCATTCTTGTGCTCAGCGTCTATCCCACAGTGGAATGAAATCAGCTTTTGGGGAAAAACATTGATTTCTATCAAAACAATGAACACGTTGGGGAACGGGAAGATTCGCAGGTCAATCAAGGGCAGATAGAGTTATTTCATTTGCTCTTCAGATGATTATAGAAAAAACCCCAGAAAACTATTACACTGAGTTGTTAAAATATACAGACAAAGTAAAGTCTATGTGTGAGAAAGCTGCGAAATATTAACATGCAAACTATTTTCAGCATTGGTAAATCTGCCTCCCAATTTTCTCAGTGAATCGATGACATTCGCCAGTGAAATGTCATGACTCTCTAAAGCTGAAAATAAAACACTGAAATTACTCGTTTTGTCTGACCAGTGTACCCAACAAAAATATATATATATAAAAATATATATATATTTTAGCTTTTCAATTACACATGGCAGATATAAAGTTTCTGTATGCTTATCAGACCAATAACTATGCATGAGGTAAAAAGGAGCTGGGAGGGTGGATGCAACAACAGCAGTAAAGGCCTTGATGTACACTGAGATGGATGCAGGCTATAGGCTTAATATACACCATAACCTCAGTGCATTTAGGTCTGTTGTGTGTGGGATGCAGGAAATCACCCTGTGATATGATCTGACTATTCAAAGGCTACAAGACACACATAGACACAAATATGACACCCATGCAGCAATAGGATGAGTATGTGTGTACGTGCATGTGTATGTGCGCATATGCAGAATTACCCCTATCATTCACCTTGAGTCATTAGAGAAACCTCACAGCCAGGAGACCAGGAACAAGTACATTCATCCTCATCCTCTCCCAGTACAAAATACTATATACCTTCCAGAAACCCAAACACTGCACCAATCAATCCTTACTGAGTCTTTAAGAGCCTTGTAGTAACGATCTATATTAATAAATGGATTTAAAATATCCAAAGGCTTGTGGGCTATCCACTAGGACCGTATATTCACAGTGACTTTATTACACTAATACAGTATTCATTCCTCGGCCCTTCGTGCCACCCAGTGTCCTGGCCTCAGGGTAGAGGTGCAGTATAATCTGTCTTCACAAGGTAGAAAGTACACATCCTCATACACACAACATTTTTAGTCATTAACAATTAGAATTTACAATCAAATCTTGAAAGTTCTGTTCTATACAGATACATATTTTATGCTTGAATCGCTTAAGCAAGATAACAAGCTAATATGTGTCTGAATGTGTGGTTTTTCTATTCCTATTCCCAGCTGCCTTCTTCTGTAGAAACAGAATAAACACTCAAAGTCAGAAACGACTACTAGCCGTCAAAAAAGTGCAGTGTGGAACAATTAACATTAAAATTAGGTTAAATGCCACAAGCTGAAGCTAATATGTCACAAGTCTGCCGAAGTTATGTGTTGTCATTTGAGGGTCATTCAGCGTGGAGAACAATCTTCAAAGTAAATACAAAATACACAATTTAATGCAGAGTTTAATACAGAATTTACTTCCACTACTGACATACTTTGAAAAAATTGTGATGTGTTTACGTTTTAAAAACAGAAGAAGAAAAAAATACCTTTTTTAAAAATTAAGTGCATTTCCACAAAGTACAACTACAAACTGAATAAATAAAATAAATAAATGTAAACTGAACTAAACATGCCGTTGCCTGGTGGGAAGTGAATTCAGAATTTTTTCCTTAATTATTAGTCCTTTATTTATTCAGGTAAAAATCTCATTGAGATTTAAAATCTCATTTCCAAGAGAGACCTGGCAATATTTGCATCTCCAGAGAACAAAGTAGATGCAGGACAACAATCATTATCCTATCTTAATAATCAGTAGAAGCTAACACTGTAATTCAAATAAAAATCATATTAATTACACAGCTTTTTGAAGAAGAAGTAAACCAGATGTTAGTTTCCTTTCAACCGGGCATAGAGTCAGTTTTGTGAAACTGGAAAACAGATGTGACATCTATCGATTTCATTTAAATACGAGTGCATGTAAAGACAATTTAGATAGCCTTAAAATAAAACAACAGCACAATCAAAGGGCCTTTTATATGACAAATCTCCATTTGGAGATCAAATTATAAAAACGTTTAAAGCATTTAATTACTTTACAAGTGAGCCAATTTGTTCAGATTAAAGCGTTACGTCGGGCAATTCCATTTCGATCGGGCTTTTGTTCAGATTATTGACATGAAAGATTCCAACACAGCTACTGATGACTAATGTCTTTACAAAATAATGGCACTGCTATTGAAGAGAGGCTCCACTGTCAGGATTGGCAAACACACAAGTCCTTTACTCTGTATAAACACACACACACTTCTGCAGGAGGCTGCTGGGCTGCTTGTGGGCCTCAGCTATTATAGCCATTAGACAATTAAACAGAGCACCTGGAGGGGCCGGCAGTAACTCTATCTGACACACACAGACACACACATACAGGGTCAATACAGAAATAGGACTAAGAGGCTGCCAAGTTACCCTGAAAAAAAGACTTGGAATTTTATTTCAGGCTCCAAAGCCTGGCAAAGCAGCTTTTACTTTTTTGTGAAACACATGCTTGCTTGCAAAGACGCACCCACACACACACACACACACACACCAGACACAGTGTAAAGCACATAACTGTGTTGGGAGTGGGCAAAAACCACTGAACTGAATCCTTAACACAGCAAATGTTAAAAGCAGAGAAAGTAGCAGAAGAGAAGATGAAGAGAACGGAGGAAAGTGAAGAAAATAAAGGGGAAGGAAATGACTGGCTTGTACAGATGTCAGAAGAGAAAGTGAAGACTAATGCTTCATCACTGCTCAGCAGTTGGCTTTCGTGATAACCAAAGACCTTCACAAACCAGCACCTTATCTGTCGTTTTCTGAACAGCAGGATGTGGTCACACAAGCCCCTCCTTAGAGTTTCCACTGTGTAAAGTTTAAAGACGAGTCTGTGCTGACAGAGGTAACAGGAAAGACAGGATGACAAGTGAGTGTCCTTTAAGATACATACTGCAGGCACACTGTCCTTATAGCTAGCCAAACACTCATTTACATTTCATCTGCATACTAAACAACAACAAGCTCCACCTCATCACACACAAACACTCACCAAGGAACAAGATGATGAGTCACTTAGGACAGCAGCAGTTGCTCAGAGCAGAAAAGGTGAGTGTGTGCATAATAAATTGCAACAACTCTTTCATTGCACCGAAAATCTTCCTCAAAATACAGAGCTTCAATGTTGAGTCTTTAAGGACGAGGACATCCCCAGCGTTAAAGGAAAAGTTTCAAGGTGTGTTTTAGGTTGTGATTCAACTCTGGCTTCAAAATCAAACCATAAGCACAATTATGTCTGCACTTTATACTGCTGGTATGTCTTTACGAAGGGGCACACTAGATCAGAAATTCATAATGCACAGTCACCCCACCGAGGCGATACCGACTTTACTTTACAACCTTACTTGAGTTCTCCAGGAGAAACTGTATGAATTCTGCCTATATTTTAATAATATCCGGTGACCCCTTACTAAGGCTTCAAGTAGAGCCATAATAGTTTTAACCTCTCTAAATAAGTTTCTAGCAAAGCCCTAACTCCTTGTCTTCCTATACAACTTTAAATACTCCAGCTTAAGGCGTCAACTGATAACAGTGGCCCATTTTTCCAAAGTGAAAATGTGTGAACCTTCAGACACGGATTAGGAGGCATTTTAAAATGGGGAATGGGCAAGACAATGTGTTTGCCATTAGGCTAGGTTTTCTGTATATACAGGGCAGGCACATAACTAGCAGCTGTCAAGGGTTTCTTCTGTTGTCTCACAGCTTTTCATAATCAGGTTGGAGAAAAATACACGTCTTTTTAGAGAACAGTCTGGGTTCCAGCACTGATACCTTGCTCATGGTTGTATGAATAGGACGACATGTCCTTCAAATTGTCATGTGATGTACTTGATCTGTGGCTAAATTTCTGCCTGTTACTGTTCAAATGTACTTTGACCTGCAGTGTTTAAGCTGTATTCACATGCTTTTCCAGTCCCTGCTTTTTTGACGTTCTCACACAAACTCTAAACAGTGCCAGGAGAATCAAGTTGGAACAAAGCCTGCAGTCACGTTTTCTCACAGGCATTACTAGAAAGGTTCACTTTTCTTTAAGCCTGTGGCTTCCAAACTTTCTGTGCCCAAGGCACAGCAAATAGCATGCCAAAATGTACTCACAGCCTTTATGTGATCTGACACGTGTTCACTTCTTCTTTTGATTATATTTCAGACAGCCCCCTTGTAGAATTTGCACATAGCATGACAACTGCAATTTGTTTTTTGCAAGCGTGTCACACACAGTACTTTACTCGTCTCCAATACATTATTAAACATTTTCACACAGTCCAATAAACAGTCTGGCTGCCTCTGGTTCAGCCTGAGCTCTTTGTTGAAATAGGCCACGTTTCTTTCCAAAGGAATGTTTAGTGTTGATGAGTCACCTTATTAGTAGTAGCTAACCTCTCCTGTTAGGTGGCATACTCGTTTGACTTGTTGGCATCCACACATCACCTGAAGCCATACAAGAATGGTCAAAGACAATGTTAACACAATTTGGAAGCATGGGTTTAAACACAGGAGGGCAGAAGGCACGTGACTGCCACTTCCTGTTTTTCAACAATTACCTGCTCCTATGGATATAATCAGGCATCATGTAGGCCTTTTATAGGAGAGTTGGTAGGTGAAAGACTGTATCTGTGTGCCTTATCAAACTGATACAGAAATCTGTATTCTTATATGCAGCTTTGCCTAAACTAAGGCTGTGCTCACTCTTAGCACAAAGAGCATTTTTCACTGGTAGAAAAAAATGCTTGGACTATTTGGTCTAAAAAAGCAGCTAAAAATGTCTTGTGAAAGATAAAATTTCCACAGTACAAGATGGGAAAAAATGCAAACAGTTGCCTCATCCTCTGTCTTTGAAACTTAAAGAGACGGGGATGGCGTTTTCCCTAATGTTTGTGTTTGCATAACATTGTACGGGGGAGGGCACAGTATGGTGCACAGAATGCTGCCTACCAACAAGAGCTGTGGACAATATGCAGCTCACTGCAGACTGGGAAATGGCCTCTTTAATCTGACACAGTCATAACAAAACAAAAAAAGAAAGTGACTCTAAACAGTCTCTTTATAATGAATGTTATGACATGTTAACTATCATGTTATACAGGCGACTGCACTGCGGGAGGACCATCTTTAACTTGTCCACCATCGCCGATCATTTTTTAGTTTTTGAGAAACAACAGATCCAACTACTTCTTTCAACCAAAGCAGTTAGGGAGCTGACAAGTTTAAAAACTAAACTATACCTAAAAAGCTTTGTGGCTACTACACATGTGTAAAAACAACTTCAAAAGACGCTGTGAGCTACAGAAGACAGTGCTGACAATAATGTTAAAAACACTGGTTTACACATTCACATTCAAATCAAATCGAACAGAATAAGAAAACTACACTCAAGCTTTCATTATACTTTCCACGTCCACTAGGGCCCACTCAGGTATGAGTGACAAATTTCATCAGAAGGTGGGTGCCAGGCGCCTGCTTGTTTTTTGTGTACACATGGAGTTACGTGTGGAGAATTTGCATTGCAATCCACACACTACACATGCACCCCAGGTGGTGGACTTCAAAGAAGTATAACAGGAATGGCTACTTGGCCATCAGGTCTCCAGCTGTCCATGTCCACAGCAAAGCATAATGGCTTTGCATCTGACCTGTGGTTAGCCTACGTCAAAGGAAGTGCAGAGCACACGGGTCAGCAATAAGCCCATTAACTCAACCGCTAACAAGAGCTTAATCTGCATCACTGGAACCACTGTTATTCAATGCATTGCAAGGTTGTGTTAAAATAAAAATGTAGAAAATAAATTTCTCATACTTCATGAAATCGCAAGGCGTATTTATCCTTTACAGAGCGACCCATGCTGTATGCGCTCTGCCCATCTCAAACTCAACATGCGCCCGCTGACACGACAGCTCAGTGCAGGGCTGATCCCTTGATAACTCGATCAGATGGTGAAGTTTAGCTGGGAGATGGCAGATCTCAGAAGTTGATCTTCAAACAAGCCTGGAGACCCGTGTGGTCCAACTGTGCTAAGTGAATGGCTAAAATCAACTCAGCAATCTCTAGAAGGGCGCTGATACAACACATGCCCCACCGTGAACAATGCATCCATCCATCATCTTGTGCTTATCCTTATCAAGTCGGTGATTCTCAAAACCAAACTGAATGACTTCTTCCTTCATCTGTGCTTAAATTTCATGCAAATCAGCTTCATACTTGTTATGTAATCTTTAAGGGTGCTAATATCTCTGAAGCCACTTCCCCAGTGTAATAAACGTGTGATAGGAGAAAAAAAAGCTATTTTTCTTTTACTGCACTTGTTAACTGTCAGCTACTACTGGAGGTTTCAAATCAACAGCGGTGACTAAAGAGGCTTCTTTCAGCTGCTCCCTTTAGGGGTCGCCACAACGACCAGCTCTTCCATCTCCCATCCCTTGCAATCTTCTCTGTTACACCAACAGCCGGTTCTGCATGTCATCCTTCACTACATCCACAAACCTCCTCTGTGGTCTTCTTGTATGTTCAACATTTTTTCTCCAATATATTCACAATTTCACATGCTCAAACCATCTCATCGGTACAAGTACACATCTAGTCAGTACACTTCTTTTGAGTTCTTATGACCCTTTATTATATATGCCACGTGCTTTTTTCCATGATGAGAAACCATAAAGCAACTATTATGTAGTGTTGTTTTCTAGTTCAAAGCATTGTGGCTTCTCCCAGAAGATTACAATATGTTTATTAGCCACTTCATTAGAGTTGGGTTTGGTGAAGCCTCACACGTTTGATTTTCTGCCTTGGACCATTTTTGCAACACTATGACTTACAGAAACTGAGATTAACAAGCATGTCTGGGTGAGATCTAAAGTGACCTCCCCTTAGCCTCAGTCTACTCATTTAACAATAAAACACATAGCTGATTTTGTTTTGAACGAAGATCACAGCTCAAAGTCTCTTACTGCCAAGCAAACAGGAGCTGATCTCATGAAAAAAAGTTGCATTTTACTGCTTGAAGCACTACTGGATCTTTTTATGATTTACTACTGCAGGTTGTTACAGTTCATCTCCTGATGAAGGAAAAATATGCTCTGAACAGAGCACCTGACCTGAATCAAACTTATAACGGTGCATGCAAGTCGACACAGCGTCTGGTATTTTCAAAAATGGAAGAAAATAAACAAAGCATTGTGTACAGCACTTAATATTTTTATGTTATTGAAAACAAAAAACAAAGCAGCAATACAATGTGTTACAACTGTACTTTATAAACATGAAAATCTGACCTCAAAACCCCACAGGGTTCAGAACCATTGTGTTTTCAATGGGACAGTTGTGTGCTGACTTTCCCCCCAGGTTATTAAAATCACAGCTGAACTCTAAAGCATAAACACCCAGCTGGGATGTTGGAAATGGGATTTAGGAGCTCACTAACAAAACACAAACATTAACACTGTGTTATTTTGCCTAACACCATGATACTAAGTGCAGGAAGACCGTGGGTACATGTAAATGCACAATTGGCATGGCTTAGTTTGTAAAGAGAGTGGCCTCTTGTTGACATGGTTTATTTAATGCCACATTCATGTGGCTGACGGCATGACCGCAGGACTTCTGACTTATTTAATGGCACTTGACACATCTTAAGCTTGGCTTGTCAACCATCTGCAGTACATTGTGTCTTTAATAACAGACACTAGAAAAAGGCTTTAGTACAGATACAGTGTGATGTATCAATAAAATCTCCTGCCATATTAAATTGTTATAAAGCTTCAGTAAACTACATCAATGTTAAATGACAAGATTTCATAAACAACTGGTCTCCATACAGTTACTTTAGTGAGTCTGTTTGTTCATTTTTTTGGCCACTGCCAAAAATGCATTTCACTCTTGAGTAAAGTAAATCCCTAAACTATATTTTCATACAACAATCCTGATGATTTGGTTGGTGTTTTTGGTATTGAGGTAAAAACCCTATTATAATTCTCTCCTGAGAGTAAAAATATCATGGTTTAATGTCAGGGATCATTTAAGGAGTCAGCCTAATCCACTGCTGTGATTTTTGTATCTGCTAATATTGACCACGGGTCTACAGACATCCTGGAGGCCATGCCGGAGGTCATATCCTGACCTTCTTCACAATGACTCACCGATATCTGATTTACAAGTGATTTTCAAATCAGCCCACATGATTTTGTGTCTATCAGCCACATGTTCTCAATCAGGACCCTTCTGTGCTCACTCACTCAGCGGGTTTCTCTGTGTGTCTATTAGTGCACCCCCGTGAAAAAGTAATCAAGCCTCCTCACAGAGTTGAACGTCACCGGTCAGCTGCAAGATTTAAACCGGCAGGAGAAGTGAATAACATCAGTTATTTGGTTACAAGGCAATGCTCTGCAAGGAAATCTTCTCCTGGTTTTCTTGCAGACGCTAATTTGGCATATAACAGTCACCTGAAGAACAGGCAGACACACTGCGACTGCAGCAGCCTCCTCAACGACTACCTCAAGGAATAAAACAAAGAAAAAAAACTACATGTGCAGATATAATTCAGCACCCATAGGATTGGCTTAATAAGCTGGAGTCCCCAGACACCACATGACAACCCTAAAGGCCCCCCTTGTCCATGCCCCAATGTGTCAGAGGAATTCTGGAAGCACAAGAGGACAGGCACTATATTAGTTTGGTAGCTTTAACCCCCTAAGATCTGTCGTCACCCTCTTCCTACCTCTTTGCTCTCCAATGCTTTTGTTTTTGTTTTTATAGATTCTCCCAAGTCTTGGCACCAAAATCAATTTGCATTTTATCAAGAAAAATTCCCTCTTTGGACTTTTCAAAACATATGTTTAGTGTTGAGATCATCACCTGCAATGCTTTGGCTAACCCATGCACATTTTCAAAATGACACAAACACATACGACTATCACAGTGGTTTAGATCTGATTTAACGTTTTAGTGAGGATGTTTTAGTAACAGTCTAGGGCTGAGAGGATCATAACATCACAGATGAAACAGCAGGTTGGCTGCTTTCATAAGATGCTGCCTGAAACCACCTCTGCGACTTCAAGGCTGGGATTTCCCCTTATTTCTACACACACACTGTGCACTGGCATAACACAATAATAGCAGACATGCTACCTGTTGGTATTTTCACCCTGCTGCAGGCAACAAGGCTAACGTTTTGTTTCCATCTGCTGTGCCAAAAAAACATTCAATAACGAAAAACACAGATGCTGTGACACTACCACTGTAAATAAACACAAGAGTGAATTAAGCTTCTGTTGCAATAATTAATAGTATTAATTAGAGAGACGCACACGTTCGTTTTTTATTTAAAACAAATCCATTAAGGTTAGGAATGATGGAGCTCACTGAAAATCTAGGTCACATAAAGATCTATGAAATGATGCAAAAGGTGTGTTTTACCCCCCCTCTCCCAGCCACCATCCGAGAATATGCCAACTAATACCAGTTGATTCTGCACCAGCCCCTTATTGTCCTGAGACTGGGAAACTTGAAAGACAGGTAGGTCAGCCCGGAGGGGGGCAGTGGATCTCGCAAGCATTCCTGATTTTCCCCCGGTGTAGTGGAAAGGCAAAACGGTATTACTAACTGCGTTCAAAAAGCTCCCTAATTAAACTGCCAAGTACACCGAAGAGCATACAGAGATCTCTTCACGTGGAAATATGATTAGATAAACATTAACATATATCCTGTGAATTTCGGTTATAAGAACCACCTCACAGTTTGTTTCGACTAACTAAAAATCATTAATTGTGTACCTGGTGTTCACCAACTCCCACCGCTCTGCGAGAAGTAAATCAGCGGTTCGGGATAACAAGACTGTCGTGGCTAAAGTTAAATTTACATTCACATTAGTTCTTTTTTGCATTTTATGTGTGTGCCGAATTGCAGACAGGTTGTGAACGATCCCTATAACATGTTGAGTCACGTTCTCCCATGACTCTAAACAGCCCCACGCCGAGGCACATTTAAAATATCGGATTTTAGAAGGAGCTCAGCTTGACAAGAATCCTCTCCAGATCTTACCTCCTTGATTTTAGCCCGTCTCTCCCTGGTTTCGGGGTCCTGGGGTTCTAGTCCCGTCGCCCCCGGCGGGCGGTGGTACTCTATGAAAGGTAAATTATTGCCATCCTTCCCACCTTTACCCATGCTCTCCTTCGTAACTTTCGCTTTATCAGCTAGAATGTCATTTTGTATCACGTCGGGAAGTTTTTGTAGAGTATCCTTAGCCTCTAACAGAGCCTTTTCGTGGTCTTTCTTGATTTTTGCCAGGAGCCTGTCGTCGTTTCCAGCCGAACCCGCGTCGCTGCTGTCCGGACCGGTGTGGGTGTTCGTCTCGACCGCGGAGGAATGAAAGAAAACTCCGCTGAGCAGCTTGGAGGAGTCCGGAAGGAAGAAAATTGCCCCGAAACACAGGGTTATAAAAGCGCTGAACACTAATAACAAAATAAATTTTTCTGTCAACCTGAAAGAAGTCGGGCTGGCAGACTTCCTATTCGGGGTCGCGGTAAAAGGCAGAAGAGTTGCAACTGGCATTTTCCCCTCTTGCTTTAACAACTCAAACAACACACATAAAACGATTTCAAATGGGAGATTTAACTAGAGTCGGGCTCAGCTTCGGCTTATTCCGTTCAGAAATCCATCTCCGAGTGATACGAGCCGTGTCAGATAGAAAACAACAGCGATAAAATCTCCTGTGAAAAGTTCTGCTGTGAAGCTTGTGTCCATACCGGAGACTCGCTGCAGATAGAGCGAGTCCAGCGGTTCACACAGGAAGCCACGGTAGATGGGCGTGACTGAAAGCCGCGATGACCGAATCACGTTCGTCCCTGTGAGTGGTGGGAGCTTGGATGCGGGCGTGTCCCGCTAACTGCTCGGTATAAAAGCGCTGACAGCCTCGTAAACCGTCATTTCTCACTAAGCGGGGAGAGGGCTGGAGTGGAATGTAACACACGGGCATTTAAGCTTGTTACTTTCCTAAGCAATATACACAAAAGTAGGATTTATTAGACGAAATTGTCCACCATCTCTCCGACATACAGACAAGTAGGTATGATATTGAATGAGGAATTTTAAGAATTACCTGAAAGCATCATAGAATGCACTGCAATGCACTGCACAAATGCAACACAACCATGATTAGCTAACAACAGCACATACAAAACAACAACAACAATAAAACACTAATACATTTGTACTTTTATTTTTTTCAAACATGTTAACAGAGCACATTACTTGTAGTAATAGTTTATTATTGTTGTATTAACAGTTTTGCATTACAAAGTAAAATACTCCTTTTGCCATAAGCTAAATTCCTCACTGGCTCATTTGTAAGTCTAGTCCTCTGTAACAAATGAGAAAAGCATATCATGTGACTTTCTGTCTGAACTTCAGTCATGTGATCTGTTAATTTTAACATGTTTGGGGGGATTGAGGGTGGGCAGAACAATAGTGGCTTTAGGCCCATTAAGCCAGATGATGTGGAAAAACCTTATTGACTTTTATGTTGAAAACCCTAGAATCTCATGTTCTGCATGCCAAACGAATATATAATCAAAGACAAACGTCCATCTTCTCAAGAAAGTCTGGCTAGTGTGAACCATGAAAACAACCTTCACAGGGCCTTGGTGTTTCTGGTGTATGATAAGACAATAAATGAAGGAACTGCCTAAGAGTGAATGTCCTGCAAAGATCACACCAAGAGTGCAATAAGGTGAAAGAGCTGAAAAGGAGGCCAGGAGAAACAGGAAACACCTACGGATATATCTGCAACCTGCTAAAATCTTTGTTCATGTGTCCACTTTAGGACACGTGAACACCATGGGTGTTAATGGAAAGGTACCTCAAAGGAAACAACTGGTCACTAAAAAAAAATAAAACACGCCCCCATGTCTTAAATGACCTCGATGCTCATCTAGAAAGTAAAAATCCACAGTGCTTGCAGTCAAAAGGCACTACACACCAACACAAAGCATCACAGAGGGAGCATCATGGTTTGGAGATAGTTTGTATCCCTTCTATTATTGAGGAAACAATGAATTCAAGAATACATCAAGTAATCTTTCAGGACAATACATAGCTTTGGTCCATGACTTAAAACTTAATGGAAAGACTCAAAGCACAGAGGTAAATCAGAGCAGTTGAAAGTAGTGGAAAATGAAGTCAGAGTACTGACCTTGAGATGCTCTGCCATGACCTGAATAGGGCTATTCAACCAAGACTTTCCTCCAATGTTGATGCACTAAGGCTTTTGGAGGAAGTGGTGGTCTACATTTCCTTTTGATTGTTGTGCAAGGCTTATAAGCAGCTACAGGAAACATCAGATGGTGACTGACACTATTAAAGAAGGCTGGTAACCGGAAACACAATATAAGAACAATGAAGCCACTGTAGAAGTGCTATAAACGCCAGCTGCTCTTTATGGCCATTTGAGGCTGTTCCAAAAGGGTCAGTCCTCATAGATTCCGATTTTATTCCCGTAATGTCAACATGTTTAAAATCTGGTGAAAGAATTTTTTTGGTCTCTGTAGCTAATTGCTACCTAGATTTATTTATTTATTTTACAAATCATTTTCTTAGATTATGTCAAGGCTAATCATGAGCTGTTTATTAAGACATGGCCACTTTTCGTTTCAGGAAATGAAGATGGTTATCGTTATAAAAGCTAAAACGGAGGCTTCATAACGCAGAGTTCACTAACAAGTGGGGAATATCACCGTGACTACATCCATCTTTTATATCCAGCCTATTGAGCTGACTTGTTTTTTCCAACACGCTGCGATAGATTATTCAGCGTTGTAACAAAGACATGAAAAGTACAACCATTTACGTGTTAATCAGTCAGATTGTTTTGTCTGTTAACGTGACCTGTGTGAACCTTTTGCAATTACCAAGACTTCTAAGCTGATCACTCATAAAACGTGGTCTGATCTTTAGAGAGTTGCAGCTATAGAGAGAAAAATGCCAGACTTGTTTATACAGAAGTGCAGCAAGTGACGCGCCTCATAATACACAGCTGACAGCCATTGAAAACCTCATATAATACATTTGTGCAGGGTACTGATTATTATTCATAGGCTTAACAAATTGGACAAAACCTCAGTCCCGCGATGCTCAAGTACATGCACACATGCATGATTGCACACATAGATTTTTACTGATGAGATCCACGATCTTTGTTAGTCCGTTTTTGAATGTGAGAGATAAATGGCAATCATTTCAATTGTCTCCACTGCATACTCGTAATGGCTCGAGGAACCAGACAGTTATAAAACATGCAATTTAACCTTAAATGGGACTGGAATTAGCTACAGCTAAGAGCACGTTTTATGAAAGAGAGAACTGAAATAATCTATTTTGAATTTCTTCTCTGTTACTGATGTGTGTGTGTGCACCTGATTTCAAACTGAAAAGTTCATCTTACTTGCTGGCTGATAAACGCTTACATTTCTATACATGTCTGACAAATTACTGTCACGCCAATAGGAATCACAGAGCTTAGAGAAGTGGAAACTGTCTGGATGGAAATCTTTGTTAGTATATACCATACTTCACCTGTGGAGAGATGGAAAGTCTAATCTGGGGATGACAGATGCTTGCTGCCATTTTGAAATTCCAATGCTGGGATGACAACTTGTCTAAATGATGACACACGTCCGTATGATTACTTTCTCTCTCCGAGATTCAAGCAGAAAATTAAATCTTAGATGAAATGCGTGGCATCTCAATATTGAACTAAGACTCTCTTGTGGAAACGGTTTTGACAACTGACAGTCTTTACTCCGTCACTGCGCGAAGGTTGGCTTTAGCTTTAGCTTTTTCAGTCACATTTGTATTTTTTCAACCTGAGAAGCAGTAGATAATGTATGTATCAAAGTCACAACAGCTTCCCAGTGGTGCTGTGGTTTTCTAGGTGAGGAGGAACAAGTAATCCTTTGTTGTGAGGCTGGTTTAACTTGTAGAGAAGCATTGGAGGATAAACCCACTTTTAAGGCTCACTCAAAGGAAAAGTCCCCTCTGTACACTCCTACGCTATTAGATCTTAAAGGTCCCTAAGAGTTATTTTAGAAATGAAGAGTTGTACTTAGTTTTTTGTACTCATTTTCCTTTAACCCCATGGGGAAAGCTGTTCACGTCGACCTTTACATGGCAATTACAAATAGGACAAGGGGCATTTTTTGTAGTCTGCAATATTTTTCATTTCACATCATAAACTATAGTGACAGCATGTCAACACTGGAGGCAAGCACTCTACTAAATCTACTGATGTCAGCAGTCCCGCATAATAAAAATCAAAAATAATCAGCTGCAACCCCACTCGGAGAAAGTGAGAAATCTTTTGTGTACATATTTTAAATTCATAAGATATGTTAGATGCGTCTCTTCAAAGGAGATAAACACATGAAGCCTTCAAACCAACAATAACTGCGTGTCATTCTTACTGCGCCGCGATGAATTATCTTGTTTTGTAGACATCAGTTTTGAATTTTTAAGCAGGAATGAGGCCTTCGCTCTTTTATCGTGATTGATGGGAGAATGAAATGTATTTATCTAAGTCTGCAGGGGTGGAACTGAACCATCTGAATGTTATGTTGGATCACCTGCTTTAGTGGACAGCTATCATAGAAGATAATATACTCAACAAAATTAACAGAGAAATCTATGGTACAGTATATCGCCAAATACTTAGGATTGTTGTAGCAATCATGTTTCTTTCTTTTAATTTCAAAGTCAAGCAAAGAAATTCAGATTCATCCAGTTGGATCTGGTCTGATGTTTTCAGGCCGCTTTTTTTCTAACTTAAATAACAAGGTTGAGTTTCTTTAGTGAGTGTTTTTCTGAATTTATATAACCCAGAACTTGTTTTTGTTGTTAGGGTATAAAAAACAGCCACTTCATGGTTATATACGTGGGTGGATCCCTACAAATACATGTAAGTAAAAGAGTGGAGTAAAATTGCTGAAATTGTGACTAAATTCAGACATATTAATGCTGTGAAATTTTCACAGATCAGTATAGGTTCAAAGCAACCATTATAATCAACATCACTATCGTTCCAGTAGTGTTGCAGTGTCTGCTAGTATCCCAGCAGACACTGCAACATCCTGTAGCCAGCACATCCTTCTTGGTTCAAAGAGCAACAGACACATCTGAATTGTTATCTGTCCATCAGCTGGACCGACAAAGAGGGTGGTGTTCACACACCCACAACTGTGACATTACTTAAACCTTGTCCTAACCCACTGAGCTATTTGCCATTGTTGTCCATTGTTGGCGAATAGCTCAGTACACATCATTGTGTACTATGACACTCAAGGGGATCTGCTCAGCAAGTTCCCCATGCAACATGAGAAGAATGAGAATGAGAGACCAGAATAGAATTTTCATGTAGAAACACTACGTAAGTGTACCACCATCACCACCCTCCTAATTTATATTCACCACACTCAATGTCTAATGCGACTTATGTTATTGCCCAGGTTCAGTTTTCTTTGCATTCATGTATGCAGGCTGTGTGATTGTTCCAATATATTTTAAGGTCTCCATCAGAACCACAGAAAATGTTTGTTTAGAAACTGAATGTTCTTTTTAGTCATTGAATGGCTGGTTTCTCACAGTAGTTTTTAACAAAATTTTATGTCAGTTTTTGAATTCATCCTGATGAGATCACTGAAACTGACATGAACAGAAAGCAAAACAATGAACAAAAGGAGGCGAGATGTAATTTTTTAGTAGGACGCTCTGAGGCAGAAGCAGAGGTAGCAGTTAGTAGTGTTGAATGCAGCAGCAAAGAATTGGCAGCGAAGAGGGAGCGCTGTTCCAGAGAAGAGCAGGGCAACATTCAGGAAAGCCAAAAAGGCTAGCACACTCGGGGGGATCAATCAAAATCAGAATTACAACCGATTATTTTGTAAGTTTTCTAGAGAGCTGAGCAGCACATGATTCGTGGAAGGATGGATGACTGACTGCACTGGGTTTTCCCCCACCCACTAAATGCAGAGAAGATGCAGAAAACAAAGGCTGGGCCAGCACAAGAGGACAAAGTGGTAACATTAAAAAGATAAGTAGGGCTGCATAATTGTCTGCTGTTTCTCATTTTTAGACAATAGCTTTAATGACTTTCCCACTCGGTGTGCACTCCAGTTCATCTCCCCACTATGGATTTCTCAAATGTACGCTTTTTAAAACATAATCTGCTGATCACATACTTGGTTACACTGAAGTTTCTTCACACCCAAACAAGGTTAACTAAAACCACATTAAAATACGCTGAAATACATTTTAGTCTATCCCTGAATTTCCTTAATCGCTTCTCTTATCCAGTTGCTTAAAACCCACAGTGCCCAATTTTAGTTCACAGGACTAAAAGCAAAAACTAGACTTTAGAAAAAAACTAATTGAAACAATATTTTGTGTTTGCAAAACTTGCCATAATAAAACTCAGGAAATATTAATTCCTAAACATTGATTAGCACAATTGGAATGTCTAAATGGTTGCGAGTCAACTGGCTTCACAGTGTGGAAGTCAGGAAGTGGATCCCTGTGCAGGAATCAGGAGACATGACTTGAACTCAAAAAATGCTTTTAATGCTGAACTCACTTAATAGGATAAAGCAAAACATATGCTGAATGGGGAATTTAACCAACCCTGATTATAACAGAGGGCAAGAAAACACACTGCCGTGTGGGAGGACATGACAAAGGGCAGAGGGAAACTCAGACAATAAATACACACCGGGTAATTAGGGAGATGGGAAACACTGGAGCATAGGGCGCAGCTGCAACGAATCAGGAAAACTAGACAGGGAAGGCGAAACTCCATACGAAGCACACAAGACACGAAACTATCAAAGTGAAACAGAAACACCAAAACACAGGCTCAAACATTTAAACTTGACACTATTACATGGCAAAACCAGACAGACACGTAGACAGGACACAGAGAGACCGGACAGACATGAGGACACGACTGGGGAAACAGAAAGGGATCACAAAAGGAGTATACCATAAAATGAATACAAACAGATACTACAAACAGAGGATAAATTAAATAGCATAAAGGAAAATAGCAACTTTACTAATAGAGTCAAACTTAAACACCCTGGGTTCAAGACCTAGCGACCCTGCCAGCTGTTTTTCTACTGCGATGCCTGTTCTGAACTTCTGAAATCTTGCCCCTAATAAATACCCCTGAACATTGTTATAATAAAACTAATAAAACTAAAATACTGATATTGACAAAAACTATAAGAATTTTTTTGAATTAAAAAAATGAAGATACAAAAAAGGCTAGAAACTAATGTAAAGCTAATGCCATTAAAAAGCAAAACAAACTTATATAAAATATGAAAATATACTCTAACTGTGGCTCTGAGGCAAAGTTTGGTACAATTGGTGGAGGATGAAAGCCACCGTCCAAACTATGTTCCTTCACTTGTTTTCTTAGTGCCTCCACACACCTCATGCCATTATATAAGTATGAATCATAGCAGTTGGCACAGAGATGCTGGTGGTTTCCATGTGGCACTGAAAGTCTTTGTGAAATCTGAGGAAACTAAAGGGAACCTAAAGCCTTTAATAGTCTTTATTTCTGCAACATACAAAACCTGCGAAAACAAGTCAAAACGTTTATCTGTCTGTTTCAGTTATTCATTTAATCTGGATCACAGCATAAAGCGTTATAATTGAATCTTAGTCATTGTCAAATATTTGTTTAACTCTGGCTGAAGGTCACAGTTTGATCTCCAGTTTTATTTTCCTGCATAACAGCACTGTGGCTCAGGGCTGTATCTCCTCGATGTGTGTTCATTATAATTGGCAAGGAAGCTTCAAATGAGTTGGAGATTTTTTTAAAATAAACTAATATTACTAATATTGTTAGCTCAAAGTGCCCTGAGAATTCACTGTCAGCCAATTTGCTGATGTAAAATAGGCCATGCAGTCACCACCCAGCTGTTTGATGCCTCCTTCTCTCTCTCTTTCTCTCTCTCCACCGTCCAAATATAACCTCGCCCCAATCTGATTTAACCACTGTGGTCTCATCCCCGGGGCAAAATGGACTCATTTGCGCGAAGAGACAGGAAGGGAGAAACAGGAGAAAGCAGAGAAAAGGGAGTACAGAAGGTCCTGTGGAGAAGAAAAGGATGGCTTTAGAGGATGGAGGGTTATGTAGGGTGGTAGTGAATAGAAAGCGTGATGAAGAGAGGAGGGGAAAAAAAAGACACGATGTGCTCAGTGAACGAGGTCACTAATTGGGTTGAGACTTGTAGCTCCCCGGCAGTCCCTTCCCCTCGTTCCTGACAGAAGTCAAATTATTTTGAAAATTCTTTAATAAGAGCAAGAAGAAATATGTTAATTCACACGGTGACGAATACAAGAGACTGAATGACAGGGGAACATTAGTGGAACGCAATAACAAGTGTCCAGAATTAAGACACTTAAGAAAGCTCAGGCCAGCGTATACAGTCTCTGACGTGTGTTTCTGGTCATCTTTCATTAGATATTTCAACTGTGACAAAGTTAGGTACAGAGTGATGCTGCTAACCCTGCTCTCAACTGTGATCAGACACTTCTTTTTATTAAAAAACAGCATGTGCAGTAACACTGATTTAGATTTTCTTTTTTCTTTGTGCAAACTAGAATGCTGATTCCAGCTGAATAATCACCATGAAATACTTTAAACTTTGTACTTATGTTTTTTAAAAAGGTGCCACGCATCTCACCCTATGGTACGGCCCCCTTCTTAACCCTGATGAGGACAGGTGGAAGAGTACCACCTTTATTTTTCATGGCATAGATTCAGCAAGGTGCTGGAAACATTCATACATTCATTCATACATAGTTGATGCCGATTTCTTTCAGCTGCACATCCATGATGCGAATATCCTGGTCCAACGCATCGCAAAGGTGCTCTAATGGATTGGGATCTGGTGACTGTGGATGAAGTTGGGTACATAGTGGTCATAAAGGGGTGGACACGGTCAACAACAATGCTCGGGTAGGCTGCAGTGTTTAAATGATGCTCAAATGGTATTAAGGGGCTCAAAGTCGGCCAAGAAAATACTCCCCATACCATTACACCACCAGCCTGAACTATTGATACAAGGCAGGATTGATCACATGCTTTCATGTGTATGCCAAAACGGACCCTACCCCATTCGAATGTCACAGCAGGAATTGAGACTCATCAGATCAGGCAGCCAATTTTTGATCAATTTTTGTGAGCCTGTTCTTAGCTGACAGGAGGGGTGTCTGGTGTTGTCTTCTATTGCTTCAAGGTTGACTGGTTGTTCTTCTACATATGTTGGTTGTTTTTTAAGGGGATTATTTTTGCCTTTATTTGACAGAGCAGTGAAGATTCTTTAGACAGGAAAGTGGGGAGAGAGAGTGGGAGAAGACGTGCGGAATCGAAACAAGGTCGTCGCAGTCTCGCATTCTCCTCTGAATTCTGATATCAACAAGGCATTTTCTTCCCTCACTGCCGCTCACGGGATATTTTTTCTCTTTCAGACCATTCCCTGTAAACCCTAGAGATGGGAAAATTTGGGTAATTTGGGAAAATCCCAGTAGATCAGCAGTTTCTGATTTACACAGACCAGCCTGTCTAGCATCAACAACCACATCCAGCTAAATCACCCTTTCCCCCAGTCTGATGTTTGCTTTGAACTCAGCAGTTCAAAGCAAACATCAGAATGTTCATCATGTGTACATGCCTAGATTGCATTAACAAGATGTACCTAACAAAGTGGGCAGTGAGTAGTCATGCAGTTAGACAGTTTCATTGTGTGTTGCATACTTTTTATTAGCAGTTCCACATGTGATAATGAAAATGTCAAACTAATGTCAAAGGGATCACATTTTCTCTTTCTAAGTGGATTAAGTGTCCATTGTTGGTTACTGCTGAGATGAGGTTTCTTTAACTTCTTGTTGTTCAAACATGTTTCCAGCTGTCTTCATATTTCATTTGGTGGTAGCAATTTATTGTATTGAATCTGAAGACTGTATCCAGAGGATAGACATAACTTCCAAGACTAAAAAGTGAAGCTAATGTGAAGCACCTTAAACCTGCACTCATTTAATGGCCAGCAGGGGGGCAACTCTTATAGGTGCAAATTGATTGTGTAGAAGTCTATGGGAATTTGATCAACCCCCAACCTTGGCTTTTTTTTAATACTCTCAGATGCTAGATTTAAGTCTTCATCGATATAAGCTGATTTTCATTTTGTACATGCAAAAAACAAAAAACAAAACAAGCAATAAAGGAGGATAAGCTGTAGGATGGACCTACATTGTAATTAATATGTCAGCAAAGTATAAGTGCACCGCATCCCTTTAGTTCTTAATCATCTAAGACATCATGAGCCAAGTAAACCTTGGCTTATGTCTGGTGTAAAAAAACATAACAAAAAAAGATCAAACACCCCCTACCCTCCAAAACCCGCTTTTGTATATGGTATAACATCTCATTAAAGCTCATCAGCTCATCATCTGGGGGTGGGGAGGTGGGGTGGGGGACTATAGCAAAACTGCAGAAAAGCTGAAGTCCATAAAACCAAAATAATGAGCTGAAAAATGGCCCCTTTCAATAGAGCTGAGGGGGAAAAAAGAAGCTCTTTGAATTGGTGCACCTTCAAGGAGAGACTAAATATTATCAGTCAAGATCAACAAGCCAAAAAAATAACTGCATTAAGCTTCTTAAACCGACTCTTACTAAAGTCTGTCATATATACAAATTTAAAGGAAAACCTTGACGTGCAATCTCTCCAGCAGAGGCATCTGTATGCTGTGCAGAGCTCTTTGCTGGCATGTTTTGCGCCCATTTGCCCGCTTAGAGGAAAGGGTAACTGCAAATCAATACAAAGTTTAAGCGATCGCTTTTACTCTGTGATGAAACACTCATGTCCTGATGGGAGTGGTCTCTTCCAGCATGACAATGTCATTCAGGGGTCACTAAATGATTTGATGAGTATGAAAATGACGCTCCTTATAAGCCAGAGGCCTTTGCAATGAACCCATTTGTGCAGCTAAGCAGATTTTGGACGGGTCCATTAAAAAGTGTTTTCTAGTGCCATCGAATACCAAATGAGGTCAGATTTTTTGGACAAATGTTCTTGCATTGCTCAAGAATTTTCAGAAACACAGACACTATAAACTTTTATTTATTTATTCTTTTGTCAGTTGTCTGTGTACATCTCTTTAGACCAGGGGTAGGGAACGTTAGTCCTCGAGAGCCGGTGTCCTGCAGGTTTTAGATCTCACCCTGGGTCACCACACCTGAATCAAATGATTAGTTCATTACCAGGCCTCTGGAGAACTTCAAGACATGTTGAGGAGCTAATTTAGCCATTTAAATCAGCTGTGTTGGATCAAGGACACATCTAAAACCTGCAGGACACCGGCTCTCGCGGCCTGGAGTTCCCTACCCTTGCTTTAGACAAACTGTGGGAACTATCCCATTAATTCTCGTGGAGCTGGCGAAAACCTCAACAAGAATCTGCCCTCATATCTCAGGAAGAACAGATCATCCTCAGTTTATGTAGGATCCTCTTTGGCTTTTGAGCAGATGCTCATTTAATGTCTGATGGACATTTTCTAGCATACAGCTCACACAGTGTTTCCCTAAATCATACTTGACACTTGTGAAAGTAAATCATTGTTGTAGGAGATGCCAACACCTTGTAAACTTGACCTATGAAATCTTTCTGCGAGCACAGGTAAAAGCAGCTTTAATCCATGATATGAGCCTTATAAACGCTCAAATAAATGTATGAATGGGCATGATGGAGGAGCTCTAGGTGATAGACAACAGTTTGAAAAAGTCAGGTGTGCTGTTAAGAGTGCACCCTTTGAACAGGTGACTCTCCGGGGAAGAGGTGAGAAAACTGCAGCTCTCCAAAACTGTTGACTGTGAACAGCAGGATGAAGTTGAGAGGTCCTTGACAATCCAACAAGATTGTTGTGGAACACAGAGTTCTGCCTGGGCTTTAGGGATCCTTCTCTCTATTTTTCTGTCATTGCTGAAATGTACTCTTTCCCAAATCTTGTCCTGGGGCTAGTTCTGAATCATTTAACATTTGTACGCTATGACAGCAGGCATGCAAGCAAGCACATCTGCAGCAATGGCAAAAACCTGCAAAGCAAAAACCTGAGATGTGAATTCAATTTTATTTAACAGGGAGGATAATCAATTTTTGCAGTGGTGCAAGTCAAAAAACATTTCATTTAAGCCTAGACTGCTGGAATTTTGTGAAAAATAATATGAGAATGCCGTCAACTGAAACAGATTTTTTTCTTTTTGATAAGCTGTTGATTTGGGTCTTGTTCAGCAGAAGACAAAAGGAATAAAAGATCACAACAAAGACAAATATTCAAAACTACCAGAAAAAGTGAACATTTTGTATAATATAAAAACAAAGAGAAGCACATTAGATCAAAAACAAGCTTTGTGTCCTTACTCATTATCACTGCCTATTGCTTTTTTTGGATGTTCTATCACTAATCCTACAAGGAAGTTTTATGCTTTTTGTTTTTAATCAAGATAATGAAGAATGTTTTAAACATTGAGTGTAAAAGATGTGATCAACAAGCTCCAGGAGTCAGCTCATATAAATGAAAAAACACACTTTATTTAAATTTGGACATCTCCCCTTCACGGTCTTCCAACACCTGCAGAGAGGAAGCATCAACTTCTGTTCGAAAGTGATGGGTCTTGAGCTTCGATCCACCAGTTTTCATTTGAATGAGTGTGACCAGGACCTTGTCCTTGTTTTCCACACTCACAAAGTAGTGAACAGTGAATTTATTCCTTATTGTGAGTTTGCGTGAAGAATCTGAGGCATCAGCTCATCGAAAGAGCTTTTTTTGCCCACGCCAGCACAATCTTCACTCATCTTTCTCCCAGCATGCCACATTTACAATTTCCAAGTTCATCCACAAAAAGAGAACTTTTTCTTGTTGCTCACTGGTGTGGGGCTTAGCACTGTCACTTCATAACAAGAATATCCTGAATCCACTGATCATCTGGGGCTTTTTCTGTGTGCAGGTTGCATGTTGTCCCGTGCCCGCGTGGGTTCTCTCAGGTACTCCAAGCTTCCTCCCACAGTCTAAAGACATGCATGGTATGTTAACTCATGATTCTAAATCAGCCATTAGTGTGAATGTAAGTGTGAATGGCTGTCCATCTCTATGTGTTAGCTCTGCGACAGACTGGCAGCCTGTCCAGGGTGTACCCCCCATGACTGTGAATATGATAAGGAGAAAAAAAATGGAGAAATGGATGCTTCTGTGGGCAGCATGCGGGAGTGGTGGTTAGCACTGTGACCGCACAGTAAGAAGATCGTAGGTTTGAATCCACCATCTGGCCAGGGCCTGTCTACATGGAGAAACCACCACCACCACAGCCCTGAATTGGAAAAGTGGAAGAGGATGGATGGATGGATGGATGGATGGATGGATGGATGGATGGATGGATGGATGGATGGATGGATGGATGGATGGATGGATGGATGGATGGATGGATGGATGGATGGATGGATGGATGGATGGATGGATGGATGCTTCTGTTTTGTGCTCAGTCTTGGGGATTTTTGATCACACCTTCTTGATGCAAAATGCTCATAAACAGCATGTTTTAAGTCAATACTTATTAACTTAAAGTTAAACTAAGACTGATTAAGGTTAGATTAAGATGGTAATGAAGCCAATGGCCTGACAGGGAATGTATTTACTCTTTTAAAAGTGTAACATGTCTTACTATAGTGGTAATTTCTGTTGTTTCACCACTGCTCTGGATCCTAAGTCCTGCTGCTTTTGCTTTTATTTCTTCTTCTTTAAATTCTACAGGACTCAGACACTAGAACAGCCAGTTTTTAAATCTACTATCACTGGCATGGATATCATCCATCAACCAAAGTGCTTAATGCTGCTGGAGAAGCCACACAATCTCAGCTTGCTGTTGGGACTAGGACTCAAGTCCTCTGTATCACTCGATGAGGGGAGGGGACGTCGTAGGTGCTGTGAGAGAAGTGCAGCAAGCCTCAGCGGCCAAGTCCAATAATCTTACAGTTCAGTGAGCTTCAGCCATTACTGAATTTACTCTTTTCATTCATATGCTGCCTGTCATTCAGCATTATTGCAAAGTAAGCATATGACACAGCACAACAGGAAAACACCATCTCTGAGGAGCACTATTTCTCCCCTTGAATGAAAATATAGTTAAACTGTTATGCAAGATCAAAATGAGGATTCAAATGGAGTCAGGTAGGAAAAAATGCATATTTCATGACCCTTAGTGATTAAAAAGACACCATTTATAGATTTAAAGAAAAGGGAAACAATCTCAAAACTTTGAAAGTACAAGGAATACATGGAAAAATATTCAGAAAAAGGAGGAATAAGATGGGTTAGTAGGCACAAAAAGAGAGATGGTGCTAAGAATATACATAATTATAATGCCAAGAAAATGAGACAAAGACAGGAAGCAAAAAACTCTAGAGAGACGATGAAAAAAACATATCAGGAAACATAAAAATCCAACCAAACCCTACTTACAACCTGACACAATTAGATCACATACTTTAAGGCATAGTCTATTTCATGAATCACAATTTCCTGGAGTGATACTTGTTGCTTCTCTAGTTATTTTCTTGAGCCTTGATTAGGAAGTCACTGAAAGATTTAAGTGGAATAAATCTTTTCAGTTCTGTGGGAAATCAAGTGCCAATCTCATCAGTTTAATCGAGCTTGACTCTGTGGGATGACAACTCTATGCAGGCCAGAAATCAGCCCTCACAATGAAATGAAAGAACAAAAGAAAATGGCAGGAAGCCCTTTTCCTTCAGAGCTCCGAAACCGTGATTGAACCAGTGTGACTTCCACCGCTTCACAGAGTAGATTAGACAAGTTTTCTTCAGCAGTCTGTGCAGCTAGCCACATGAGATAGATCTCCTCAGCATGGGGAGCAGCTTCTAAGCTCTCTTCCAGTGGATTTCCCATATGACTGACTTGCAAGTCTGTGAATGTGTGAGTGTGTGTCAAAGCTATGACTGATCTGTATCCTTCTGACATTACGTTTGAAGTCTTCCTATGGGTGTGCGACTGTCATGTTGAACAGTAGCGGTTTTAGATACGGGCGACACGGGCGGTTGCCCGGGGCGGCATCGTGATGGGGGGCGGCATCACGGGCATCGGCAAAAAAAAAAAAAAAAGTAAATAAATAAATAAATGCTCGTACTCATGCTGCCCCGACGGCAGCCAGCGCATATTGGGAATGTCATAGACACCAATCGGTTTTCTATCGCCCATTTGCTGGGAGTAAGGGCGCCCTCCGTTTGCGAGGTGCGCCTGCTGCTTGCGGCACAGGGAGGAGAGGGCGGGGCGGCGGGGGATTCTCTGACCGGCTGGAGCAGCATCTAATAACCAACTCGCAAAATAAAACAAAATAAAAACAAAACAACAAACACGAAAACACCGGACATTATGATACAGACTTATAATTTGCACCGATGTTTTTTCGAAATGCTATACACGAAAACTGAGCGCGAGAGCCCTCGGTGCGCCTGCGCGCTGCTGAAGTCAAAGTAAACTTTATTGTCACCTCCGCTACATACAGTCCTGTATATAGAGACGAGACGACGAGGCTCCAGTTACAGCAGTGCAAGTAAACAAACAATATATATAGTAGAGTAAGAAAATAAATATACACTTTAGGACTCGGGGTAAAGGGATCAATAACAATTTAAAATTTATAATTTACAGTTTGATGATTTAAAGTCTCACACATAACCCGTCGAAAGGGAGGAGACCTGCTGCTTCAAATAGAGCACATTTCATTCATAATGTTGTAAATCCAAGCCCATTATGTATTCATGATTTGAATCCTGGGTTGTGTGAAATCCCAGAAATACACCCTAGACAAAGTTAATCTGTGAACTAAGGTGTAGGTCTATTAGGTTATGTTGTGGTGATCCTCTGGTTGAGGGATGGGTGTTCATACTGGAGTGCAAAATTAAAACGAATGGAAGATGGACAAGAAAAGTTCAAAGCCATCAGGTGCTCAGTTTAGAAAAAAGAAAAGAAGCGGAGGAGAAACAAGCAGAAGATGCAGGTAACCAGATGTGTCATTGGATAATGGCAGGTCATCCTGAAACAATCAGAATCAGAATACTTTATTAATCCCTAAAGGAAATAATGTGGGTTACAGTTGCCCCAAGAAGAAATGGTAAAAATAGTAACAGTAACAGACTAAACTCCAAACAATACATTATGTTACAGATTTTAATATTAATTAGTCATTGTCAATTGTTGATTTGTCCTGTTCTCATTGTATGACGAATTATGATGGCTGTTTGGTAGCCGTTTGCATACTATGCATACTCTCTCTCTCTTCATATGTGTGTGTGACAACAGTTTTATGTTAAATCCTTAACATGTTTTGTGTGTGTGTGTGTGTGTGTGTGTGTGTGTGTGGGGGGGGGGGGGCGCCAGAGGGAGTGTTCGCCCAGGGCGCCAAACAGGCTAGGACCGCCACTGATGTTGAAGCCTACGTATATGCAGATTCTTCACCTGTAGTGTGTGCCTTTGACACAGTTGTGTGCTTTGCATGTGCCAGTATCTGCGTGTGTGTGTGTGGGGGTGGGTAAAACCAGCAGGAAGCCACAAGACTCTCCAACTCAGCACCTGCAGCATCTGCCACCTACCTGCTGTGCTCACTGCTCGGCTGCCGGTAATTCATCATCACGGGCCTACATTCTGCCATCATATCCAATTATTAGGCGATTAGCAGACACACGCATTCACAGCTAACAATGCGGCCTCACTTCCCATTACCGCCCCACGCACCATGACTGTGAGACAGAGATTGTAAATGACAGCGAGGTAGTTCAAGGGAGAAACATTTTTTTATCCAAGCTTCTGCTGATCCCACAAAGAAATATCAGAAAAAGGATTAATGTTCAAATTTCTCACTTTTCAGCAGCTTCTACGAATTGAGTAAAAGAAGACAGCAACTCAAATGATTCTTCTAAGATTAATTCTTCAAACCAAAACATTGGTTCATGTGCCCTTTACCCTTTTCTAGGAAGTTGCAGAAACAAGAAGATAATCAGATAATGAAAAAAGGTTTATTTTGGACAGTTTTCACTTGTGTCTGAACTTCAGCAGCAAATGCTACCTGTAGTGGTCGACTTCTCCTCAGTAAATCATTATTTGTTGGCTCATTAAGCTAAAGTTGTATGCAGCAAGGGCATTCATGCGTTCATGTTTATGAGTTAAGAGTAACTTTTGTTTTGTGGGTTGCTGTCTTACTGGTACAACTCTGGTCCACCTCACTGGAAAAATAACAGCTGTCAGGCAGAAGTGGTTGATATTTGAAGGGGGTTAAAGTCTAGTTGTGGGAGTAACATGCATGCAAAACATCTTTAAAAAGCAAGCAGAGAAATGCAGGGTCCTGCGCAATATCTTAGCTGTTCCTAGGACTGCGCTCTTCTGGACAGAGATCTCAGATGTTGTCTCTGCTGGAGCCATTCAGCTAGCTTGGGAGTCACTGCACCGAGCGCTCTGATTACCACTGGGACCACTGGACCCTGAGCCCTTGGTACATCTCCAGCTCTCATGTTTTCTCATGTTCTTTTCTTATATATAACAATTTTATCCAAGTTTTAACCTTTAAGGTGTTTATTTGAACTTGAATATTTGTAAAGTTGAAGAAGGAAGTAGTTCTTGTTTGTGTCTTGTCTGCAGATTGTATTGACACCAGAAAGAAAAGCCGAGGGCAAGACCAAACAGAGGGTCTACTTTAACTCAAATCCTTTGTAAACAGATAGTTATGTTACCTAAAGCTGAGGGTTAAAACAGTATTGAAGTCAGGTCTTGTTATTTTACCGAACCACCATTGGCCTTCACCGTTGAATGCAGAGTTTATCTTTTTTTTAAACAGCATGCAAATATAGAAAAGGTCTTACATGTTATCTCAGAAGTCACTGACAATTTACTTATTTACTTATTTTATCTGTTAGATAAAATAATGAAATGTCGCTTTTTGTAAATAAAACACAGACAGAGCGTGGCAAGATGAAATAAAACGATATAAAAAAGTAGACTGGAGTTATAGATGATTTATTGTTGATCATATAAAAAGTTACCACCACGTTAAAGATCACCTAACTACATTGTTTTGTGAAAATTCAGTTCAGTTTTATTTACAGGGAGTGCAGAATTATTAGGCAAATGAGTATTTTGTCCACATCATCCTCTTCATGCATGTTGTCTTACTCCAAGCTGTATAGGCTTGAAAGCCTACTACCAATTAAGCATATTAGGTGATGTGCATCTCTGTAATGAGAAGGGGTGTGGTCTAATGACATCAACATCCTATATCAGGTGTGCATAATTATTAGGCAACTTCCTTTCCTTTGGCAAAATGGGTCAAAAGAAGGACTTGACAGGCTCAGAAAAGTCAAAAATAGTGAGCTATCTTGCAGAGGGATGCAGCAGTCTTAAAATTGCAAAGCTTCTGAGGCGTGATCATCGAACAATCAAGCGTTTCATTCAAAATAGTCAACAGGGTCGCAAGAAGCGTGTGGAAAAACCAAGGCGCAAAAAAATAACTGCCCATGAACTGAGAAAAGTCAAGCGTGCAGCTGCCAAGATGCCACTTGCCACCAGTTTGGCCATATTTCAGAGCTGCAACATCACTGGGTGCCCAAAAGCACAAGGTGTGCAATACTCAGAGACATGGCCGAGGTAAGAAAGGCTGAAAGACGACCACCACTGAACAAGACACACAAGCTGAAACGTCAAGACTGGGCCAAGAAATATTTCAAGACTGATTTTTCTAAGGTTTTATGGACTGATGAAATGAGAGTGAGTCTTGATGTGCCAGATGGATGGGCCCGTGGCTGGATTGGTAAAGGGCAGAGAGCTCCAGTCCGACTCAGGCGCCAGCAAGGTGGAGGTGGAGTACTGGTTTGGGCTGGTATCATCAAAGATGAGCTTGTGGGGCCTTTTCGGGTTGAGGATGGAGTCAAGCTCAACTCCCAGTCCTACTGCCAGTTTCTGGAAGACACCTTCTTCAAGCAGTGGTACAGGAAGAAGTCTGCATCCTTCAAGAAAAACATGATTTTCATGCAGGACAATGCTCCATCACACGCGTCCAAGTACTCCACAGCGTGGCTGGCAAGAAAGGGTATAAAAGAAGAAAAACTAATGACATGGCCTCCTTGTTCACCTGATCTGAACCCCATTGAGAACCTGTGGTCCATCATCAAATGTGAGATTTACAAGGAGGAAAACAGTACACCTCTCTGAACAGTGTCTGGGAGGCTGTGGTTGCTGCTGCACGCAATGTTGATGGTGAACAGATCAAAACACTGACAGAATCCATGGATGGCAGGCTTTTGAGTGTCCTTGCAAAGAAAGGTGGCTATATTGGTCGCTGATTTGTTTTTGTTTTTTGTTTTGAATGTCAGAAATGTATATTTGTGAATGTGGAGATGTTATATTGGTTTCACTGGTAAAATAAATAATTGAAATGGGTATATATTTGTTTTTGTTAAGTTGCCTAATAATTATGCACAGTAATAGTCACCTGCAGACACAGATATCCCCTAAAATAGCTAAAACTAAAAACAAACTGAAAACTACTTCCAAAAACATTCAGCTTTGATATTAATGAGTTTTTTGGGTTCATTGAGAACATGGTTGTTGTTCAATAATAAAATTATTCCTCAAAAATACAACTTGCCTGATAATTCTGCACTCCCTGTATATAGTGCCAAATTGCAACAACAGTTCCCTCAAGGTGATTTATATTGTAAGGTAAAGATCCTACAATTATACAGAGAAATCAGAGAAAAATCCTGACAATCTGATGACCCTCTATGAGCAAATGCTTTGTGGGAAGGAAAAACATCATTTTAACAGGAAAAGCCAGAAATGAATAATAACTAATGATTTAAATACAGAGTTGTGCATAAACACATAGTGAGTGAAAAAAGTGTGTGAAGAACAAGCTACTGGATACATTATCTTATTCATCAGCACATTATGTAGATGCTATATTTTTGTGAATTATTGTTGAGGTATTACACAGTGAATGCAGCAATCAAATATGTGGCGCTATATGTGATGTTTCAGTGTCATTTTTGTTGTTTTTTCCTCCACTTTAATCTATAATCAGTAAGTGTAGACAAGACAAATTTAAGACAGCCCAACAGTGCAGATTTTTTTCCTTTGTGCTCTGCGACTGTTCTAACTAAACTCGCATTAAATAAACTGGAAAGACCAACTCATCTGCAGCCCCGAGCACACTCATCTCCTGCTTCATGCTCAAGGACTTCTGCTGCATCAGCCAATGCTGTTCATGTCACAGTCCCATGAAATACTCCATTTAAATGGTTTGTTTTTGCTGCAGGCTGGCACAGATACATTTACCATGTCTCTGAGCGAGCCTACACATGATTCTGCAATTATGTTTATCTGGGCACATTCAAATTGAAAAGGTTCCCATCGGCACAGAGGCAGGGGGTCCAAGGCAGCTCCCTGTAAGTGGGCTCACAGTGTAATGTATTTAAAATAAAACATGAATTCATTACGCATTCCCTCCATGCCTATGTCTGAATTCTTTATACTATATTAAACATACGAGTCTTATTTGTGCTGAAAGGAGGATAAGTGAAGTTGTTTCATGTATTGTTTGTCTTAAGTTGACGTTAAATATGCTTTATTTTCAGCGCTTAAACCCTCTTAAACCAATTTTCTAGTATATTAACTAAAATGAACTAAAAGACAACTGTGCTATTGTGGCCATTTGGTATCCATATCCCAGTGACAATAATTTCATTAACAGTAATAGTAATATAATGCACCAACTATGTATCAGTCCTTCAGGTGGAGTAAAACATTTAATAGGAAGTAAATGGACTGGTGCTTATAAAGTGCTTTTCAATTCTAATTAAGCACTCAAAGTGCTTTTTACTATAAGCCTCATCCACCCAATCACACAGTGTTTTTTTTTTTATGCCTAAGCACCTTGTGTAACATTCACACATCAGTGAATGCATCGGGCACAACTCAGGGTTCAGTGTCTCGCCCAAGGACACGTTGACATGCAGACTGGAGGCACCAGGGAGCAAACCACCAACCTTCCAGTAGATGCCCTGCTTTACATTCTGAGCCACAGCCATGTGGCAACTTAAATTAGACCAGATGCACTAATGAAGACCCTAAAAATGAGCATCTCCTGAAAAGTTATGTTCATTTCTATGTCATGAAGTGCAAATAAATATATATACACTAAATTGCATTTATATGATTAAGAACGTCACTGTTTCCAGTTTCTATTGCAGCTGATATATCTCACATCCATAATCAAACCGCCTGCATTTGGACACCTTTTACTGTAATTAGCAGGTTTAGCAAAACTATTTTAATTTTCATCTGAGGGTCCAGTCATGCCAGTAGAACCAAGTCTGTTAGTGCCTTTTTAAATGCATTGTAGCCCATCCACTCTGCCTCATGGACTAGATCATCCATCATCTTTTTGACAGCACTTACACTGATATGAGGCAAACCTTTTCACACTTGTCTGGTCAAGCAGCATTTAGTTAACTGCGCTGACTTCAGCGACGGCATCTTTGTGATATATTGTGGATCATGATGACAGGTACATGACAGCAAACAAGATTATCCTCAGTCCAAAATTCATACATACTGATTATTTGTATGGATTTGTATGGACATGTGCAATACATTCAACATCAGACATCCATCAATGACAATTTCACAACACTTGTGGCTAAACTAAAACCCAAAACACTTAAGATTTACTGCTTTAAGTTTTCCACTGCATTTCTGAGTCAATTTCACCAGCCTGTGCAGTTTATTTACATTTTTTTTTGCTGTGAGGAACTTAATTCTAATGCAAATTCCTGATTAAAATGACGATGCAGTATTCCAATTTATGGGACAATGGTATGCTAAGAGTCTACCACTATGTTAGCAACTCAGTGGGGCTACTTAGGCCTCAAAGGTAGCTTTCTTATAGCATGCTAACACACAGTAACGTTTATAATATGCTGTCTGTTCACATGCATGAGTACAAAGTACAGCTGGTGGTACCCTGTAGACAAGTGGCTGGAGAGTGTTGGGAAGAACTGGCTGAAACTCAGTGAGGTACTGCTGGTGCTAATGCGAGCTGAGATTATGCCAAAGCAAAGAAATTATGTTGGCTTTGTCCAGGCTTAGGTAGAGGTGGAAATCTGGGGTAGGCAACGAGCACAAACATGAGTGAAAGAACCAGACCTAAGCATATGACAAAGGTTAGTAGAACCACAAAAAACAGTACAAAAAAGTTAAACTTAGCTTAAGCATTAGTGCACCACTTTGGACGACTAAATTCTCTAGCATAGTTTCTGGGGTGTCATGAACTGGGTGAGTGGCTGGAAATTTCCGCCAGGTTCCTTTGTCTCTCTTGTCTCCACCCTTGGGCAGGGCTGCCACCTCTCCAGCAGCTCCACGCACCTGGTTGCTGATTCAAGGCAATCAGGCTGAGAGATTTAAGCTCTATGTTGCCTTTCCTTCATTGACAGTTCGTCATCTACTCCAAGTTGGTAATTGGCTCCATGCTCTTGTTATTAAGTGTGTGTGTGTTTTTTTTTATCTACTTTTCCTGTGCCTTAGCTCTCCTGGACTCTCTACGACACTTGCCTTTGGTTTCAGCTTCTTGTCTTGGATAATTATCTTACTCTGGAAATCTCTCTGAGCCTCACCTGCTTGCCCTCCAGCCATCACACACTATCAGATCCTGCAGAACTCAGGTCAACCAGTCCGCACCATCTAACTCACCTGGAAACTCACCGTCTCACCCTCAAAGCCTGTTTCACTCCAGCTACAAGTAAGGTAAACATCCAGATATCCACCATTCTAACGCTGTTCTCCTCTTTCCTCAGTACGACCTCCAGCCGTACCTGTCACGCTCCAGTCGCTCCTCCAAGTCCCATTCCCGTCTAGGTCCACGACCTCGGCACCATGCCACATGCCATAGTTACATGTCATTTCTCCTGGTGCCCCGTACTGTTAAGTCTAACCTGTGGTAGTTTAAAACATTTTGCCGTTTCTGCGATTGAGTCCAGTTCTGGTACTGGCTTTCGGCCATTGTGACATAGGGTTTAAATAGATGATCTTGATGAGCTGATGAACGTGTTGATGACCTGCAGGTACCTTTTTTTCCCTTCTGGGATCAATTCTATAACCGATTTTATGCATTTCTACCAAAAGGAAAATACAGCATGGTTAGCACTGATGCCTCACAGCAACTTGGTCCTGGACCTGAGAACTAATTTCTACTGCAATCAGAAAAAAAACATGTTGTAGTTAATGTTGACACCCTCGAAGGCCAGAATCTTAATCAAGGATGTTACTTCCTGGTTGAATCAAAACAAAACAAAACTGGATGGTATCAGTATCAGAAAGCTGACACCAGCATGCCACCACGCTGCTGATCCATATATTGGAGGATCAAAAATTCAATGATGACATATGCAGCCTGGATTCTGTTTGTCCCATTGATACTACCCTAACGTCTGCTACATAAAGCTATGTAATATCTGGTTCTCAAACAGCGTGGAGGTAAAGCTTGTCCTGCACCAGCTCTGCTGTGACTGAGGTTATCTGGAGACAGACAGGGCATCAACAAAGTCAGTATAATTCATCTTTAGGAGACTTTCTGGACCACATTTGATGGTAAACCACTGTTAAGTTATGGTTCGCTGGTTTGTCTAAAAACTGAACAAAAAATACTGGCAGCTGCTATTGCTGCCCCTAAGCCTCCTGGTAGATGCACCAATGGTATGAATTTGAAGATCCTAGGTGACATCTTTCTTGAGGTATCACGTTGAAAAGATTTTCCGAAAACTTGATCTGTGATCTCGAGACGTGAACTCGTGAGATTTTTAGTAGATTCACCTCTTTCATAAATGTGAAAATCCTAGGTGACTTTCTTCTTGAGATATCACATTCAAGATTTTTAGAAAACTTTACCTCTGAGCTTACCTTGAGGTCACTAATATTGAGACTGTATTCACAAAGTTGGGTGTCCACGTTGCCTGCTCAGGGGAGTGATGACAATAGCCTGCCAGCTTTTTACAGATGGTGGAGGAAAAAGTGGAGAAAAATATCATTTGTATTATGTGGAGGGTCCTGCGCAAGGACCTCCATCCCTGTTGCTTGGAGAAACCACCACATTTACAAAGAAGACTGTTATGATTCAGTTGAGGAAACGAATGGAAGGCTCAAAACTCAGTTTATGCTTCAGATCACTAGAGATTGTTCCACTCTCAGGTTGCCTACGATCGATGGCTACGCAACCGCAATCACTAACGTTTGCACTGCTTATCTGAGGCCTCCTTTGGTCATTTTTGCAATCACCAAAGGCTTAAAAAAGATTATTTCAATACATATAAATGAAGATTATCTATGGATGAAACATGTGTTACAAAATTAGGACATTTTCATGCTCAATTGAATTATAAACAGGTCTACTACAATAATGCATCACAAAGCACCATAAAGAACTCCCACTGTTTCTCTCTCATTTTGTTTCTTTTCATTTCATAATGCATATTTTCATAAGCAATTCAGCAAATTGCTTCAAGTCCATTCCCTGAATTTAAATACAGATGTGAGTTTGGAAGCAACAGAAATGCATATTGAATATGGACAGTCAAAGATGGAAACAAAAGACATGCATCATCACACAGTCTGTGCTCAGATATGAAATTCATGTGAAATCCAGGTTAAATCAAGTGTAAAGGACCCTTTGGGAGGCTTTGTAGAAAAGCTGATGAAATCGCCTGACATGGTGTTCAAGGTCACATTGGATGATGATTTAAAAGATTGGCTGTTGTAATCAGCCTGTTCTGAATAATCCACACATAACCTGTGTGTCACTGATAACAAATAGTGAACATAGTTATAAACTGATTATCCCTGAAACATATTTGAAGGTTATTGGTATAAATTAAGGTGATTAATTCAGTTTGATTTTTATCTGTGCACACCTATTACAAACCATCCATAAAGTATTTTTATTCTTCCTATGACTGACAGGAATGGCTTATGGAGTGGTTGTTGATATGGTTTATAACTCGAATACAGTATATGGACGCTGAAATCTATTGTTGTAGCTTGTACATATTGCGTTACAGTTATTTCATTTTGGCTGCAAAGTGCAAAGTCAGCATTGGCTAAGCCAATAAGCGAGCTGTAAAAAAGACTGTAAATGCAAAGTCAGCTGCGCTGCTACAAACAGCAGGTGTGTGCATCTGGGTGCGTGTGTTTATGTTTTTTCCCATTGACTGCTACTGACCTGTGAAGATTGACTGCAACCAAGCTTACTATAGACAGCACATAATAGATATCTGGGCAGCTGTGATATCTCACTTGGTGAGTGGAGCAAAATATGTTGGTCTGTTGTTGTCAGAGAAATGAGATCTGAATGTCTGTAGCCACTCAAAAAGCCCCGTGAGTCAGCACTGCTCAGTCCCCTGGTTAATACATAGGTTTCATGATTGGGGGTCTTCAAACCTGTTCTTTGAGTTCAACATTTTAGTTTTATTTGTCATGTTTCCTGCTTAGTTTGCTTTTTATTTTTGTCACAGAGTAACGTATGCTGGCTACATTTGTTTTCCATGACGTTGTTCTCCCTTCAGGCTCTCATTTGTATCATAGTTATTGTCCAGTTAATTCTCTTAGCTTCAGTTCCTGTGTTTCCCATGTTTGTTAAGTCTATGTTTCTGTGTTAAGTATTCCTGCCTTTGGCTACTTCCTGTTTCCTTTTGATAGTCTCTCATCTTGTGTACACTGTGTTTAGTTTTGCTTCCCTTTCTTTCAGTTGTGTGTTTTCCCCACCTTAGTACTGTGATGCATCATAGGGTTTATCCAGTGTTCACTCTCTGTGTCTACCTGTGAGGTTTTCCCTCCTGGGTATTATTTTCTTCCACTTGTCATTTGTATTTATCGACTTTGCTTTCTGACACTTGCTGAAAAATTCCTTCTTTTAAATATGGGTTAGTTTGCTTTTTATTCAGCTCCAGCCTCCAAGTCTGTATTTTGCGTATATACGGCATTTTCCTGTCCTACCACAAACACAGCTCTGACCTATCAGGGCATGGACACAGCACCTCTGGAGGTGTCCTGTTGTGACTGGCAGGGGTAAGCTGGTTCTGGGAGTGGGTCCTTCATAGATCAGGCTTGTTTAGGTGCAGCGCACAGTTGCTCTGTAAGGTTATGATATGGGAAGTTTGGAGGCCTTGGGGTGTTTTGCTCTTCTGCATTTTTCTATATATGAATCATTCCTCAGTAGGCTTTGTAGCATCACCCTGCTGTGGGAGACCGCTGCTTAGGGGGAGGGCTACTGCCATTGGATGGAGAGTCTGGTCTACAGCAGTGACTACCTGTGTGGTAGTGATGTGCGATACCACTGATTTCCTTTCCGATTGGATACCAAGTAAAATTCAGGGTGGTATCGACGATACTGATCCGATACCAAAACTTTGTACAAAAACGTATTTTATTTATTGTATGTTTTATTGTATCTCAAATTATAGCGTCATAATGATTACAGGACATCAGATTACTTGTTCTTATCACTTAATAATGCAGAATTCATCATATACAAATAAAAAAACTGAAGTTGTGCGCTATTTGAACACCTTGCCTGCCTGCAACATAAGCTCGTCATATTCTTTGATATGATTTACTCTGAGGTATTTGACGAGGTTAGTGGTGTTGCCACAACACCTCACTTTCTTGCCACATGTATCGCAAACCACGTCTCGGCTGTTTGTGGAGGTAAAATACGTCCACACATGACTCCGTTTAGGCTCAGCCATTGTTGTGAGTGCGCACGCCAGGGGCTGTAACACATTTATACAGCCGTATTTTGCACATGACTATGAAAGGCGGAAGAGGAAGTAGTTCCTTCCAATGTAGATGATCCGAATGATATAGTTTCTTTCCACTGTGTTCCTGTTAATGATAAACTACAAATCTATCCTAAATTACTAAAATATCGATATTTTAATATGAGAATCGATTCTAGAACATAAATGACTGGTATCGGAGGAATCCATATTTCAGTATCGATCCGCGCATCACTACTGTGTGGTATCTATGAAAATAAGAACTAAGATCTGTGGGAAAACATTGCACTGTAATCAGATGAGGTTGTTATTCACCAGAGAGTAATGGCTAATCTGTCAAGCAGAGAAACACACAATAGCAGCACAACATGGAAAAAAACTCAGATTCCTGGAAACTTTATATAGTCTGTGAGAATATATATATTAAAAAAAAAACACACACACTCATAAGTCAAAAATATTATTATTGACATTTTTTCCTTGTAACATTTAAATTCTCATCGTTTCTTTCATCTTACCAGGGTCATGGTTGTTGCTGATGTCACTGACTCATCTTTCCTGGTATTTATTGTAAGAATTTGGAATCTTGTTTTTACTTTCATGCCATTCATTGGAGTCATAGTTTGTTGTGACAATTCTATAGAAGTAATTTACATTTAACACGAACAGCTTTGAGCACGAACTGAATGGGGCTTTTTAATCTGTATTTAATCTGCAAATGGTGTGGACATGGCTTGTTTTTATGGGTCAACCAGAAGCATGGGACTTTCAAACCCACATGCAAACAGGTAGAGATGCACACACACTCACACCATATTTGAAAATGTGTAAATTATTATTATTTAAATATGATCATGTGACGATGCTTTGAGAAGATAAAAGTGTGCATTTAATAGCTGTCATTCTTTTTAATATAGCAAATCCTGCAACACCCACACACTTTCACTTGCTTCTCTCTTACACACACAGAGACACACACTCTAGGGAAGTCCCAGTTATTTTTCATTATAATGATCCAAAGTTAGCTGGCAGTCTGGTGGCTGGGTTGAAGCACTCCAACATTTCTAAATGCAACAGCATTTCATTAGGATAGCTAGGCCACATCATCATGAATACTGATAAAAGGGAGGAAGAAGACGAGGAGAAAGCAGGGGGACCGGATGTGAGCAAAACAGAGAGAATAAAGGGAGAGGAGCAGAAAAGAGTAAAGGATAGAGGAATCGAGCTGTAGTGAAAAGAAGATTGAAAAATGAGGGGAGGACAGGTACAGCATCATTAAAGTCCCTAACAGCAAGAGAAAGCAGGAACTTGGCCCAGAGATGACTGACAAGCATGGACACAGAAGTTACACTGTACTTACAGTGAGCACTGTGTCAGCACTCTCCAAATCCTGACAACGAAGCATCCACACTCTGAACATACCTTACAGACACCAGCCTCTCTCTCTTCTCCCCTTTCCCTGTCATGCTAAAATTAGAACTGCATTAATTGATTCTAGTAGGTGATGTAGCTCATGTAGTAGGTGAGGAACGTGGCATTTTATTAACAGATTTTGTAGCTTTTTTACAGACTTGCTTTGAAATGGTTGTGTCGTGGTTGCGTTCACTGTATCTTAATGCAGTCTGTGAGCTTTGGAGGCAGATTCTCTGTTTGAAGGGGATCGTTAACAATTCTTGTGATGGAGCATTAAAAGGCCCATACTTCAGAGCCGGATATATAAATTTCTCATTCATTTTGTTGCTTACATCTGATGACATGCAGAGAAGTTTCAGAGCAAACTCTACTAATGATTGGAATATGGTTAAAAACTACAGAGAGACAGCACACCTTGTTTCAGGGCTATTTCATCAAACTTCTTTTTCCAAGGTATCTTGGGTTTTGGACCCTGGTGATAGGACTTTTCATGTCATGCAGTGCTTTGGTTTATTGCTTCCAGGGTGTCAAATACTGCTATTTTGTCAAACCTGCAGGAGTCTGCAGGAGATATGCTGAAGGTGCTTTTTTTGTTGAGCCTGTGCTGCAACGGTTACAGCACACTCAGTCAGGAGCCCTTGGTATTACTTTTCAAAACAATCCTTCATCTAATGTGAAGAGTTGATGTGACTGAACACATCTGAATCCAAACTACCTTCTTATTGCAAACCTAACCAAAGAACAATTGAATCAAAGCCAAACAAGTACAAAAACAGAGCACCAAGATCGTTTCCTGGTTGACAGACTTTTAGTTTATGCTGCCACTGTAACGCACTGTTAGCTTTTGCCACTAAACATCACATCTTTGTGCCAATATCTGGCAAACCCAAAAGACTCAGTGGCTGGAAAAGGTTCAGCGGTTTAAATGAGCAGCACAGGTAAATACAACGGGTCAATGTTTGCAGCAGGTTCAGGCTTTAAAAATCAAATTCCAGTAAAATCCAAATATTCACTTCCCACAAGTTTCAGTACAGGCAGGTTTCTTCAGATGTCCATGAGCTTACAGGTACAGTCAGTAAGCAGTCAGTAAATTGAAGTTATTTAATGGGAAAAAAGATACTGTACTCATAAATGTTAATACACAGGAGCAGGTGGGACCCCACCCACAATCTGTGGGTGGGGTCCCCTTCACCAAAAAAGCAAAAATGCAAGAGAAAGAGAAAATTGAACCGGCATATTAATAAAATGTCTTCCTCTTCACCTCAAACCTCATCTTCTAAACTGAAGTCAGAAAAAATGAAAACATGCATAAACATGCTTATTTATATCTGATATTGTCACAATTATTTACTACCAGCAGATTAGACATGCAGGATTTTCAGACAGCTGACAACAAGAGTCAGAGTCCAGCATTAGATCCACTTTAAAGAGGCTAACAGAAGCAAAACCAGCAACACTTACTGACAGGAAACCTCAGCATATCCTCAACAACTCACCTCAGTATTCCTGTCATTGGTCAGAAGTGAGCTTCACTGACTCGGATCCTTTGGGAAAGTTTTACAGCCTCCTACAGAGCAAATAAAGGTGGATGCCTCTCACTCAACATTGGCAACTAAGGTAAAGAGAGGAAAAACTCCGAGGCAGATCTGCAGAGAATTCAAACAGCAGTAGAAAAATGCTTGCAGATTGGTTATGTTAGATACATTAGATGTTAAAAAACGTCTTTGTTCAAACTGCCTCTGTAAAGCCTCAGAGCCACTAGCGTGGCTGTAGCCTCTATTTATATTAAAGAACTGGTATGAACTTAGCTTATCATTCCTGTTATCCTAAAAATAAGATGACAGTTGAATCAGTCTGTTAGAAAAAAAAAACAGATCCATCATTTCTCTCCAAAATCCCTGTTCTCATTCCCAGGGCATCAAATAATGCCGATTTGTCAAACTGGGTGGTGGGTCACATTTGCTCACAAGGTGTCCTTTTGCAGCGGTGTGTGATGCCCTGGGTCTGCCCCCCTGGGAACACCTGCATTTCAGAAAAGTCCCAGAAGTGTCTCTCTGCTGCACTTCACTTAAAATACTGCCAGCACTATTTTTTTTTTCCAAGAAGCCATGTCAAATGGACAAAGCAGATGAGGAGGGCAGGGAGACCATAGAGAATTGAGTCACTTTTCAAAAATAAAAAGACCTTCTGTGCTCTAGGTGTGATTCAAAGCTTTGTGAAGGACAAGTCATCTGCCAACATGTAGGGTTACTGTTGTGAAGGGATGTGTTTTCATCTTATTCTAAACCTAATTACACAATCACACACCCAAAACAAAGACAAATCAGGAAGTTTAAAAAAGGCGAAACATAAAGATCCAAACCATTTTTTTCTCCGGGCTGGTAAACCCGGTAACCTTCTAACATGGACCTAGTAAATCTCTTAAATTTCACTGGGTGTCTCAGCAGACATCTTGTACATAGCAGTGGGACAGGGGCACCACTGTCCGTAATCAGGTTGATGGCATACAGTTTCTCTCCACCTGCAGTCGGCTGCAGAGTGGTCCTTCTTGATCAGTTTATTCAGTCTGTCGGTTGCATCGGCTCCGGTGCCGCTCTCTTAGCAGACTACGTACATTGCACTGGTGAAATATTTCCACCGTCTGCTGCACATGTTGAAGGATCTCATCTTCCTTGGGAAATAGAGTCGGCTCACCCCCTTCTTATATATAGCCTTGGTGTTGATCTTCCAGTTCAGTATGCTGTCAGTGTAGACACCCACATTCTTGTAGTCCTCCACCAAATTGACATCCTCTACTGGAATGCATGGAAACCAACCAATATAATTAAAAAAACCTTCATCTGAATTTACATTTCTTCCTTTCTAATGCCTGTTTTTACCATTTATTTTATTTTAGTCACTGAAAGATTGCCATGTGTATCATATTCATCTGTATTTTCAAATAAATCACAATCAAATCCTGGTTTTTGGTTTTACTTATGGAATGGATTTTTTTCTCCCCTCGCTTAAAACTCCTCTGGCTTAAAGTGTCAGCTCCAAGTCTGAAAGGTCAAATGAAAACGTAATCTGTCATGCATTTATGTGAGCATTTTCCTTTTTTTATGAGCTCATCTAACCCCTACATCCTAAGTATTCAGCCAAAGATTCTTTAAAAAGCTTTGAGTGAAGCGTAACACAGCTGCTGCTCTGCTCACATTGCTGACAGGTACTTAAGAGAAGCATTTATTTCTCATTCAGTGGATATCAAGCTCATTCAAAATCTACACCCTTTTCCCAAGGGTGGTAGATTGGTAGTCAAGTGCAGCCCTGTTTTCATCATGCTTTCAGCACAGTGCTGCTCGCCACAGCTGCCAGCACTCCAGGTACCTTTTTCCATTTTTTTGAGAGACTTGCTCACTTCTTTAACTTCACCATGTGTCAGGCTTTTCAGTGCCTTTCAGTTTCCAAGGGCAATGGGTGGGAATAACAACAATTCTAATTGTGGTTGCCAAATCTCAAAATAACAAGTCCTGTAAATGTGTCCTATTTTATTAATTCATTAAATGACTTTTTTATGTTATTTCTGCAAGAGGAAAAAATGCTTGTTAAATTCTATTTTTAATAAAAAGAATTCACCAGGAATTTTTAACATAGGGAGAAAACCCATGGGTGCAGGGTAAGAAGAATTTAGTCCTACAGAGCTACAGTAAAAAAAAAAATCAATAATGCACTGAAATAAAAAGAGTTTTTCATTATATTTTATATATAAGACGTCGGGACAACCAGTACAGCCATATTTAGACATTTCCTTGTAATAAATTATATTTCTATAAGTATTGATGACATCTTACACCACAAGCCACTTTACTGGGGCATGGTACAAGGAGCTGCAAAGAATTTCAGCAGCCACCTGATAGCAGTCGCCACATTTATTGTAGCTATTGTTTGGAAACGGACGCCACTGAGGGAAGAGCAGGTGTAAATAATTTGATTTGCCTTTTAACCGACTTCACTCCCATTCATCAAGGACAAATTCCCGAGCTCCTCGAGGTAGAAAGCAGCCAATTTCGATACAATGGCATTCACTGGAGGTGAAAAGGCTCTGGTTATACCTACATCCTTGTAAAACAAGCCTCCTCCCACTCAGTTGCCATTTCTCTGTTTGCTCATTGGTCTGGTTTGAGCTAACCAGGTCAATCCCCTATGTAAATAAATACAAAAAGAATGATTACTTCTACCTAATAACAGCCAACAGACTGCTGATAACTTGTTTAGGATTAGAAGTGAGGGTGTGTTAAAATTCATGCTTCCACCGTTTTCTGTTATAGATAGTCAAAAGGAATTATTTTAAGTGTAAGACCAGGATGCATGTAAGAGATTTGATTTCAAAAAACATAACAAAGCATGGTTTAGCATGTTGCAATCTAACTGCTTTTAAGTAGTTCAGTGGTGACCTGGTGGATGTTCATTTTTATTGTCAACAGGAGATAAAAAGTATATATCTATGTATAGAATTATAGGTTGTCTGGTAACATAGTCTCAAAATAATGCGCTTTCCTCCTACACCTTATATTTCTACAAATACAGCTTTATTTCAATCCAGAATGCCAACACAGTCATGCTCCAGTCACACTAAGTGGTTGGAGACTGAAGCACATTTAATAAAACTGTGATCTCGTTACCTTTGAAACGGTTGCTTTGAAAACAGGGACCCCATCTGTGACTACTTGCAACTTTCTTGTCAGTTGCCAGTTTCAACGCATGTTTGGTGCTTCACAACTGCAATAAAATGGTAATAAAACACAATGAGTCTGCCATCAGTTTGCAATTGAATTGGGTTAACTTAGCAGTTATATGCAATCTGCTTGTGACAATACAGAAATTAACAGATGAATTTAAAATCTGCTGCTGTCTACATGCACTGAAATTCACACTACTTACATTCAGAGTCCAGCCAGAATATCAAAGATTTAAATGAGAAATTCAGAAATTCCTTCACAAGAATTGATGTACTTGGTGAGTTGCAAGATGAGTTGCACCTTTTGGGGAAAACTAAATCAGAAAGATTGCAAAATGGTAGCAATCTGTCTGCACCTGTAAATTATAGACAGTTATTTGCCAACCAAAAGTACTGTGTGCTAAACCTGTGGGCAATCATAAATAAATAAAAGAATAATTAAAATTTGATCTAATCACCAGTAGTTTTTCCTACTTGTAAGGAGGTTGCAGTGCTATTTTTATTTTAGTCTGTCTGAGGCAGTTGATCGTGGCATGGAATAAATGCATTTTAATTCATGTGCATGGATGTGGTAAGCCAAGGAAGAGAAGTAAGTACACTTACCTACAGTGGAAGGATAAATCTGCCCGCCACTCCACAGCTGAAACTGTTTTGCCTTGCACGTCTGTTTTGCTCACGTTTCCCTGTTGACTGTGGAGTGACTCTATACTCATAGGTTCCTTCAAGTCCAGTATCACATCATGTGTTTCACTTTTGCTTTAAATTTTTTTTTACACTAATTCTAAAAGGATACCTGTCACAATGTAGAGGTAAATATGTGGTTCGTGTCTTCTCATTAGGAAACTGTGTCGTCCAGGAAGGACAAGTCAAATATAAATGGGAAAAGCCATTAACTGCAATAAATGAATGCCTTTATTTTGCACCAGCAAGAAAAATCTACTGTGACGTCAGGTCAGAGAATTTAATGAACCACACTTCTAATGAGTAACTACCAAAGACAAAGTAATTTCCTTTCCCGTGTAGACAAATTACCAATGCCAAAACAAGAGAACAATTGGTTGAATAATAGGCTGGCTGTTAATGAGTTCTATGGTGCCAGGCTTTCCTCAATCAAACTGAGCGACAAAAGTAATTTCAGTGAAAGTTTTAAAACTTTAAAATGTCAGTATGTTGTGATGATTTGACTTTTAGAAGCGCGTGTCATGCTAATCCATCTACATATGGATTTTCTTGTGAATCTCATTATTTAAAAACTAAAATCTTTCCCTCCCCATTTTATGCTCTTCTCTTTTAATCGTGACTAAACAGCTTAACTATCCACTGCTGGCTAATAGGAACAAGAGTTATCTAATGCCAAACGATGTGTGCTAGTCCTTTCGGCAGAGATGATTTCTTTGGCATTTAAATATTATTTTATGCAACAGAAAAGACAAAAACAGGGACACAATATGCTGAATTTTAAGTGCTTTCAAGTTTCTGCCTCGGGACAGACAGCAAATGAATGTATCATAAACAATCTCACAAGATAAAGAGCCAGTGATGCATTGTGAAAAATCTTCAACAATGCCAAGATAAAAAAAATATATATGAAAAAATTGGAAAATTCTGTGCTTTCAAAAGTTACAGTTTCTGAAAAGTGGAAGAATTTCAAGTGGCAGCTGTAATAAAACTACTAAGAGAAGCAGAGGGAGAATAGCAAATTAACCAGCACAAGTCAACAAGACAGACAACGTAAGTCTACAGCTCTAAACTGCTTACACGTTAACAAGAAAGCTCTGATTTTTACGAGGACCAAATTTCATTTTTTTGTTCCCCGCCTATTTTGCACCTGCTAAATCTTTTGATGTGTGCAAATACTAGATAATTCAGAAACCTAATTATCTGTCGCTGCTTTCATTTACGGTAAGCTGAGAGTGAGGCGACTGCGGCCTGGCTGACAGCCTCCGGGTGATGTGAAAGCAGCTCTATTGTGAGGCAGAAAGTGAGACTGTGGAGAGGATAAGCCGTGTTCATTCAGACAGGAGCTGGGATGCTGTGATGCAGCCTGGCAGAAGCCACTCCTCTGTGGTGTATATGCCTGCTGGAATGACATAACCTTGCTGTGCACTCAGCAGAGGCATGATGCCATCCAGCTACACAACGACCTGGGCTCCCTGCAAGGCGTCTAAGCTGGAGTGACATGACTTGCTGTGATAATACTGCCAGCAATCCCAACATAAGAGCATGATGGTTTTAAAATGGCTACAGCTGTCTGATACGTTTGACTGCCTCACTGCTGCATAGCTAACAAACCACTGAATCATATGTGGACTCCTAAACTGCCTTTGTGTGTAGACCTGAATCAAAATCTCACTAATCAATCCAGGAATGTGTATGCAAGTGTGAGTCTGCCTATCTGGTCTTTGCTTTTGTCTACAACCATTCATCCAATCCACTTCAAATTTGGTGGCTGTATTGCTGGGGACTACATTAAGTGCAGTGCCAAGTTTGAGGTTGTTCAGCTGAGCAGCTCTTCTATTTTGGCTAAAAATGGTTCTCCTTTACCAAAGTTTCCATTTTTTTTTTGACAGCTGTCTGCTCCACTCTGCCTGGGAGGAAGGACACATGTGTCTGGCTGTCTGTCAGCAGCCCGACAGACAATGAAAAAACCTACCATTTGCTAGATTCATGCTCAGTCTGGTGTCCTGGTAATCCTCAAAACACCTCACCAAACCCAGAAACCCATCATCTATCGAACCAAACACACATCCCTGAGAAGCTTTCACCGTTTATGCTATACAAAGAGTCCCTCCTGAAAGCGATCACTCCTGAGTAAAGTCAAAGGACCACACTACTCCAAAATTGACTCTTTAGCCCTATTCCACTGAGAGCCTTTTTGAGCTTGAGTGGAAAAACTTTACATATTTCTTTGCTGTCAATATACAGATAAAGTTGATAAATTGTATCATGCTATATGTGTTCTTTTGTGGACCTTGTATATACCACTAGTTAATGGGATTGGACCAAAAGCCAGTTTGTAACAGTCACAGTAACAGCAACTACTTCAGTGCAACACGTTTGGATGCTTGTGTTTGTGAAGCCACTTACTGACATTATACATTCAAGGTGACTTCCCCTTATTATTTATCACCCACCTGGATCCATTAGCATTAGCCCTGCTCTCTGTGCTCGGTTCATGTGCTTTGTGTTTATTATCAGCAACATTCTCAAATGTTTAATGGGTGTATCCTTATAACATTATTTGTGTGTCTGCTAGCTTTCATAGCAACCAATTACCCGCATGCAAGGTGTTTGGGGGACATTGGTAAATTATAGCTACAGAAAATTACTAGTACACACACACACACACTGATACACAAAATGATAGACAATCATCAATCACACCTTCAACAGGGACAAATTTCATTCAGATTAATGATTATGTTGTTCTAAAACATGGTTTCTGTTTAGAGCAGATCACAATCTCTCTCTGGTAAAATCTCATAAAGTGATACACAGCCGGGCCTCTAGCTAGAACAGGATCCGCAAGCCTCTGCAAATGACTCAGGACTTCGGCATGGGCATCACTGAAACTGGGTCTGCACACATCCCAAGCCTCGCAAGAGCATCCTTTATCTAATTTTAGGAACTGTTATCCAATTTTTAGAAATGAGATAAGAATTACATGGACCTTCCTGGCTAGATAAGTTGATAAGAACAAATTGTAGACATGGAGACTGAGTGAAAATATGCCCTGAAAGGTCACCCTTCCAAATTTGATGGTATGTGGTCATCTTTGCTTCTCTGATACGGAGCTTATTGCAATAAATGCCCCTGCATAAGACATCTGAGTCTGATAAATTTCCTTTCACATGAACAAACTTTTTCACAACAGTAGTTATTTAAAGGTCATTTTTCAGCATAACTTGATCCATCTGCAGAAAAGAAAAAAATGTTTTGTGCAAGTAATGTCTAAATTGAAACGCTAAGTTTGTATATCACATAAAGAGAACGCAGCAGTGAAACAAGTATGCCATTTGTTGAAGTATTTGGCAGCTAGTTAAAAACACAGAAGAATCTATCAATCTTAAAGTTACAGAGTGTAAAATCTCACAGCTAGACATCTGAATTCTGTTTTCGTTTTCTTTCTTATCTGTGGAAGGCTGTCTGTCCACTGTTTACCTCAGCTGCCAATGTCTAGTGAGAAACGTCTACATCCATTTACTTAAATATGAGCCGATGAGTCAGTGAAGCTCACTTCTGTCCAATGACAGCGATGGGGAGGCGAGGTGTTGAGGATATGGTGACCTTTTCTGTCGGTAAGTTGCTGGCGTAAGCTTAGCTTCTTTGGTCATTAGGACTTCTTATCTTCTCCTAAGATAAAACACAGGTCTGATTCTTTACATCTTGAGTCTGAGGGTGCAGATGTGAAATAGAATTTGCCTCCATGGCTTGTGAATGCCTATGACTTCTCTTCTTCTCCATCTTTGGTGTACTACATATGTGACAATATCCATCTCGGCCACCGTATTCACAGACCAGTGTCCAGTCCGATTAATGGATTCATTGGTTGTCCATGAGAAAATATCAGTTTTTGGAAGTCATACGTACACACTAATCAATGTATAATTAAGTATATTCTTGTCTTCTATTCAGTTGACTGTACCTTTAAAAAAACTGACCTGATCTGTACTGATATTTGTTGTGAAAGAAACAAATCAGGAGCTAATTTCAGGGCCTAGATATAAACAATATTCATATATCTGACAGATAATTAATTGTACAATGCAGATTTAGATATGGATTTAGATATGACGTTGATGCATTTGAAGCCATGCTGCATATTCCTCCCAAGTACAAGGAAGTGATGCTAGTTTTATAGCTCTGCAGTGCAACAAGCACCGGTGACCATCTGTCCACAGGCAGACTGTCACGCTCGAGTTTCTCTGCATTCATGTAATGCTGTGAAACTTCATCCATTCCAGTTCTAAAGGGCTAACACGATTTCATTCAAAATGTCAAGGGTTGCTGCTATAATTCATTTAGAGTGTAGATAAAATAAAAGGATAAACAAATGTCCACACACTAACAGTGACACAGCAAAGATTCATAGCTCAAATTTTGCTTTCACTGGGATATAATGCAAATGTAATTAACTTTTCCATTTCTGCAAATTGAAAGGTGGGTTAACTGATTTTACGTTTATAAGAGAGATTGTAGCTACATGTCTTTTTTTTTCTTTACTTTGACAACACAAATAAAGTAAACTTATTGCAAAACTGCCTCATTGTTTGGATTATTCAAAGCTTAATCTTCTGCACTTTTGCTTTTTTCTGTGGGACTGTTGTTCTCTTAAAAAGGTCAGAGAAGATTTTAAAATTCATGGTAATTCAAATCAAATAGCAGTTTGTTCTACTTATTGTGTAAACAGCCTCTGGTATCAGAAGTGCGGAACAAAAATGGAAATTTCTTTCTCCATATTCACTTACTGAGAAATAGAACAAGCTCTTTGTTATGTCTGCTGTAATCCCACCGTTTCAGAAAAGAAGCTCAGGGGACCATAAGTCAAAGTTTTTTCTTTGTCAAACTGCAGTTTCAAGGGTCAACGTGTTCACCCTCAATCTCGTGAGCCGGTTCTGTTGATTTGTTGTCAGAAGATTTCTATATTGCCTTTGCTCCCAGGCCCATTGCAGACAACTCTAACCGGAGATGTTTCCAGCGCAGCTACTTTGGAGTACGATGAGAGAATATAAGTGTCGGTGATCAAAGGCTTAAAGCTGAATTTTGGAGTTTGTTGTCAGCCTCCTCTCTTGGTTAACCATCAAACACTGATGTTCAACATTTCCACTGAACTAAATCCACCACAGAAAATACAAAGATATCAATTTCTCCACCTAAAGTTTCCTCTAAAGACCAATTGAAATGCTCAGAATGCAGTACACAACTTTACAGCTGAAGGATCCTTGAAATAATTTGCAATGAATCATAAAACTATGCTGTCTTTAACCTTAAAGTCTCCAAGCAGCAGTGGTGACAGTTTTATTGGTAACAATGGTTCCAACTATGATTTTTTCAATCTACTATCAGTTTGAACAGGAAACAGGAGGAACGATTTGTTGTTTAGTCATTTGTGTTATTTCACTAAAATATGGTGGACCCCCCTGTGTTAAGTAAGTGCTTCAAATTTACTCAATGAAAAAACCATAATAACAGAAACCAGTCAAGCAAACTTAAATTATTTCTTATGCCTTATGTAATCCAGTTGTGTGGAGCTGCTTGACAACTTGTCTTTTTAAAGTTAACTCAATAAGACTTTGTTACTTTTCGTGTAATCTTTTGGAGTAACCTATGGCTTAGGCCAAATATACAATATCCTTTGCTGTGTTGTACGTGTAGATGAAAGTTTCAGGCTATACATCCCTTTGAAACCACCCAAGTTTGGCGTGAAGTTCTGGTGAAAATGTCAAGCTAAAAGCTAATTTTTGTATAAAAATGATTGAGTTGAGTTGAGAAATGCTTTTATTTGTCGGTTGCAGTTGCCCACAACTGAGATGACAGACCTTGCTGACTGTATATACAATAAAACCATAACTAGTTAGAACATTGCAGAATATCTATCATAGATAAAGAAACAGTTTAGCTAGAGCTGCTAAAAGAAGCATTCCAGTATAAAGAATAATGGGGTCCTAAATTACCCTACTCTGGTTTACAAGTGCCAACATCAATTGGTAACCATTTAAATGAGTAGAAGAAGTAAACTGTGGCTATTGCTTCTATTATTTCTATTATGCCATAATATAATCTGAGATATGATATTTGACATGTTATCTATCATAAAATTCTTAACTTCACTAAAGGTGACAGGCTGCTTAGTTTAAATAGAACTAATACACTAAGTGAAAAAACATGACTATCAACCGAAGAAAACAAAGAATAACTGATTTACATAAATTTACATTTTTACATTTACATTTACAACATTTACATAAAAATCTTTGGACTGCAAGTATGCAAAGCACACATTCCTGTGTAAACAGACTTTTTTTTTCTCTTTGCATGAAACACATCAATTTCGAGGAAATTAAAAAAAGAGAACTCAAATAACTCAGAGCTAAATTTTCCTTTTGAGACCATGAGAGACTAAATCGATTCTAAACATGTGATTTCATCGATAAGCTTCTGAAGTCACCTGATTTTCAGTTTTGGTGCAAACATACAGACTCAGCTCACCTTAAAGAACCGTTTAAGCTCCTTTCTTTCATCCTAAATTGAGTACACCCCATCTTAAAACTCATTTAATTCCAATCCACAAAAGCAGTGGAGTGACCTCTGTGCTCAAGCTAAATGTCGACTTGATCAAGCAAGCGCCTGCTTTCAGATTGGGCCATGAAAGCAAATTCACTTCGACCCTCTGTGTTCCCTTTCCATTTCCTAAACACAAGATCTGTACCTATGAAACAGCTACTGCCATCTCTCATCTCTGATGCACTAGGCATCCTCTTGAAATCTCCTGCAGCATAACTCTCTGTCATAATATCTGAAATACTTTTGTTTGCAGTAAATTCACCCACACCTAGAAACTGTTAAACAAAAAGAGCATGTTGCCAAAATGTTCCATTCAGCAGTTATAGGAGGTAATACGTTCCTGTAGCTGTCAGTGTTTTAATGACCATTTGTAGTAATGCACCCCCTGGGTGTACGGCTGCTGATTACAGTATGATGTATCTCAATTTTTATTAAGCTGGTCTTTTTTATAGGAAGCTTGGATGAACATGGAGCTTTGTATTGAGAAATTACATTAATCTACTGCTGCTGGCACAAATAAAGATAACAATACGTATTTGAAGAACATTATCAGAAGTATTGTGTGGCTGTTGTGCTTACTTTTACACAGAGAGCGAAACTTTATAAAGCTATGCAATAAAGTCTTCATTCTCTCTTTATCCAGTTTATCAACTTATGGTGAAAAATAACAGGACGGATGGGTTTAATTTTTGGCATTTTCCCTTTTTTGGATAGTGACAGAAAGGTAGTGGGATCGAGGGAATGACATGGAGCAAGACCCCCTGATGTTGAGGACAGCGCTCAGGCAATGTAATAAGAAAATGAGCTCTTATTGGTCAACTGCAAAAATGTAGGAAACAATAAAGCGACAAAACCAAAGGGAAACACAAGTGTGTATGTAGGTAGGAGACAAATTACACAAGTTGACACAGGTATGAACAGGTTGGAAATTCATATGGGGCAATCACAAAGAAGAGAAGATTAAAGACACAAAATAAAAGCGCAACGAGGAAAAAACAAGGAAAAAGAATCACCCCCCCCCCCCCCAAAAAAAAATAGGAAGAAGGACACATAAATATACAGACAAGTTAGGGAGGCAAAGACAGGACACACTGAGGGCAATAGGAACCTAACACAAGACGACGTAACAATGAAATGAAAACAGTCATTATTTGATCTTAGCTCAGAATCCAGATAGCAGACAACACAACATACCTTGACTCTAATGCTAAACCATTTAATAGTGAAGCAAATCTGTGTTTGACCATCCAAAAAACCCCAGAAAGCGCACAAGAGGGGTGAAGAAGAGAGTGCAGGCAAGGTGGAGTGGATGGAGACAAGTGTCAAGGGTGATTTGTGACACAAGGATAGAAGCAAGGGTGAAAGCGAAGGTTTATAAGATGGTAGTGGGAACTGCAAGGATGTATGGCTTAGAGATGGTGGCAGTGAGAAAAAGACAAGTGGGCCATCTGTAGGTTTCTGATCTGAAAATTCTGAGATTTCCATTGAGAGTGGACAGCTCAGGAGCGCTTTGGAGACAAAGTTAGAGAGGCATGGCTGAGATGGTTTGGACATGAACAGAGGAGAGACAGTGGATTTTGAAGATTGAAGCAGGACAAAAAAGGAAGACCATGGCAAGGTTCGTGGCTGTAGTGAAGTAGGATGTGCAGAGGAGCAAGCTGGAGACAGGGTGAGATGGAGGCAGATGATCTGCCGGTGAAAGGGAGCAGGTGAAAGAAGCTGAAAAAGGTACACCAAGAAGTAAAAGTCAACTTTTCAGACAATTGTGATGGAATCATTAAAGTCAGTCGGCTGAGGCTGCAGGTTGTACAGGTGATCCAAGATAATGCAAATAGGAAATCTATTTGATGTATTACCTTAGAATTACATCAAATCTTCATTTAAATTTTAAATCAATATTTCAGCAACAACAAAAAAAAAACTGTCAGTGAAGCAAATAAATACTCATGCAGTCAAATTCATGGACCAGACAAGGAAAATTCAGTGAGACAAACTGTTCATCTTCAGCCTCATCCTGGCTCTCGTTGTAAAAACAAACATCATTTTGGAGAGATAGTGAAAAGCACAATTTCTGTGAGAGCAGATAAACAAGTGTGTTATTGCTTAAAGAGGGGCTTATGCAAAGCAAGAATTATCTGGTCCTGCTGTGGATTTTGTAGCTCGAGATGTTATTTATGCTGTGAAAGCAAACACTGCGGCTTCATTTCAGCTTTATATGATGTAACAAAAATGCAACATTAAAAAAACCAAAAAACCCAAAAAGTACAACTTTCCTGTTTTGCACTCTCAATCAGATTCATGTACTGCTAAACATGATCTTTAGATACAGCGTATTAAGGGAGGCGTGATATGCCTGAAGTGCTTGTCATCATAACTTAAAGTCTGTGAGGATGATGCACGAGGTGACCTGAGTCCCTGCTAGTCCAGTGCCAGGACCCAGAATAATGACTGCTTAGAGCATTTATACAGGGCATGCACAAGCCTGTGTACGAATGTGTGTGTGTATTTATAGTTGACTAAATAAGTGTGCAGTACTTAAATTGGCACCTCTGGGCACTTTCCATGGGTGACAGGGTGCAGGCAGAGGGCAGCAGGGTTGGGCCTGCTAGTTACAAAATTGCCCCGCCACATAAGGGCAGGAAGCAGTAACTAAAGAAACAGTGAACAGGGGAAAACTGATTCTTATGCTTTAAATATTATAAATTGAACTCTGGAACAAAAGGGAAAGTATGTAAAATCTTAATTTTTTTCCTGCTTTGCTTCAGATGAACATAGATAAATAAAGGTCTTATTTTTGAACACCGTCAACATTAAAACGCTTTCAAGAATCAGAGTAACTCTATATAAATTGGCTCTATATAAAGTGTTACAATTCAAAACTTAATAAATCTTTAGTTTGGTCAATGTTACACGATATGACAACCTCTAAGCTTGTGGAGGACATTAAAAATGCCTGTTTTAAATACACATTTCATAAAAATAGATTTTCACCAAGAACCTACCTTTTCGAGTCAATTTCAGGTAAACCTGCCATCCTTTGCCATGCCTCTTCTCCTGCATTCTGCCCCTTTTTTATCTACTTTTCACTGATCCACCATCTAGTAAAGGCAAAAACGGGAGATTTTTTCATTTTTATATTTTCCTCATATTTATCACGCAAAACTAAGATTATTTATGGTAACTTAAAATTGCTCGTGGACATTTTTTCCCTGAATTAAAGACTTCGACATTATAACCTTACTGTTTATCTCTTTTGAACATTTCTTTTTATACTTTAATATCGAAGAACTATGAAATCTTGTTTCTTCCACTGGGAAAAATGAGGCTACATCTTCAGCTTACTGAGTATTTTGAAATTTCGAGTTACGTTACTAAACTGCATAGGCCTACACACCTGATATGCTAAGCCTGCTTTGCTAGGCTGCCTTCCGGGCCTGCTTGTAGGTGATTTGTCATGACAGGAAGTGCTCAGGTGAAACAGAAGCTTCACAAGCTATTCCACTTTAACTTGTACAGTGCCTGCACTCTGGAGCTAACTCACCTCCGTGGAATTATAATTATTATTTATTAATTTTTAAATTAGCATTTACATTTTCATTTACTTTTCTTTTGGGGCATTTGAAGCCTGTAAATATGGAAACGTGGGGAGTTTGAAAAATTGAAGAAGACCCATCTACCTAAACGAGAAAGTGAACCAGGAAAACACCGTATGGTATACAGGTATGCCAGTTTGTTTCTACCTTTGCTGTGTTTGGTCTTGAAGTGTGTGTTTTAGTGAATATTTATTACTGAGCGAAGTAGGGTGTAACGAGTGTTTCCTTTACAAAGTCATGTTTTTATATAGAAAAGTGAGCTGGCGGCTGGTTTTGTGATAAGCCTGCTGTTTTTGGTAGATGTCGGAGGTTGTCACTGCATCCATTCTCCACTGGGATACAGAGTATGGAGGTAAATGTTTGCAGCTTCCTCTAAATGCACTTTGTGAATGGATATTGGCTGTGTTCATCATTTATGTGTCAGGTGATATAGCTGGCTGGCTGTTGCTGCTCTCTCAAATGTGTTTTATGGCTAATATGGCTGTGTGATATTCCACTAAATTATACTGCTGCCAATCTAAGTGCATTGTGTGTATTATTATTATTGATATTGAATGAGTCTCTTGTAGCTATTCGGCTCATTTTTCTTCTGCTGGCTGCCTGGCTTGTGACATATGTGTGTTTGTGCTTCTCGTTGTTGCCATTATTTTGAGGGGTTTCCTTTTGTCTCAGAAAAAAAACAAGTTTGAAGCATCAAGTTATAATCAAAGTGTGTTTTGTGCGAGGGGGGAAAAAGTTTTTGAATGTTATTTTCTTAAAAAGACTTAAGGAATCACATTGGTCTTATAAGCTGGACCCATATTAGGTTATTTATTATTTAATACTGCAGTCAGTGCAGTGTTTATAGGATCATTATGAATTTCAGCTGAAAAAATAGTCTGGAACATAAACACGGCATTTGCAAGAATATTTTCATCTTTTTAGTTCAATTACAACTGAGCGTTTCTCTCAAACTCATGTTTTCTTTTGCAGACACAGGGGATGCATTTAAACATAATATTTTTAACATGCCAGAATTATATCCTGATTGACATAACACCTGTCATGGTGAGAGTGGTTGTGGCAGTGGACCCCAAATGTAGACCAAGGCAGTCTGCTGGTTGAAAACTCAAAATGTACTTTTAATGATCATTTGGGATACAGTCCAAAAGTAACAGAGTCCAGCAGTGAACAAAATCCAGTAGGAAGTACACAGAAGATGAGGAACATAAAGCAACTAGACACATCTCAGGAAGGGTTAACTAATGCGCTGACAACGAAAGAGGGGAAACTAAAGCTACTTAAACTCAAGGAAGTTATAACAGCTGCAGAAAACAACACAGGTGCAAGCAATTGGGGAAAGTAACACTAAACTAACTGAACCAATATACACACAAGACAAAGGGGTGACAAAATAAAACAGGAAGTAACATGATGTTCTCTCTGGTTTCCACATCTGCAAACCTCACGACAGAAAAGTAGGCAAACTGTTTTATATGATCACCTTCACATCAAGGTCTTGTAGCAGGATGCTACAGACAGTAACTCCAGTGCATCCAGATCAACAAGTTCAAGCAGGGAATTCTGATCTGGAGATTTTGATATAAATGTAGACAGAGTTTTACTGCTATCAATCCTTTGCATTTGCTTTTTATTTAGCATGCAACCACACAAGCCTTCCTACACAATGTTAGGGTTAGGTTAAAAGCACTAAGGTATCGACAAAAAGTACTTTTATGGATGTGTATAGGTGAATGAGGCTTGTAATAAGAAGGTGATTTGAGTGCTCAGAGTAGAAAAGCTCTATACATGTACTAGTCCATTTAATATTTAAAGTGCAAAAGCCATCTAAATGGTAAATGGCCTGTATTTGTATAGCGCTTTACTTAGTCCCTATGGACCTCAAAGCGCTTGACACTACATTCAGTCATCCACCCATTCACACACACATTGGTGATGGCAAGCTACATTGTAGCCACAGCTGCCCTGGGGCGCACTGACAGAGGCGAGGCTGCCGGACACTGGCGCCACCGGGCCCTCTGACCACCACCAGTAGGCAACGGGTGAAGTGTCTTGCCCAAGGACACAACGACCAAGACTGTCGGAGCTGGGGCTCGAACCGGCAACCTTCCAATTACAAGACAAACTGCCAACTCTTGAGCCACGATCTAAAGAATATTTTTGGTGCTGGTGACCACCAGTAACCTCAAGCCACCACCCATCAACTGCTGGAGTAGTAACATTTTTCCATAGCAATCAGATGTTGCAAGGCCGGGGTCCGGTGTCTAGGCCACAAGGCATTAACCAAAATTAGCTTGCGGTAGTTTATGCTTGTTGCCATACAGAAAGACCATGCATGGATGAAAGTAGGGTTGGAATTGCACCAGGATCACCACTCCACCTCTACTTTGACAGCAGAGATAGAACCACGTCATCTCTGCTGATATAAAGTATTTCAAGGACTGACAGTGAAAGCATATTTTTTTATTGTATTATTGTTTCCACTCTCCACTGTTTCAGGATGCAGCATTAAAGTCAGTCATCACAGGTGAGGATATGTAGACTGGACCCAGGTTATGATATTGTATGCTTCCTTCATGCATGACAACCTCACTGTTGTCTTGCAAGTGGCCTACAAATGTTTTTTTGTGTTTCATGACAAATACTGATTCTTGTCCGTGTTTCATTTTTCATTCATGCCATGCTTTAAAAGATATTTCAGCAGTATGGTTATATGACATATCATAATTACATCTCCACTGCTGAGCTGCCTTTCTACCGTTTGCTGCTGCTACACTCAGCCGCACACCTTAAGATCATTTCCACGTACTGATGGTTCTCTTCTGCTTATCAATGCTATGTAAGGCCTCACAAGGAGAGATTGTCTGCTCCAAGCCATGTATTTTTGTGATTTTTAATATGCGTAATGGAATAATTATCTTCTGCTGAATATCTGTTGGAGTGCTGAGTGTAGATTTATACATCTAATTTCACTTGGCTGGAGGTGGTATGTGGGGGAATGGCCACACCGCGGCTTGTGCAGAGCCCTAACAGAACATTTTCTACATTACAGCTGTTTCTGAATCTGGGTGTAATGAAGTTTCAGGATGAAGTTGCCTGACTAAAAATCACTTGTGCTGAAAACCGTACAATCCTTAGCGCACTGTAGCCATAAGAATATCTTGCAAAACTGCGATAAACAACACCGCATATCATCACATTTTTCATTAAGTGTTAACGAGACACTGTGGCCTCTCAATCACGTATTGTATTTGGAAGATGTTATGTTGTCATAGAGATGAAGAAAAACATCCTCTCATGGTGGGATAGGGGCCAAAAAGGTGAAGGATTATAAAGCTCTGCTGATGCAGATTGGATTACTCTATTATCCAGAGCCTCCTCATTTTCCCAGGAGATCGTACACGTTTCTAATCCTCCAAGGCTGTTTTTCTCTCCCTCTGTGTTATCTGCCATTTTGGCTAGAGGGAGTGTTTGTCTGATTCTTATAGTTTGGGTTACCCCGCTCCTATACACCATCACGTTATTTGGCCTAGAGAGGGGCTTTGTGCTTGTCCAATCTGGTTATTTTATAGTCAAGTGTATTACTCTGGGAAGATGCGCTTGCAGAGGTGTTTTACACAGACACATGCAGTTAGTGTGGAATAGATTCTGTGATACAGGAGGATGGCTTCTTAGTCACATTAAAACATGAGGATACTCCTCAGTGTAGGAAATGTTCAATAATGCTGATTTATGAAGTGCAAATATTAAAGACCTGGTCAGGGTCGTTGATCTTTGATTAATTTACTGCGTTACCAAAAACTGCAACTCAGCCAGGAGCTTTAAACTTAAAGTCATATTGACTTAGTAGGAACTTTAAAGACAAACAAAAAACTGTGTAATTTGAAATTATTGAACATATAAAAAAACAGTGATCTCCTATTCACCATTAAATGAGAAAATACAGGAAGTAGGATGCAAGTACTGTACAGCAGTACATACATTTTTTTTATTGCTTTATCATCACAGTGCATTAAGATTTCCAGATTTTAGAATCCATTTTGGGACACTATCGAGAGCATAATGCACATTATCTGTCTGCTTTAAATATACTTTGTTCAGACTACTACAGTTTGCCTTGGATCAAGAACCACGGACATGTGAGGCCTTGCACCCATTCAGACAAAGGTGATCACAAATCTGGAACCTGAGATGTCCAGGATTCCTTTTTCTCTTAAAAAAATAATGTAAATATAGTCAAAAGCAAAACTGAAGTCTCAGATTCGACTGGTTGACTGTGCTTTTGTGGTTATTTTTATAGGAGGAAGCTCCAATAGTTTTCCAGGGTTAATCTTGGGCTGGGAGATTAATCAAATTTTAAATTTTAATTAGGATTTTGCTTTCAGTGATTATGAAAACAGAATAATCTGGATAAACTGATTATCCTTTGCATACTACAGTATGAAACACTCATTTTTTTCTTGTTATAAATAAAGTGCACTTCTTGTTTTTTCAGTGCCATCCCTAAAAGCTCAGACTTTCTTCTTGTTAGGTTCACTTTGAGCCAAGTTGACTACAGGACAATCTGTGGTCAACAACAGGAATCTAAAGGAAGTAAAACTCACAAGGTTTTCTTTGAAAGATTATTAATGACAGCCTGGAGCTGCCTTTAACTCTCGGTTGCTTACGGTCAAGTTTTCTGCAGTGCAGACAGTTCACTGTCAGTTTCAGCTCTCTGTCACTCATGGTAAATCTACTACAGCGTAGACCTCTATTTTCCGCTGCGCCTTGAATTACCTGCATTGGAGGCAGTCCAGAAAGGACCAGCAGCTGCCTTCGTGAGACTGGCTTTACACCCCAAAAATACTCTAGTCAGTGCCAAACTCCCTACCTGGTGATGCCCGTCATACCTCTTTTTTTTGTTTGTTTTGAAACCAAAAAAAAAAAAAATTAAATTAAAAAAAAGTATATATATCTTTTTTAAAAAAAAAAATAAATGCATTATATTTGCTAATTTTAGAAATAATTGAGGGAATAGGCAACAAAACCATTGCTCTTTCATGGCTGTGAATCAACCAAATATGATGGAGATCGCTCAGTGTAACTTACTTAATCTTATATTTACTGATCAGATACTCAGGTTTCATCTTGATGAACCGACACCTGACAACTGACACCATGTTAATGAACTCAAATGAAATTTTCCCCTGGTACACCTTGTGAGGTTTTAAGTTGTCTTGAACTCGAGGAAAGTTAGTTTCACTTCACTATTTTCTCTATGGCTGACATCCTTCTGCTAGGTGTGGGTTAAAGTGAGGGCATTTGCACATGGACAGATATATATACACACACTGAAGCTTAGAGCAGAGGAGCTTAAAGAAAGTAGCTTGACCATAAATAACAGCAAAATGCAATACATGCAAAGTATGTGAATAAAATTAGTGCAGACTGATTGATTGAATCAAGAACCCATTTGTTAAAAAAGTGCAAGATGAACATCCATCCATCCATCCTGACTGACTGACTGACTGACTGACTGACTGAAGGAAGGTAAGTAAGGTAAGTAAGGTAAGTAAGTCAGGGTGCAGTGACTGAGCAGGGCATTCCCGATCCCATGGTGCTACCAGGCTAAACAAATGACACAATTTGTCTAGTGAGTTCTGGTTTTATTCCAGATGCCTGAACCATACATTTGGCTCCTTTTGAGGTGAAGGAGCAACAATCTCTTTGTGTATCTCCCACTGGAAAAAAAAAAAACCTGACTATGGCCTCCACAATCACACTCTAGTTGTATAATCAGTGAAACCAGCTCATTAATCTGCCCCTATCTCTGAGATAAAGTTAAGCTCTGTTGCACTGATGGGTGGTAAAGATGTCTAACCCCCTGCCTGTTCCAGAAAAGCTTGACTCCCCCCTAACAGGAACGGGGAGGTTTGACCGAGGCTCGACACCTGGGGCTCTCTGGCACCGGAACATGCCTGCAGTGATAATTAATGAGAATTACTGTTGCCGAGAGAGGCACTTTGGCAGGGAGGGCGAGACAGAGGGAGAATTGGACTGAGAGGGGATCATTGAGACATAATGACTGTGGTGAAGAAGACAGAGATGGAGGTGGTGGGAGGACAAATAAAAAAGACTAATGTGATTATTTTTCTAGTTTCAAGAAGACATACTAGTCTTAGCAGTGGCATGTTTTTTTTCTTCTATTCTCTGAGTGACAAATATATTGGGGGTTCACAGGTGTGCATCTCATAGATGTCATAATTTATTTAACTTTAGGTTTCAGCTCTGCAAGACATGAATGATGGTTTTAGAGTGCATTGGTTGGGAGGCTTTTGAGGCATTATGTTCTGACAGGAAAAAAGTTTCTTCTTTTTTGAACAGCAAAAAAAAATTCTCCTCTCTATACCCCTCTGAAACTCCACTGCATAAAACGCATGCTTAGTCTCTCGTACACTTGAGTGGAGAAAGGAAACGCCTGAGGCTAGACTCGCTGTGATGAAACAGATCCTAGGGAAAAGGCCAGGAAACCCAAGAAAGTAAAAACCAATGCAAATAATTAGTTCTGAGCTAATAGTCCTCAAACTGCAGAGTAAAGTGGACTTTCAGAGAAGCAATGCCGGCCAGATTCTTTTTACTAACACATTATTTATAGTCGACTCTCACTGAAGATTAATACTCGATATAATAGCTTCTTTGAGGAAACAATGCTCATTATTATATTCATTTGCAGCTTTTTGCATTTAACCAACTAGCAAATGTTGAATGTGTCACCAGCTTTTCATTGTGCAGATTTCATCACAAAGAATAAAAGCTATGCATTTAACTCACATTAGCATAATTTTGTTTGCTTTTAACCAGCCATATCATTTGAAGCATGTTCATTAGCCAATTTCCATTGGGCATGTTTTTGATTTTTTGGCCCTGATTTCATGGTTAAAAATCTCTTCAATCGGTGTCCTCCTTCTGTCAAGAAGGAAATAAAAACACTGATATTTGCAGGCTTTTTCTGGCCCATGTTTTGCTTCCTAAACCATGCAAAGGAATGTTTGTAGAATCATTTGACTGCTTTTGCATTTTATCTTTATTGAATTTTTATATTTACAGTGAATATTCTCCATTTATTGGGGCAGTAGAAGAAAGTTTGTTCTTTCCTCCAGTCTGCATGTCCAAGTTTCTGCGGGCAAGCTACTGCCCTCCGATTTGCTGCTGATGCATCTGTTGGAGATTGAGTGAAAGCATTTAAGCATCGAAAAAACTGCTTTTGTGAAGGAAGCCCGTAGTGAAAAAGCATTTTGAGTGCTCAAATAGAGTGGGAAAGTGCTATATAAGTACATTCCATTTACTGTAAAGTAATCAGTGATTTAAAGAAAAAGGCAGAGAGGGATACAAATGTGAGGCCACATTTCCTCAAAAACATTTCAGTTTTGATCTTACTGTTCAATTTTATTGCTACTGAGCGCTTGTTTCATTGTATGAATGCATGATCAAGCATCAGCAGCTCATTTTAGAGAAACTGAAATTGGAGAAATCTGCTACTATGACATGTTAAGTTGGAATAAAAATCTGCAGACTTTTCAGTGCAGACACTGGGTTGGGTGTCACTGAATAAAAAGGCACTTTAACCACTCGAGTCGGTGTTTTAGGATGCTGTTAGAAGTGCTGAGAGCTGCTGGAGTCTCAGCTCGAGTAACATTTTTCTTACACATAACACATTTGGACTCACTGTCCTGCTTCCAAGAACTTACCTGTAGAGTGATGGTGAAGTTTAAAAAGCTTCCTGCAAATTCACCCATGAATGACAAGCAGCAGTTGTAGTCAAATCTACAGCTGTGCACAGATGGCAGTGATAATTTTCCTGGGCTTTTTAAAAAGAAAATCACTGAGGGTGAAAGTTTTGACCAACAAGAGAGTGAAAAAAATCTCATAATTCTTAACTGAAAATGTGCATTTCCTCCTGAAAAGTGTGATTTTTAACATTTCTTGGCCTCTGTGATCTTTCTAAACAAATCAAAATTTCAATTTTTTACAGTTTATTTGAGTCATACAGCAAATAGCTCATGCCCATGTCTGCAGAATATATAAATTACCCAGCCATATAGGCAATAGCCTTATTGTGCACTGCCTACAGTTGCAGACATAGATTGCTTCGTAAATCTTACTGCATCAATTTGTCTAAAAGAGACAGGACATGGGTCTCTGCAGCTGTTAGTATTTAGTACTGTTAATATTTTCTATTTCCAGTCAGAGCAAGCTGAACAGGTTTATCATCTTGTACAAAAAAAGACACTTACTTTGAGATACAGATAGATATAGATATATCTCATATACAGATACATATACAGATATAAAAGTCAAAAGTTGAAAATACAGAAATTTATAGGAAAGAATCAGAAAATTGACCAGAAAATGGGGCAAAATGCTAAGAAATGATAAGATAATAATGATAAGAAACTTAAGAAATGTTACTCCTGCCCACCTCTCTTGGTCCCAATCGTTAAGCTTCAGTGGACATGCCCTATTGTACTGCAGCAATTGTATTTATTTGAAGTAAATACGATGGAAGAAACACATTTTGTCCATACAGAGACACAGGCCAGAGACAGGGTGCGCTCTGGACATAGCAGGCTATTGAAGGAGTAACACAGAGAGAGTAAAACAAACCATTCACGTTCCCATTTACACCTTTGGCTGATTTTTAGAATCAGCAGTTAACTTAACATGCAGGTTTGTGCACTGTGGGGGAAGCTTGAGTACCTTGAGAAAATCTGCACCGACACAGGGAGAGCATGGAAACCACACAGAAATGTTCCATCCAGCCAGCTATTATAACCTAATACATCTTTACCTGCTTTGCTGATATTCATCCACTTATGGCCACTATTGAAGCTGGTTACATCAATCATCACTGTAAACAAGGTTAGATACAATATGTTTTTTTTCTTCTATGCTGGAAAATAAACTAAGTGGCTGAACATAAGCAGCCCTGCTGTTCTGTCTGTGCTACGGCACAATTTTCAATTAGTACTTGAACATTGAACTAGCACTATATTAATAGAGTTTAACATTAAATTGATCTGGATGCCTGGTTGCAGACCCTGTTATCATATGTTCGTTGAACAATGGTCTCCTTAAAACTTTTTTTTTTTAAGTTGCAACTAGTTTCAGATAAATGTAGTAGTCACAGTGACACAGAATTAATGTGAATGCGTTTCAGTACCCTTGTGGTTTTCCCTCCATATAGACAACGGATTACTCCTTTTTACTTTCCGTCTATGCATTTTAAACAGAACAAAATTGTATGTGATATAAACATCCCTGATGGACACTAATGAAGAGGATGGGTCATAATGAGGATGTCTGACCTCAGTTGCAGTGGGCTGAAAACACTGTGCTACCTACACTCAGATAGTAATTGCTTTTTTCATTTAATGAAATTCTTCTCGCGGACAGTCCCTCACCTTGAGAGGTGTCCTCGCATTTTCTTCAGAAGTGGAGGCAAAAGTTTCCATCGACTGTGAGGAGAATAACTTCCCTGTTTTTATTTTATTTTATTTTATGTATTTTTTCTCGACAGTCTCTTGAGCTGAGTGACTGGTGGAAAGAAATCCCTCTCACCTTAAATGCTTCATGGATCTGTGTGCTGGCGAATGCAAAGCAGAAAGACTGACAACCTCTAACGTCACGTCCATTCAAAACTGAGTTTGCATTAAGAGGATTACTACCTACTCAGATATTTTAATACCTTGCATCATTCATATAAAGAATATAATACCGAGTCATGCTGTGTCATATTAAATAAATGTTGCCTGTGTTTAATGCTGTGTCGACATGCAAAGCAGCAGCACAGCAGCTTCAGTCTTCTATCAGAGTCTACTTGGGATTCAGGCACAGCGCTGTTGTGTAGTTCACCCACACTTACAGATACTGTCAGTATAGCTGCACATGTAAAAAGCAAGCAAACTAATTCAAATAATAGGACTGCAGCGATGATAGCCGAGTATCTTACACAGGAAAAAAAATCCTGCTTGAAAAATAGTTTGTGCACAAACTACTTGTATTTTTATTATTCTTAAAGTTTCAGTTCTAGCATAGGTTGTGGGTTTTTTTAACTGTTGAATTTGATTGTGAGAGTTATTTGTTTTTGAAACCTTTCAACCTACTTATCTCCTACTTACTGCAAAGTATTTCTCCACCGTAGTATGCAGCAGCCAGTATCAGTTGTTTATATTGTTCCATAACGACTGGATGTTTATTCTGAGAGATGACGTAAGAAAATGTCCAGTGTCTTCTGCTTTGAGCAAATGTACCCTGTATCTTTTTGTTTTTTGTTGTGAATATCACTGATTTAATCACATTACATTTGTATTCACTCAGATTTATTTTCTCCAGTGAATCAAGTAATCTTCTTCACTTAAGCCATATTATTATAAGATGACAAAAACAATATAATATATAATCTGAGGTACAACTTTTATTTTATATTTGTGTGAATCACATGGAAAAAAACTGAGTGCATTTAGGCACGCAGGCACGGTCAGCGGCAGTTCTCCCGGAGAAAATGCCTCGTTTGTGTCCGAGCAGAATGACCAGACTGCTTCAAGCTGATAGGAAGGCGACAGTAACTCAAATAGCCACTTGTTACAATCACGGTGTGCAGAAGTGCATCTCTAAATGCACAACAGGTTGACAGGAGTGGCATCCAGCTACACTTGGTGCCACTCATGTTCGCTAAGAACAGGAAACTGAAGCTACAATTCACATGCATTCACTAAAATTGGACAGTAGAAGATCGGAGAAATGTTGCCTGATGATTCTTGATTGTTCCGTGATGTTCAGATGGTAGGGACAGAGTTTGTTGTAAACAACATGAAAGCACGGATCCATCCTGCCTTCATTTCAAACTGATTTTTCTTTTAACTTGACGGTGAGTTCACTGCAGGCACCACATCCCAATCCAACATAGTACCTTTGGGATGTGGTGGAATGGGAGATTCAAATCGCGCATGTGCAGCTGACAAATCTGCAGTAACTGTGTGATGATGTCATGTGAGTGTGGACCAAAATCTATGTGTAATGTTTCCAGCAAATTCCTATATTAACATAATGTGTAAATAGAAGTTGAGGATAAAATTTGAATGAGCCCATTTCCCCAATCACTTCTAAAGGCTGATACTGATACTCAAACATGTTTTTTTTTAATGTAAAAGAACCAAGAAACACTGAGGGAAGGGTATTTGAAAGAAACGATGAAAATGAATTTGTCGCTGCTTCCTGATGGGTTAATTGTCAAATGTTGATGCAGTTTCTAAAACATCTCAAACCTCGGTCTCTGCTTATGAATTCACTGTTATGTCCCCACAGACCAACCGTGGGTTGTTGTGGGGTGTTGCTCTTTCTCTCTCTCTTCTCTCCTTGACTGACTCCCCTCACCAATTAGGCCTGGGAGTCCTTAAGCTGACAGAGAGGAGATGGCTGAGGCCAGAGTTCCTTTGTGTTGGCAGCGTTTGAGTTGTGTGGTTGTGGCTGTTTACTCATCTGGGTGAAGGAGTATTTTTTATTTTTTAAATGACTTGTGGATTTAACTTCATTTGATCAGTGAAGTTTTGCTTCACACTTTTTGTTCTTGTTAGTTACAACAGTGTAGCTGTCTCAGGTCAAAGGTTATTTTCTAAAAACTGATTTCACCTCCCTTTCACTTTGTTCTCCTTGACACTTTTTTCATCGCTCCCTTTTTTTTGGATTACTTTCACATTTAAAAGAACATAACCAAATAATAAATACAGCAACCCAGAACAATCAGAATTTCCTTGTCTTTGTGGTTTGTAGTCTTCAACCTCTATTTCTTCCATTTCTGTCAACATTGTTCCTCTTGAATTCTTACCTTATGAACCAATGAATTTCACTTACTATTTTCAGCTTGTGTTGGTGGGTCCAGTTTGTCTTTGTTATCGCTTTTTCACAGGCTGCTAACTGAATGAATGGATATCTGACTTGACAAAATATGTCCAGTCATTTTACCAGAATACAACACTATACATGGCCAAGGAATGTCCTCAGGCTTTTGAAAACAACCAAATGAAACCTCTCCCAAAAATGTACAATGTCTCAGGAGAAAGCCAAAAGACTTGAGAATAATTACTGCTTGATATTGTCTCCAACATGGCTACGTTACTGAGAGGTTTACTCCTGATTTAGGGAGGTACAAAGAACAACACAAGTGGGTGATGATGAGGTGGATTATTGTGTTCTCCATATACATAATCATTCATCTTCAGAAATATTCACACTTTTATCATTACTGTTTTCCATATAATTGCATTTCCTTTTTTCTCCCTTTGTTTTTCTAATTATACTATTTCTGTTGACATTTACGGTTGGGTTGACTGACTTCTACTAAACCCTACATTTTAAATATGTAGAGTGGTCCTTGTTGCACAGCAGGTAGTTTTGTTCCATTGTTCTTGCTTTTCTACCTTGGACTTTTGGGTTAGAACGTCATAAAGCAGATGGTAACTGGTGATTTGCTCGAGGTGTTGTGTGAGTGAGAGTGGGTGAAGCCATTGAAAGTCTGTATTAAATAATGCAAAATAGCTAATTAAGGAACTTTTACCAATGCTGTTTGGACGAATCAGTAAAAAAGTATTTGAAAGCAACTTCATTTAATCCTGTGTCTACCTTTGTCTATGTTATGCATGATATGACCATGGAAATAATGGCAAATTGGCCTCAAAGTCCATGTGATTTTACTTTTAATTTTATGCAAACTTTAAGGACATTTTTTCTTTTCCTTGAAATGACCTTAAACATTTTTTGTATTTCAGTAGTTGAAGGGGCTGCAAATATGTTGATGAGTTTTTTTTTGCTTTTAAAGTATTAATCATAAAGTCTACAAAATATAAACATAAGATCCAGTCGTAACCCCCCCCCCCCCCCAGAGGCATCTCTAAACAAAGGCAAATGCAGTAGTTTTGAGCAGTGGCATTTTTTTCTTCATAAAGTTCTTTAATTATTCATATTATTGTTTGTTGCAAAGCGGCATATAGATGTTTAACATAAACAAATGTTTTTCCGATGAATGCACTTCTCTCCTTTGTTTTTTGCATCCTGGAATTTTTGTGTTCTGAATTATTTGGAAGAGAAAAATTCACTGTTGCCTCTGGGCTTTTTATTATCTGCACTGAACAATCTGTGAACCCTATGTGTGACCGTGTTTTCCTATCTTTGATTTATATCGTGGAAATATCTCAAACTGCTGGCTGAAAGCCTGCTACATTTCAGAGCAATGTTTTGAGAACTCTACATTTATTTTAAAAGGGTAAGAAAACAGCTTGTTTGTGTACAAAACTATAGTGGTTTATCACAGCAATGTATTAGTGACATGCAGTGCAGAGTGGTTTAGGAGAATCTGAGTTTGATATTTGAAGATTGCCTCAGCCTTCAAGCTTTCTGTTGCTAATCTTACACAGAAACAGTGTTTTCTCTGTTTTTTATGTTCTGACAAAACAAACAATTTAGAGAATTTACCAATTTTGTAACCAGAAGAATAATTTACCAGCTATTATCAAGAGTACCTACAGTGTAAGTTTTAACATATCACTACTTTCAAAATGTCCAAAAAGTAAAAGTAACATGCACATCTGATAAAAACGAATATAATTCCAGCTTTTTAAACTGCTATATGTTTCATATTTTGCCCACTGCTGACTGTTGTTCCTCAGATAAAGAAAGGGTTAAATAGTTATTAAGTGGAATTAAGTTCGGGGGAAAAATAATCTTACACATCTACTTGTCTACATACATTAAAATATTGACCAAACAATCTTTAGAAGTGTCTTTAAGGTGTGTTTAAAGCTATTTTTACAGATAATTTCATGGTTGATTTTACAGATAAAGATTCAGACTAACCCATGTGTCTAAAAGTAAGAAATCACTTAAAACAGATTTTTTTAAAAGTATTTATTCTTTTTTTTAATCAATTTGCAAATTTCATGATGTATATTTTATTTACTAGTGGACAACTGCTATTGCCCTTGTCTTTATATTTTAGTAAGGGCTAATTAACCATGCTCCTGTGTTTTTCCTGGTGGTTTGCTGGCCTGGTTTGCAGTCTGTCTGTCCTGGACTGTAGCTGGCAGTGGTTGACTTTAGCTGTGAGCTCAAGAAGCTCCCCAGACAGCACAGTGAGATATTGCCTGTTTATATTGTGCTGATGGGTAGTGATAGACGCTACGCAGCGGAGATATGTGCTTGCTCCGGTATTTAGTCCTGCTTCGCTTTGTGTTGTGCATACTCACCCATACACAAACATCCCATTAGTGTTTAAGGTCTTCACTGTGAGTGAAGATGCAAATTTCAGCAAAGTAAACTGCAGATGGACCACCATGAAACCACCTTACACTTGCTTTTGTTTAGTATAAAATGTGACATAATAAAATATCGGGGGTGAGAGAGGATCCTGTAACTTTTTGCATTTTGGAGGAAGTTTCATTATTTATTTTGTGCATTCAATATAAAACTGTGGTATTGGCAGGTCACGCTTTGACTAGGAGATCCGCAGTCAGTGCATCTCTAGTTGGAGTCTAGATAATAGAATTTAAAACTGTGGGAAACATCTAATCAAACTCAAAACGGCTTTAACGGCTACAATAGATACAAACAAAAAGCAGTTTTTGTGCAATGAACTTCATGGTTTCTACCAAGTGACCAGAGTATTTAAGCTTTGAAGGATTTACCTTCAAAACAGTTGCCATGCAGGTCTATAACCTAGTTGAATACCCCCATTTAAAAAAAAAAAAAAAAAAAAATCTGAAAGGTTAAAAGGAGAACCAAAAACAGTAAATATGCTTTAATATAATAACAAATCAAGACTTTCACACGATTTTGTTGAAGCTGTTTTTAAAATACTGTAAATCTCAATAGAAGGAACAGTACATCAAGTTTTAAATTTACACACACATTTCTAACAGTGAAAAATGTACTCATGCATGATATTAACACTGAGATTTATAGAAGTGGTGGTGTATTTGAACCCTTTCAGCTTTCCAGTAATAGTAACACCACACTGTAAATAACTGGTATAAAGTGCATTTAGATTTACGTCCACTCTCCTCAGAATGAAAAATGAGTCGATGAAGTTCAGGTGTGTGTTTGATTAATACCCCTGCCTCTCTCCCTGTGTCTTATGGCAGCTTACAACCTCCTGTCCTCTGGGAGCAGAAGCAGGAAAGTCTAACAGAGTCTGACAGTCATTGTAACCGCATCCTAATTAGATTATTCAACGACTATATTAATTCAGCAGCAAATCACTTTACTTACTTAGCATCAGACTGTCGGGCAGTGTTGTGGAAAGCCGGAGCAGCATAATCAGGTTTTCAGTGCCCTCAGATCTCTGAATTGTATTAGCCAAAGTCAAAGAAACAATGCTGGCCAAGTATTGTGTATGCAGCAGAAAGTCAGAGGGTGGGGCCCGGGGCCGATATTTGAATCTGAACAAGCTACAGGCAACAACCCTTTAAGTTTATGTTGACTACAGAAGATTTTATGTTCTCAGTTACTGCAATGTCTTAAAATGAGAAATGTTAACCTGCTCAGCAGGATAACTATAAAGCACAGACTTTAAAAATCAGTTTCTTGTGACATTATAAAAAAAAGTATATATATATACCTCTTTAAGGCCTCAAGACTAGTAACATTCATACATGATAATATTAGAGACTTTCTAATGTTGATCTAGAAAGCTAGTGGCTAACACAGTCACAGTAGTTATCCGATGAGACGTCCATATATATGCCATTAATTCTTATAACATGTTGTCAAGACCATGTCAAAGCATTGGGTGGAAATATAACCCAAGCCTTCAAGTCATAAGACATCTCATGGTCTCATATCAGAAGGGAGATAACGGTGTACAGTTTTACCATATTTTGTTCTGTATTATTTTGTATTTACTGACTTAGATAAAATGTCAGTTGCACTCTCAAACACCACGCCAAAATCTTGAGCCACTCCTTATTTTTTGTTTTTTAAATTTCTTCCAAGGAGCCAGCCTGGGCCAGCAATAGTTCTCAAGACTTTCTGCAAGTTTTTAAAAGCTTTTGTTTGACTTCTTTTTTCACTCATTTACAGTCCAGTCCTTGTACATGACCATTTCAAATGGCATTTCTTTTTTAATAATTAGCCACGTAACACTGAACTACGAATAAAACAAGATAAAAACGGACAAGTGAAGAACAAAAGAAGAAGTTTCAGACCTAAAACAACATCTGTTGTATCTGAAAGTCATGTCCTTGCAAAGCAGGAAAACAATCCAGCAGAGTTGATCAATCTTCCACTGAGACCATTTCCGATATGGATTTGACAAACATTAGTGCCAAATCCATATCGGAAATGGTCTCAGTGGAAGATTTGTTGTCAAGAAGGCTTCATAAGGCAGGTAAAACCAGACAAACCCAAGGCATTAGGTATAATAACACAAAAGATTGGGCTGAAAAATCAGTGGCAGCAGTGATAAGTGATGAGTCCAGGCTTGAAATCTTTGCTTCAAATGTATTTTGACAACAGTTTCATTTCAAACTATTGGCCCCACACCTCAACTTATTGACAGAGTGTGGAAACAATTTGACAGAACAATGAAACACAGCTAACATCCAGAGAGTTTTTGAATGTGCTTTGCAAAGCCTCGAGAACTATTCCTGAAGACTACTTAACAAAATTACAAGAAAGCTGCGTAAGAGAGTTCGGGCTGTATTGAAAAATAAAGGTGATCTTATCAAATATTGACTTTATTAGCTTGTATAAACTCTGTTTTTGCCTTGTATACTGCTTTTCCATGTATTTTTACACATTTCAATAAATTTCCAATTTTCCTAGCAGACTATGAAGACATGAGTAGTGGATTGAGACTTTTGCATAGTACTGTAGTCAGTGGAGACAACCTGCTAACCATCACCACCAGTCATTGTCCGTGGTGCAGGGTGTGAGTAAAAACATCTCGTGTGTGTGTCTTAACCAGGGCTTTTTAAAGAGAAGATTTAAATGAAGCACATACTATAACTGAGGAAGAACAACTAATATTTTGCTAAAATCTTCTAGGTTGAACTTGTGCTCTAGGATATCATTTTGGGAGTACACAGTACACCTGACAGCAACTGGATATAATGAGTACTGAAGTGAGGACGACTATCCTGCAGCTAACTGTTTGGGATATGTACACGTACCACTCCACCCCCTACTCATAACTGTAACAGTCTCTCTTCTTTTCTGCAGTCTCTGATCTGACAGTGCAGAACAGCTAATGAGCTGTGGTCAGTACTGGCTGTGGCTGATCAGCTTTGGCCTCCATATAATGCATTTGGATCGGAAAAGAAAGGATAATCCACTGATTTGGGTTTTTTGTTGCAATGGACTGATTTTACTACACAGTGCTTCTCCAGAATGCCAAAGCTTTAAAAGTATAGGCAGCTTTACCTTTCTTTCATTTCCCTTTTTTTGTAGTGATAAGAATCCAGCTGAGAATCTCCCTACTGTGGAAAAAGCTTTCACAACATAAATATCAATGGGAATGATTACAGCACTTTACCATGCTAATCTGAATATTTGGTATAAAACCAGCAGAGAGCTGTGAGTCAGCTTTACAGTTGTAGATATTGAAATTGCTCACAGCTGGATGCTGCTCACTCCATAATGCCTCTTCAGCTCTCACAGCAAAAGCTCAAAATTCAGCAGGTCTGTAAATTTGTGCTGATTGGTGCTACAGCGGAGCTGTCAGTGTTACATTTTCTTTGACCTGGCATGCCTGAACCTACAGAAATTTATTTTGCTTGACAATTGGAAGTCCTTGAAAATGAGCCTGAACTCTGTCGTCCTTTGATTGACCTATTGGGCTCCTCAAACGTGTTCCCCTCTTTATTGCTAATATTCATCTGAATCCTCTCAGATCAGCTCTCCTGTTCAGGAACTTGGCTTCATTGAGAATGCAGCAATGGATTCTTTCACCTTGATGTTTCAACAGCCAGTTTTCTCAAGGTTGCTGTGAGGGCAATACAATCAGGCAGTGTTTGCAGTGAAGGAACATCCACAGTTTGAGCCTTTGTAGATGTAGCCTTTTAAAGGAAAGCTCAAGGGTTTGGGGAATTAACAATGGTCGGTGTGTAATAGTGTGCATCTATTTCTGTGTGTGTAGGAGAGTTGTGGTATTATTGTAGGATGTTCTCAGGGCTTTGAGTACAGGTTAACCTTCTCAACAGTGGATTGAGGAAGACAAAGAGGCAAAAGGAACATGAAAACAAGCGTGAGGATAAAGGACTTGAAGAGAAGTATAAGAAAACAGTGACTGAGAAGGAATAGAAAGGAGTTTCCAGAGTAGAATAACAGAACAGTGAGTAAAGAGTTAAAGGAAAAGACAAAGTAGAGATGGAAATGGATGAGGAATAAAAAAAAATTGTATAAAAAAAGAAACGAGGAAGAACAAAAGAGGCAAAGTGTTTGTATCTCTGTTTCTCCCTCGAGGAGTTCAATGGTTGGCCACTGCTTCGCTTCAGCTTAAGTGTATAATTAATCAAGGATTATTTTGCTTCCTTCCACTTTCAGAGACAGTCATTTTTGCTTTTTCTTCATTAGTCCTTCTTTTCTTTATATCTCTCTTTAATACTCACGAATGCCCACGTTATTATTTTGCTTTGCTACTTCAACTGTCACACTTAATTCCACTTTACGTGACATTCTAGTGTTTCCCACTGAATTGCATTGTAAATGTGACAGTAGAGTGGGAGTGGCTGCGTGCGGGGGCACATGCAGGGCATACCTGCACTTTTATAAATAAATTAAAAATAAAACTGCATATAGTTTTTGACTATATATAATGGAGTAATTATCAGCTGAATTGCCAGTAATGTCTTCCTCTTCTAAAGCCTCTGAGCGGCACTAGCTTTCTGTTTGTTGTTGATTCTGGTCCAGTCCAGCTTGCTGTGGATCAACAAGGACTAGGACAAAAACAGGGTTTCACCAATGGTTCTGAGATCAGAGAACATGTTGATAAAAGTTTAAAGCTTTACATGAATAAACATTTAAAAAGTCATCTTCTTGTGCACCTCTGATCATTTTCAGTGTCTCTGTTATTTGCAGATCTCACAGTGGAAGCAGCGTTGTGTCCACATTATACTTATACCGCTATGATTTGTGTTGGATCTCATCCAGTGTGTTGTAATGGTGATTCTTTAACTCGATTTTCTTTTATGAGAAATGGACAACGAGAGATGGAGGCAAACCTGGAGTGCAGTTCGAGCAGTATGTGTGCGGGCAAAAAAACAAAACAAAACAAAAAGGCAGCATTTCCATGTGCTCTGAGCTGGCACAGGATGGCCTGCTGCATGCAGAGCAGTTCATATCATTCCCTCTGAATGTCCTCCTTCTCAGGACTGTAATGCTACTGTAATGTGTTCAGTCTCACCCAGACGGGTGAGAAATTCTTCTGAAAACTACAGAAAACTGCTCAGTTATGGCTGGAGACCCAGATCGCATCATCTGTGCTGTGTGGTGGGAGTGATTTATTTAAGAAAGGCCGAAAAATTCTCAAGATGTTGAAAAAATTGTCTTGAACTGCCTGAGAAGATGATTTTGAGCTACAGAGGATGATGACAGTGGGGGTTCACAGTGAACGAGGACATGCAGTCGGTTGTTGTAACAGAAGATAATGCTACAGATGGGGTGAGATGGAGGGAGATGATTGATGACCCCTGTGATGACCTCTAAAGGGAGCAAGAAAAAGAACAAGCAGAACTTCTCGCAAAAAAAGATGGCTGAACCAATCGGGGCGGCTGTAGCTCAGGAGGTAGAGCAAGCCATCTGCTAATTGGAAAGTTGGTGGTTAAATCCCAGGGTGCTCCAGTCCGCATTCCAAATATCCGTGGGCAAGACACTAACGCCAAGTTGTGCTCTGATGCATCCATCTTACTGATTTCCTGTATGAGTTCCTGTTCCCAATGTCACCCTGCTCAGCAAGTTGTTGAACCTTACACTAAAGTTGTTTCTGTAACATTGTAAAGCTGATAGGATTTTGGTTCACTTAGCATAACATGACCTCAAAGTAATTTATCTTGTTGTACAACAGAAATAAAATGAGAGATGTGAATTAAATTGAAGGTTACACTGATACTCATCATTCACACTGAGTATTAGGAGTGAGTGTGGCTGCTTCATAACTGTGTATGTGACCATGTGGATTATGTGACCTGCTTATAGATAAGGTTTTCTTCTTCTGGTAAAACAGTGGATTGAAGGACAAATCCAGTGCAGCACATAGTTTCCATCGAAGCGATTCCTCAGTTCCAGGTAACTGGATGGTTCTGATGAGATTGTGGTACATGTTGGTACAGATTGTTTCCACTTTAGAGTCTGGCAGGATGATCAAACGAACACAAACTGGGCCTCAGTGATCAATCTGCCAACAGACACTCACCTACACACTTGGCTGAGAGACACATTTTATTTCACCTGTGTGCTCCATTATTTTAGTTTGTTATTGGATTATAAATAGTTGTATAAGATACCTGCACTGCAGCTGCTGTGTGTTTAAATACACATTTTGTGCAAAATATACTGCGGCGTTTCTTTTCATTATTGATGTTTGATCCCTGGACTCCTGCTGTTGCTAGTACTTCTGATATGATCCAGTCATATCTTCTTTATTCTTATTGATTAATCCATAACCAGGGTTACATGCAGCTCCAAAGCTGTTGGAGGCCAGGACAGAATGCACTATTGTATATTTCATTTGCTCTCATTACATGTCAAACTATTGTATATCAGCACAGAAGAAGACCAAGGAGCATGTTTTCCCCCTAAAAATTAAGTCTTAAGTTCTACAAAAGAAAAAGATCAATAGCTCACACTAATAGCTCACACAGCAGGGCTCCACTTTTACCTTTTCATCTCCACAAAGAATTATGTTTCAAGTTTAACTGCTCCTCATTAAACGAAGTTTCACATTGGTGAAGTGTGGAATCAAATCTTAAAGACGGGAATGTTTCCACAGTTTCAGGTCGATTTTTAAGACTATATACACATTTACATTTTATTCCTCATGGTAAAACGTGAGACTACATCCGTGTGACCGGACCATGTGACTAATCACTCCATCGCTTCAGTTTTAGCCATCATAGCCAATGGACAGCTAATGTCAAGAAATGTAACCACCGCCTCAGTGTTTAAAGAAGGCTGAATTTATGAATAACAATTTCCAGCATAAACTGCCGTTCTCTGAACAGACAACTTACAGAAACCTGAAGTTCTTGATTTATGCATTTTTTCCCGTGTGGCCATGAAGCATATACTGGCTCTGTAAATGGGCAATGAGTCATTAAAAGTCTTTAAAAAGCCCTGCTTTACAATGTATAGTCAGGGCTGCAATGTTCTACCATTTGCTGAAGTGCTGTTATTTATCCTTACTCTTAACTTTTATTTGTGGCTGTGACTGCATAGATTCAGCCAGATGTCTGTTACTCTGTATGCTTAGCTCAAGGTTGTTCTTAAATCCTGGCAGGGGGAGTCAGCTGAGTTGAGCTGATTTATACAGTTTTTAAACCTGTAAAATCCCAAGACAGCCCTGTTCCAGCAGGGTTATGTCTCTCTGGACTAAAATTCATTTTAGACTGTGCCAGTGAGCAATATGAAATGCTGAGGTTTAGAGAAAGCAGTTACTATAAGTCACACAGACAGGACCTGGGGAAGACTGATGGCCGAGTAATGATGCCTGGATTATTATGCATTTGAAACCATTGCATTTTTTTTCATATACTACAGCAAAATGTAGTCCACCTCAGCTTTCAGATGCTAACCCTGAGTTAGTTTCTGGGAGTACAAACAGTGAACTATGTGAGCTGTAAAGTTTCATTTTTAATAAAAACACAGAATGTTTTTCTTTTTACAAGTAATTTGGGTTCATATTGTTTTAAATGCCTTGTCAGAGCACAGCTGCAGGCTAAATTAGCTGATTTGTTGTTACACTGTACAAACAAATGAGCAGCACAGGAAGAAATGTTGACCAACAGAAAACAACTGATTGACCTAGAATTGCTGTGCAGAAACCTCATGATGAATAATGAGAGCGTGTTGCCAAAAACTGAGATTAAACAAGGGGAAATGAACATCCCCTGAATTTGCATCTTGTGTTTTAAGCATAACAGCCCACCTGTTCTGTTTTGGCTCAAGCTTTTTTGGCGAATAGTGAATGTCAGTGTGTTTATTAAAAAAAAAAAAATGAAAATGTTCATAGAACTTAAACGAAAATGACCAAAATTATGTATTTATCCTACAATGAAGAATGAACTCTGCACCAACTTTCGAAGCATAAAGACAGAAGATCGGTATGTGTCACGGTCTTGGCTTCCTGTCTAATATCAGAGTTCTGAGTCATAATGGGATTTAACTGATATTTGTAATCATGTTTATAATGTTCTTTTTGTCATCTCTTGTTCCCACTTCCTGTTTTATTTTGGTAATGACCTTCTTTCTACTTTTACTTCTTTTGTTTTCCCACCTTTGTGATTGTTTATCCTACACTGATTAGTTTCACCTGTGTCCAGTTCTTATCACCTGTGCATATAGTTTCCTTTCTTTATCTGGCAGTGGTCACTTTGAGCGCCTTATGCACTCACTATTTTTATACACCACCATTTAATTGTTATAATTAATCTCTGTCTCTCTTCCACAGCATGTCTTTTGTCCTTTTTTCCTCCGATCACCCACAACTAGTCACAGTAGATGGCTGCCCCTCCCCGAGTGGTTTCTTCCTGTTAAAATTGAGTTTTTTGTTCCCACTGTTGCCAAGTCCTTGCTCACAGAGGTCATGTGATTGAGTATTGCTGTAGGGTCTTACAATGTGAAGTACCTTGAGGTGATTGTTGTTGTAATTTTGCACTATATCAATAAAGTTGAATTGCATTGGCTGATATAATACCACCCTTTAGTATCCATCCCTTGTACAGACAGGTGTGCAGGTTTTTAAGTGGTCAAAGGGTCCTGACCTCACCAGTTTACAGTAGCATAATGAGGCTGACCTCAGCATATAAAATGTAGGACACACACAGCTGAGTTTTTTCTGACATTGAGGAGCTGCCGTTTTATATGCAGCATCCCTGTTGAGCCTAAGTGCTTCACACACTCACTGCTTCACACACTCGCACATACCACGCCGACTCACCTTGAGAGGCAGGGTTATCTCGTATCTGAAGCTGTGATCAGCTGATGTACAGCACCTGGATACTGTGGCCTCACGCAGTCAACCCTGATCTATGAGGCAATTATGGTAAAAACGTCTGTCTAAGCATTCTTGGGGTGGAAAGGACTACCCGGGATATTAAACAGATTAGATTATACACAAAGTGAAATGTGATGGCAGCAGACCAAGAAAAAAGCCCTTTGTGTTAGCGATTAGTCGGTCTGTTAGATGGCTCCCTCCCCATTAAGATTTGTTCACCTCTACACTGACACACACACAGGTTAGAAGTCATGCTTGGCACCAGTTCAGATTCTTGTGTGTACACGTGGACCATTTAAAATGTACAGAATGCGATTCTGTGTGTTTGTGCTTAGCTTTACATTATGCACATTGCTAACAATCTGTGATATAGCAATGTTTTCATTGTGTTGGAGTGTGAGCAAGGAGGACACCTTTTCCTGACTTGACAACCTCTTGAGTTAATGTTTCATGTGATGTCAAATTAAAGCAGAACCAGATAAAATCATAGAAAACGACAGCACTCTCTCTAAAAACATGAACAAATGAAACTTCAGCACAAAAGGTTATTCCTCAAAGAAATACCTCTGCAGTGGACGTAATTTAAAAAACGCTATCCAGAGCTTAAAAACTGATATTTCTCAAAGCATTAAAAATGTTGCTATATTTTGGCAATATAGCTAAAGAGGGCAGCGCAGCAGCTTAAGCCACAGAAGAAGCCACAGAGAGCTGTGGCTCCTACATGGTCAGCCATGTGTGAAACATGAAATGGCCATAAGCTGTAATTGGTGATGTTTTAAGAAAATTGTTCTCTAAGCTAAGTGCTTTTTACCTGGTAGCTTTTCTGAAAATCAAACATATTCCCTTGAAAGGTGGTCGATTCAATCTTTAAATGGAAACGCTTTAAAGGATGTAGTGTTCATTATTATGCTAGCTCTACTGATAGGGGAGTTTTGAAAGCTGTATTGATTGATTTGATTTTGATAATAAGAAAAGGAGTTTAAACGATACATAGGCATAATTTCTGACCATGTAAAATATTTGTGATATTCTATATACGTGGGAACGAAGTACTAATATAGGCAACAATACCCGAATACCAGTGCAGGTTTTATAGTCATTTAATGTTCTACTGGTGGATCAAAACAAAAGAAACACTTGATGATAATAATCTGTGAGCCATTTTTGCTACGTCTGTATACACTGCCCAAGCAAATTAAGGGAACACTTGATCATCACTGTATAACACAAAGTGGTAGACATCACTGATATCGGTCTATTCAGTTAGTAAGCGTAAGCCATTCTGAATGCGTTACACCTGTTTCAGTGGCAAATGAAAATGACAATAGGTGCACTGGGAAAAAAAGCAACAACAAGAAACCCCCCAAAAGGAATGATTTTGCAGGTGTTGGCCACAAAACTGGTATTACCGTCTTTGTATGAGGAGGAACAGGAAGAGCTACATAATAACCTCGAGCTGGGTACTCGTGCATGTTTCTGACCATACTGCCAAAAATAGACTCCATCAGGGTGGAAAGGGTCCTCGTATAATTTAGTGGGACTTCTGCTCGCATCCCAGCACTCGCCTTTTTCGACCATCACTGACCAAACCAGTCATGGTGGGTGATGTTGATGCAGTGCAACTTTTTCACATATTTCCCTTATGCTCAGTGTGAACCTGTGCTAATCTGTGAAGAAAACAGTGCTCCCAGTTCTGGTGTTCTCTGGCAAATGCTAACGATCAAAGGTTTCCCATCAGAATATATCACTGTAAGAAGATAATCAGCAGTGGATTTTCTGTTGTGGATAATCATTGCAAAGGCGTTCTAGATTCTGTTGGTATTTACGGCTCAGTATTGATCTGTTAGTTTCATGTCATAAATAAACCATTTTTTGAAGTATAAATCTGTTGTGTAGCAAAGGAGCTTATACTTGAGACTGAGCAAATTTCCTTATTAATTAGCCCGTACCGTTATGTCAATAACACATAGACAAATAAACTGAAACCTTTACATCAGCTCTTCTTACTTTGTATTCTGTTTAAAGTGCATCCATGTGCGCTACATATTAAAAGGCTCAGTTTTGTTCATATCAGTTCAATGCTGGTATGAGTCTGTGGGAAGAAAATGTCAGATGAGGATACATGAATATTTTACCTGGCAATGGGAGATAGTTATGTTCCACTAGATGATGAATTTAACTCGTTCATTTGTGCCCTTAAATGCACTCATCGTCCTTGTGGCTCTGGTTACCATTCATAGGTGGTTTTACACAGGTTGAACAGCCGGAGGCCATTACCTTACTCTCATAGCTATTTAAAGTACTCAAAATATGATGCATGGCCTAGCACTGGAGATTGTAGTTGAGGTTTCACAAATTACAGTGTCTTCAAAGTGAATCAGTCAGAGCACCGCCAACCAACCGTGGCTGCCCCAATTTTAAGTGAAACCACACCAACAAAACTTAGCAAGTGACCAGTTCCCATCTCTATTAATTTTATATGATGGAGTGAGCTTTTCGGTGCATGCTGAGAAATCATTGCTTGAAGCGTACAGGAAGCACGGGAAAAATGCTTTATCTTTATGCAGAATGTGCGTGTTGATGGCCACATAAGGAGCAATTCAATTTGTCCAAAGAAGGTTCTGCTGTGCCTGTAAGGTTTAAGCTGCTTTGGTGTGATCAGAAAGAAACATGAGCCAAAAACAAAATGTCTGTGGAGCATTAATTTCTTCCAGCAACGTCCTGGGTCATTTCATTCCAAGATTTGCATAAGGAAGGGAGAGGGAAAAAAGATTAAGGACTTTTGGATAAAATTGGCCAACTTGAATGCAAACAGTTGCCTATTTGCATGCTGAAAAGCAAGACACATCATGAATATTAATTCTGAGACTTGAACACCTTCAGGACTGAATAATAAAGCCAAACTGGAAGTGTCAAAAACTGGCCACTGGAGGCTGGCATCAAAAGTGAGGCAATCCCCATAAACTGCCATGTTTAAATGCTTGAGATCAGATTTTTTTAAAATTGGATTTTAAAAGAACATCTGGTTGAGTTCAATCTCACAATAATTTAAACATTTAAAAATAACTTGGCACTTACGGTTAAAAGTTACATTAAATTGTTAATTTTCTTGATGTGTTTTATTGATGTTTGCTGTTGGGCAATCTGGGTACTGTGAGCATCTCACCAATAAAACAACTCTCTGAGGTGATTGTCTCTCAGTTCATCCTTTATCACATCATTACATGAAGTCACTTGATTCACTGCCTATTTAACAGAAATTGGTGGTGCCTTAAATTGCATTCAGGACTACCCTTCGATTATATCTTTCTTGGGAACTGTACCTGTGTTGTAAATTTCAGACTGCTGTATTTTGGGGATGGACAAACACAGCAAATCAAACTAGTGTCTCTTCAGTAGTTCAGTGTCATCTATGTTTTATCCTGCTGTCACTGTCGTGACCCGTTTTGCCACTGGGATGTGTTGCCAGATTAGCTTAAATCATCTCGGATCAGTATAAAGTATCTCAGCATATGGAAAGTCATTTCTCAGTCTCTTCACTCATCACTGTGCTGTCCCGATCTTCCATCGTGGAAAAACGTCAGTGTAAGTAGTAAGTGCCCTCAGCACCAGATGGTTTAGTTCAACTCAACAGCTATTACTGTTGATTAGATATCAAAAAGTAAATAATCCACAGTTAAGAATCAGCTTCTTCCTGGGACTATTTGAGGGTTGAGTGAGTGTACAGCCTACTTTACAGATGCATGTGTGCATGCTTGCTTTAAATAGCTACAAATTCAGGCAACGTGACCAGAGGATTATAAGATCTTTACATCTCTCTCAAAGGGTGTTTTTCAGGAACAGGGGATATATTGCAGGCAGTGAAGTATTACTGAAAGAATGAATAGTGGTTTGGTTGCCTCTATACTTGTGGTCAGTTTTAATCATAATTTAAAAATGAGATTAAGTCATTATTTTTTGTAAGATAGTAGCTATGACCTAACTGAGATTTATTGGGCTTGGAATCATAAAAAGTTATTTGTTCTTTGTGGTCAGTAATGTCAGGACACACTTTGCCTTTGAGAGCTGATCTATAAAAGCTTTAAAACTGCAGAAAATAGCGCTGCTTTTCTTAATTTCTGTCAGTGCTGAGCTTGGTGTTAATGCTCACTGAGAGCTCTGCATGGTGGCTGGTCAAGTATAAAAACAGTACAACGACAAGTCTTCCAGATAAATGATTGTACGTTGAGTGTTTGCTGCACACACAATATTTGCACTTGAGTTCATTGCTCTCACTTATTATTTTGAGTGTTGCTCTGGCTCATGAGGTAGAGCAGGTCATCTACCAGTCTGAAGGTTGTTGGTTCAATCTCTGGCTGTTCCAGTCTGCATGCAACACAGAGTTGCTCTGGATGCAATTATCGTTGCATGAATGTCGAATAGCTGGAAGTGTATGCTTAAAGTGTTTGAATGAGGCTTCTAGCGTAAAGAGCTTAAGCAGACTAGAAAAGCACTATAGAAGAACCAGTCAATTTAACATTTTTCTTTTGTACTTTGTGGAATTATTTTTGCTCCCATACACCTGACAAGAACTGATGCACTGCTACCACACTGAGAGCGTAATTTATATTTATTTTAAAACTTCCAGGATAAGACTGCACAGACTTATAAAAATATCTGTAATCGCTTGGCTGACACTGAGCACTGTTCTGTTTTGCAGCCAACCTTCATGGTGATGTTTTAGGGCTGAAATTGAAAATGTTGTGATCGTAAATCAGAGATAATTAAATCTGCCACATTCTTAAAATAAGAGCGCTAACTTACAGTCCTTAGTCAAACGACTGTCAATGGGCAATTCAATCAAAAAATAAGGAGCTCAATAAGCACCACCAGTGGTTACCTCACACTGTGGGAAATGTCTTTATTTAACTTGAGGATTTTATGGAAACAGTACAATTATGATGTCAAATGAGCCATTTCAGGGGCAATTAAACTCCCTACACATGTCTGGAATGTTATATTGCCAGCAGCACTTTGCTCTGAAGGTGCGTATCTCGTGTTTCACAGATTAAATACATGTATGATGCACCTGCTGATTTTTGGCTGGCTGCACTCAGATGTTTCTCTGTGTATGTGTCGGTGTGCATGCGCTCAGTCTACCTATATTTGAGTGCTGCACGCATCATGTTTGCCTTGTTGCTTTAAATAATTCATTAGACGTAGGCAATGCTGCTCCGCTTTGAAGAAACATCTTCTCCATTTCTGCAGTGTGACAGTATTTACATGTACAACACTGATCGCAGCTTTGCCTAACATAACGGCATGTCACACCAGGAGAAGACAAACTCTGTCTGTCCTAATGAGAGATGACAAACAGCGGCCTTTTTATTCCTTTATAAGAAACCTTTGCTCTGTAAAAATCTAATTTCTGCAGAATCCCCCGCTGGGAGGATATTTCCGGCTTATTTAATCATAAAATTGAACGTGTTGCTTTAGAAACGATTTGAATTGGAAAGTCACTTCGCTTCACTGATTTACTGTGAAGCAGTCATAATGGTGAGCAAAGCGGGAAGAGTTAGGAATTTCAGAGGAGAGCGAACGAGAGAACTGTCCTGAGAGTCGCACTTTGATGTTTATTTATTGTTTGCTGAGCGATCCAGATCGACGAGTGGGCAATGAGAAACGGCAGCTGAGGTCACGAGAGGCGCAATTATTTAAATTATAATCCCCAGCTTACATCATTTGTTTCTCTGCCCATTGTTGCCTTCCAATCTTTTTGTCCCCAGTCTGAATCTCTCTCTGAACAAGCAAATGGGTTTTGATTCTGGTGAATTGAAAAGGTAATTGTTAGCTGGGAAGCAGAATTGATAGCGTCATGATTGTCCATCCAGCACCATGTGCTGTGTTTCAGATATGTAACAGCATGAGTGTACTAATATGAAAACATCTGGTCAAAGGGTGTTTTGGCTGAAAACGTACAGTCTCAATGGAAACCTGTTGTGTATAATATGCAGTTGAAGATAATAAGTGTTCTATATAAGCATGAAAAGCATTTTTTTTTTTTTTTTTTTGCTATTTACATGTACACCAGTTGCTGCAAGGACAGGAACAATGTGGCGAAGAAGCAGAGAGGAGACATCCGTTATATGCCAGGCTCAGACTGCAGCTTCCTTAAAATCCTAACTCATTTTGAAATTGGGTTACATCAAACACAACTTTCCTTCATTCAAACAAGCACACACTACAAGGCTCGAAAATAACACCACTACACACATCACAGGATATTATTTCAACAAGGGCAGATCATTTGGAAGGAAAAAAATATGTATTTTTGTTGGTTAGACAAAGAGATGTGACATCAGAGCAGAATCGGTAATGAACGTAGGAGGGAGTAGCCTGATCCACTGGAGTCTGACTGCTTGTGGAGGTTAAGCAGAATGAGCAGATGGTTGATAGAAACTTTGGATGAGACGATGTGGACAACCCACATACACTTGGAGGTGCAGAGGAGGAGGGTTTCACGATAGATGACCTAAAAGGAAGAGTGACAGATCATAATGAATTTAAAGAACAGGAACTAGGGCCTGAGTGGCTCAGAGAATGTGGACAGATTTGAATGAGGTGATTTTGACAGTATGAGAAAATGGGAAGTGAAGAAGAATACAGACTACCACATCATCACCACCACTGACACCGTGGTGCAACAGCTCTCTTTAATGTAAGCCAGACTTTGCAGTGAGAAAAAAGCAAAATCAGAAGACTGAACAAGTCTGGAAATGAAGTTGGAGAGACACAGTCAGAATGGGTTGTCTATTAATCATTAAGTTTGCAGATGACACCACGGTGATTGGCCTCATCAGTGACAACGATGAGGCCGCCTACAGGGAGGAGGTGGATCGTCTGGCTGAGTGGTGCGACACAAACAACCTGCTGCTTAACACTGAGAAGACTAAGGAGCTCATCGTGGACTACAGGAGGAATGCTGACCCACATCCACCCATCCACATTAAGGGGATGGCTGTGGAGCGTGTGAGCAGCTTCAAGTTCCTGGGAGTCCACATCTCCGAGGATCTCATCTGGACGACCAACTGCTCCAAGCTGGTCAAGAAGGCTCACCAGCGCCTCTTCTTCTTGAGGACTCTGAGGAAGAACCACCTGTCCTCAGACATCCTGGTGAACTTCTATCGCTGCACCATCGAGAGCATCCTGACCAACTGTATAACAGTCTGGTACGGGAACTGCTCTGCCTCGGACCGGAAGGCGTTGCAGAGGGTCGTGAAAACTGCCCAGCGCATCGCCGGAGCACCACTTCCTGCCATAAAGGACATCTACAGGAAGCGGTGTCTGAAAAGGGCTGGGAAAATCATCAAAGACCCCAGTCACCCATCACATGGACTCTTCACCCTCCTGCCCTCTGGGAGGCGCTACAGGAGCCTCCGGACTAAGACCACCAGGTACCGGAACAGCTTCTTTCCTTTCAGCTGTCAGACTCCTGAACTCTGCCTCCTGACATCTGACCCACGTTAAACTCATGGACTGAACATACACACACCCACAACCACTAGCACTTTACCACTACTGTATAGTTCTGTGTAAATAATCATTCTGTACATACGATAATTTTTAATCCCACAACTGTTTATAACTTACATAGTTCACATTTCTGTATAACTGTATATCTCATATTTCTGTATAGTTTTTATTTCATATTTATATCCTGTTCATATCCTGTACTTAGCTTGTACTCACTACAGCCTGTACATACTTATAGTTATAGAATATTCATAACATACTTCACACTGTGTACATTATAACATACCATAATAGACCCATTTCTGTAATATACTTACACATCTCTATTATTGCTAATTTATATTGTAATATATCTATATCACAACTAAAGCACTTTCTGGATGGATGCAAACTGCATTCCGTTGCCCTGTACCTGTGACATGTGCAATGACAATAAAGTTGAATTCTATTCTATTCTATTCTATTCTATTCTATAATTCAGCTAGTGGAGGTGAAGTTTTGACTGTTATATCTGTTAGAGTTAAGCTGACATGATCTATAATGTGTGTTATTGCTTGAACACATGTATTTGTCTTAGATTTAAAGACCTTAGAGTGTTTGTGTCTGTGTTCAGAGGCTTTGAACACAGACAATACACTTTATACTGAATCCTGTAATGCACAGGGAGCCAATGCAAGGCTGCCAACAGTGGAGTAATGTGATCTTTCTTTTTTTAATCACAGTCAGTTATACGGCTGCAGCATTTTGGACTTGTGTAAATGAGCAATAGTATACAGTGCATTACAGTAGTCTACAAAATGTAGTAAAAACATTTATAACACTTCCCAGATCTGGTGGTTTTTATTAAAAAAGAAGAAGAAGAAAAGTAGTCTGCGAGCTGGAAGAACGTGCTCTTGACCACAGAACTGATTTGTCAAATATCAAATTCATCTTAAAGATTATCCTAAAGTTTTCAACCTGTGTTTGAATAAAAATAAAGAAAAACCATTAAATGAGTGGGTGTGTATCTTTTGACTGGTAGTGTATGTCTCCTTCAAGCTCTGGTCCTGGGATGTTGTTCCTGGAATCTGCTGGAGCCACTCGCCTAGCTTGGGGGTCACTGCACCGATTACCACTAGGATCACTGTTACCTTCACCGTCCACATCTTCTCAAGCTGTGGAGGAGATGTAGAGTTCTTTTCTCAGCCCTTGGTACTTCCCCAGCTTTTCGTTCCTTCTTCCTGATGTTGCTATCACTCGGTAGAGCTACATCTATCACTACAGCTGTCTTCCTCTGCTTGTCCACCTCTACCATGTCCGGTTGGTTAGCATCACCAGTTTGTCTGTATCTGGAACTTGCACAAGATCTTAGCTCATTCATTCTCACCCACCCTAGGGGACGTGTCCCATTTTGACCTCGGGACTTCCAGGACATACTCGGCATAGATGTTCCTGTATACTATGCTGGCCACTTGGTTATGGCGTTCCATGCATGCCCTGCCTGCTAGTGTCTTTCACCCTGCTGGATTGTCTCAGGGGCATCTTTACACAGCCTGCACATAGGATGTTGTCTGGTGTGGTAGACCCCAGCCTCTATGGATCTCTAAGGACCTCTCTCTGCAGGTGGTACATACCGTGCAGGAGCCTGTCCATCCATGATGATTTCTTCTCTAGCTCCTCTTCTTTCCTGAATTTCTGGTGCCTAAGTATATTCTCATGTTCCTGGACAGTGGTTCTGACACTCACCAGTCCTTGGCCTCCTTTCCTTTAGTTTAGCGTACAGTCTCAGGGTGCTGGATTTGGGGTGAAACCCTCCATGCACGGTCAGGAACTTCTTTGTCTTGATGTCAGTGGCTTCTCTCTCCTCTTTTGGCCAGCTTATCTGATCACCCTGCTGATGATCAGATAAGATAATAATTCTTTCTAGAAGCATTATGATAACTCAAAATTCAAACTGAGCCACTGTAGTCTGGAAGAACAGTTCCAATCTTACTGCACAATAGCTGAGAAGCATCATTCCTTTCCCCCCTGACTTCCACATACAGTAGATGTCAACAGTACATTTTAGCACTGAGCCTCCCTTTCTTTCCATTTTTTTCCAGCAGTCCCTGCTCCTGTCTCAGCACTCAGACAGCTTTTATTTTGGCTTGGGCGACCGGTGGGGGATTGAGAGTGAGAGAGGATCACCTTTTATCCAGTGTCTCTCTCTAAAACACCTTTCACTTTCTATTTTCTGGATGACCAGCCTGCGCTGTTTTACCTCACAGGATAAGCCCGTCTTCTGGGATATACACCCCTATCTATCCCTAACTGCCACCTCTCACTCTCTCTGAGATCTTGCCTGCCTATAGGTCTCTTTACATCAGTCTTTCTCATACATATAAGCAGTATGTGCTGTATCTGTTCATTCATGTATGTGTGCTGGTGGATGTTCATTGTGCTCCTTTTTCTCTTCTCTTATGGTCCAGCGTGTTTTCTTATGGCGTTTTGCTTTTGTTACTTTCCACAAATATACTTTTGCTATTAAACTTTTACACGGTGGGTAAACACACTACTTTTAGTACTCCTCTGCTGTCCAAACAAGTAGAGTTTTTCCTATTAAATTTCAATTCTGGGATTTCACACTCCAATCTATTCTGCGCTCGGCTTTCCCTGCTTAAAAGGAAAAGAACATTTCATCCAGATATTCATTTGTCAGTTGAATAACCGGTTTGTTGCGTGTTTGGACTGTGCTACCAAAATAGCAACAATAGACACAATATCTCTCACTGACACACAGGGCATATAGCAGACATAAATACACAGATGTCTGCTCGCCATCAATCACGTAGAAAGAATATTTCAGTTTCCAGCTTCTTGTATTCTTTCCTTTAATTTCCACTGAGTTAACATTTGCACTGCTGTTGGTTTTAGATTGCACTGCATGTTTTTTGTAAGGTGCACATGTGCAGTTTCAGAGTTGAAGAAAAGGTGGGTGACAGTGAGAAGCAGAAATTTTCAGTTGTGTGTCCTACATAATAATGGGCTGGTAGAAGTACCTGGGAATTTACCCACATTTCATTATGTCTTCATACAGTGTCAGTTGTGCACTGGTTCCTTCTACAATGACTGTTTTGGGGGGATGGATAGCCACAGTTTGGAAGTTTGATCTATCACCCAAACCTAAAAAAAAAACCCTCAAAAAAACATCTAATATAATAAATTAAAAGAAAATACCCCGTATTAACCATTCACAGAACACTCTTAATAGAAACACGGTTTCTTCCTATTCAAAGTAGCTGTTGAGGAGACAGCATTATACTTGAAAGCTTGAATTTTTGACTTTGCTGTCTCTTGTGGAAACGACTTTCTGTTGGGGGCGAAAAACAGAATCCTACAGGGCCTCAATTTATTTCACCGGCATGCATTTCTCTGTTGCCATTGCCCCCAATGGCCTCGGCTGATGACACCGAATCTTACACAAGAATATGCCCTGCATTGGCAACAATGCCAGCAGTGATCAGATCTCTCCCTCCTTCTTCCTTTCAGCTTGTCATTTCTCTCCTTCCAGTGCTCCGTCATCTGTTTCCCATCATCACAGATCATTCTGTCTGCCTTTGTCCTTACCTGCCATACAGCTGTACACCTGGGACCCATTTCAGCACCCTCCATTCATCATCCTCTCACCTCACTTCATAATTTCCTCTCTGTCACAGAAAGGCCTGTTGCACACCTCTTTATTGATTTTCGATTCAGTGTGTGCGAATGGCTTTTTAGCGTGGTTTGAGTTGTGTAAGTACCTTTTAGGTGTTATTAAAATTGCAAATCCTTTTTTTATGAGTTACATCATGCATATTTTGAACAAATTGTACTTTAGATAAATAATGTCCTTGAGATAAATAACAGAACTTGATGACTGTAAGTAGATTTTAATTTGAACTATTGGCTTCCTTAAGCCAAATGGCTGATGCTTTTTTAAAAAGTGTTTTTGCATCAGAGCAGCATGGGCTTGATTGTTCAGCACTCCAGCATTGTAGTGGGTATGATAGTTTGACAGTGTTTACATTCCCTCTCTGTGTTCTCCTGTTTTCCACCTGCAACCAGATGGATAGGACTTTGACAAAGACGGAGCTTCATGTAGCTTTTGGCGTTAGCATCGGTCTACTGCTGTGATTTCAGGAAAAGCTCCTGCAGTCATTAAACAGAACAAGGAAGACACCTGCAGTATCTAACATGATTTGGACTATTTTGGAAGCTAGAAAATGTCACACAGGGGGAGAGCGTATGCAAAACCAGATGAGATATTTTGACAATCCAGGAAAGCTGGAGATGGGGTTCATTTGTCAGAAATTCATCTGTGGAATTAATTGTGAAAGGCTTAAACAGGAGGAACCGCTGTTGAAGCTTCGTGTTCTAAATTATGCATTTTTTCCTTTTCAGATTAAACATCTTTTGCCCTTTTAATCAGAATTGCTGATTTAGTAAAACTCAAATTTTACAAAGCAATGAACAATGGGCTTTTATGTCACTTTGCTGAACATTTGTTGAGGAATGAAAATATCAGGGTAGTAGCCTGCTGAGATAATTTCTTCAGGTAATTTAGCGGCTACATTGTAGAATCAGATAGTGATGAGTTGGTTTGCAGTGGGGGTTTTTTTTGTCTTTGCTTTTTATCATTTCTTTTATAGTTATCTTACTTAATGGCTCATTTCAAAGCTTTTTTAGTCTAAATAGGCAAAACAAGCTAAAACTAAATCAACATAAAGTTTGACAGCTGACTCTGGAAGACCACATACCAACAGCCTTGATACTGCAAATGTATCAGAGCTCTGGGAGGTGCACAGAGGTTATCCTTTTGTGTTGGTGCTGTGATGCAACAGCTATTGCAATGGTGAGACACACCCGGCGTGTGACATGTAGATGGATGCTTGCTCTGGACCCACAGGATATTGTTTTAGGAAATTACATATTTCAGCCCAAACCATAACCTTTTCTTGATCCTAACCAAACAGCAAAAGTGCAAAATCCAAATCAGACACCACCCATCCCACCTTCTTATACAGACTTTGTCACTCTTTCAAACAAGATCATTTTCCTGTCAGCATTCAGTAACCTGTGCATCAAAGCACCAACACTTAAAAAGCACCTTAAGCATATCTCTGACACATGCAACTTCAGACGAAACAGCAGTATTTACAACCCTGGGATAAGAATGCTCTGTCTGGCACCACAGGGTCATTAGCTTTACTCTTCATGATTAGAAACACCTGATTGGCTGATGAAAAATTATATGCAGTCTATTGATGAGGAAGATGAACATGATGATAACGAAATTTATTACTGGACTTTGAAAACAAGAAACGTACTGTAACGTGTAACCTTGTCTATGTAGAGATCATCAAACGGGAGAAAGAGAGGAAGTAAACTGATTGAAGACTTGGCTTTGAGCGTGTATGCATCAGTATACATGCGGTATGCTCACACGCTGTCAAGCTGCCACAGAATTCAGTGTCTTGTTTGTCCTTGTCAGATTGACCTGCTGTGTCGACTGCAGAAAACAAGCAAACTGATGATGCTGTGGACTGTGTAAAAGACAGGAGGGATGGATGACTGAAAATGGATGTAAGAGGTGAGAAGGAGGAGGAGGCATGACTACAGGCTTGGGCTATACTGGAAAAAAAACATCACTCAACAATGACATATGATGTTTGTACTTTCAGCTATGCATCTAGTTGGTGCATTTATTGTCAGATTAAATTTAGAGTTCTAATTCTGACCTCAAAGCAGGAAAACTTTAAAGGTTCTGATTAAACATGTGGGAATCCCAAGCTTCTCTGTTCCTCTTTTTGGCCCCTAGTCTGGTGCTGCATGTTAAAGCACGTAAGTTTTTTCCCTTAAAACTTTTTGGCTTCCCCAAAAGATAGTCCTCCCACACTGTGTTGCAAAAGTATGAATCCAGTCTGGAGTGTCAACCTGTAGGCGTTCTGCCAGACTGTCCTCCATAGAAAACAACAACCCCAAAACACATTCTTCGACTAAATGGCGTTAACAGGGTTCTCCATCACTTTTCTGTGATGGAAAACCCTGTGAGCTGCTAAAGGGCTCCAATTTGAGACTAGCTTCAACTTTAGTTTGTTGCTCCAGTGAATGATCCAGTTCTCTGCCTTTTTATAGCTTATTGAAGACAGTGACCATGCCCTGAGGTCCGACATACAGTAGAGATGAGTGAAATAACATAGACGGACACCATCAAAACAGATCTTAAACATGAGAAAACACATTTAAATGATTTTATGATAAGGTGTTGAAGTGTTTTTGGCCAATGGTTTGAGACACTATACAGTTGCCACATTTAATTTGCTTTGATTTTGGAAACTGACTGACTTAACTAAAGTAACTTATCTCGAGATAGCTGTGATATGATTCACACCTATTGAGATAAAGCAGGCAACATAATGAATTTTACTACCTTTGGGCTCCTGCTTCATAAAAGTCACCAAAGGAGTCAAAACATCTTCCAGCTGAATAATAAAGGTTTCACAAATACCTACTGTGGCAACAGCTCATGTACCAGCCCTGACTGCTGACACTTATTTTCTTCTAAATTAATTTTATTCAGGTAATGTAAAATCGTCTGTAACAAAGTTTCACACTGCGCTTTGCCATAACAGAAATTGGACAAAAAATATATTTTTGCCATTTACCATCTATCTGCTGTAAAAATAAAAGGAGAAAAAAGTAGTTTTGAATAAAGATGAATCAAGTGAACCGATCAAGGCCTTTTTCTATGTATGATGAAGCCAGAAGGGTTGAGAACAAGACGGGGAGTAAAACTGGCATTCATGCTGCAGACATGAACCTTGGCAGGGTGTGACATGCTGCAGGACATGCCTTTCTGGTCCTCTTGCCCAGCTGCATTTTAAGGATAGCCATGTGAGCAGCTGAGATGAAAAGACAGACTTGGACAACGAGAGGACATGAATGAATCAAATGCACAAAACAGAAAAAACATGCCATGAACCTAACATGTGACTAATAATTTTTTTTAGAGCCTACAGACTTTATATACAATAAAAGATGAATGTTCGAAAAGTTAAACCGATGCAGAAGTGCCTAAAAACTGCTTCAGTCCAATGGCCAGCAGGGGGCGACCCCTTTGGCTTAAGAAAAGTTTGACTCTGTTGAAATCTATGAGAAAATAACCCTACTTCTTCATTGATGGAAACAAACTCCAAATGAGTTTCTGTTCTAAGCCATTAGTTTTAAGTCTCATTTATTGAAGAGTGATACTGAATTATTGGTTACAGCTTTGATGATCAAAAAACAGAACATAAAATATTGCATTTTGAGAAGTCACTGTCTGCACATGCCTGGTTTTGTAGTCAGATCCAGCTCTCATCAATCGTTAGTTAGATAAATAAATTAGTGAATACCCAGTATTTAAAGACATCAGTAGTCAAAAACAGTTTACAGATGTGAAGGTAGCTGCATCCATATTTTACATACACTCACTGTTGGGGCTTCATATTATCTTAGTAATAAAATAAATTAGTATTATTAAAAAAAGGAAACAGAAATCCCTTGAGCTGGTTTCACAGGCTGATCCAGACATGTGAGGTAAAACAAAGCCAATTCAAATATTATCCTCTCTTAACTGTATTCTGTACACCTGTGCTGCCTGCCTTAATGTCTGTGAGCTCTACGCTGACAGCATTTCACAGCATATAAGGTTGTATACCATGTGGGAACATGGATAAAGGGTTTAGTCACACTGGTGATCGACCCATTCTGACAGCTAGGTTGGCAAAATGTGGTGTTTTTTAATTAAATTCAATTTCATTTTTATTTATATAGTGCCAAATCACAATATCAGTTGCCTCAAGGTGCTTTATATTGTAAGGTAAAGACCCTACAATAAAATAAAGAAAACAGTGAAAATCCCAACAATCATATGACCCCCTATGAGCAAGAGCTTTGGCGACCTGGCTCAGGGAGGGGCGGCCATCTGCTGCGACTGGGTGAGTGGATGAAGAGAGCAGAGAGGTGTAAAAACGCACTGAGTGAAAAAGGTGACTGAAGACGAAACACTCGGTGCATCATGGGAATCTCCCAGCAGCCTAGACCTATTGCAGCATAACTAAGGGAGAATTCAGGGTCACCTCATCCAACCCTAACTATGTGCTTTATAAAAAAGGAAAGTTTTAGGCCTAATATCTAAAGTAGAGGTAGTATCTATCTCCCAAATCCAAATTAGAAACTGTGTGTTCTTAAGCAGCTTCTTAAAGAAAGGTCTAATTTAGTAGCGTCTGATTCATCAAGTAAGAAAACATAAGCACTGAAGTGGTTACAGTAACTGATCAGTATTGAAGACTGCAAATAATTTTAGGTAAGTTTAATCATATACATTGTCCTAGTGCCTGGCTTTGGAGCTTTGGATTTACTTCACTATATGGTGATGACACCAAGTTTAGAATAGAAATGAGCAGTGATTGGTTCTGTGCCAGCAGGGCCTCTAGACTTTGAATCAAACTGTCTAAGCATCTCTGGCTGCTAAATCCGTGTAATCATTTTGAAGTCCCAGTGGTATAGAAAAACATTCAGGTAATGATTTCTAATTAATTGTTCACATCTCTTCTTCTTTTATCTTTTGCTTTGATGTTACCCTTCTTGCTTTTATGTTTTTTTCTTGCTTGCTGCTTTTATTGTTTTTATGTTTTCATGTTGAGAATTGTGAGCAGCGTTGGCGCTGTCACATATCTGCCAAATACAGTGCAGCATATAATATAAAATATCAGTTTATATAAACTTCTGATAACTTCTTTTCCCAAAACGAGAACATTGTGTGTCTTAAAAGAAGTTATGCAAGTAGTACTAGCTTAGTTAAAAAAACTTAAACAGTGGCAGAGTGAGGGCCCGCAGGTACAAAAAATTATGTGTTTGAAAATAAAGGTTTTAGAAGAAAATAATTTTTATCATTTTTTTGTGTGTGGATGGATGAATGGGTTTTTTAAGGCACTTGCATGAAAGTGCTGTTTGAGTAAGTTTTTTTTCCAAACAAGCTGGAAAGACGGTAAAGAAGCTGAAATGACACACCTACAGTAACTATACATCTTACTAGGGCTGACTTTAGAAAAACCCAGAATCTATTCTAGTGGTCATCAAACTATATCTTTATTGATATATAATGAAATGGGAACATTGTAGAAAAAAGGAAGGCCGTCAAATGTCATCTTTATTGGTGAAACTTTTAAACCTAAACTGGTTCAGTGTGTACTTTTATGGTTACAGGAAACGACTCAAGCACTGACATTTATGCATCACTTTCATACTTATTATTGTGCACCACATGCTGTGGTTGTGTAGTCATTACTTGCAGATTCATTTCTTTGAAAAATGCAGCACTTGCTGGGTGACTATTATTAACTTAAATTTCACTTGAATTTTTGAGGCAAGAGGGCAACAAAAAGAAAATTGTGGCCACGTTTCATTTATTTTATTCTGTTAAACTTTTAGGCACCAGTTTTTTGCCTCAATTCATGTAAAATGAAAGACCAAATCAGTCTGACACCAGATGAGTATTTCATTCATATATATTTATATATATATATATATATATATATATGTATGTGTGTGTGTGTGTGTATATATATATATATATATATATATGCGGCGCACAGCGTGACGTGAAAAAAGGCACATACCTTTGGCCACACGTAAACCCAAAAAAGGAGTTTTAAAAAATCTCCGTTCTCGGTGATTCGAAACGCCGTTTACGTGTGGACGAAACAGTTGCGTTTTCAAAAGTACCCGTGTAGGTGTGGACGCGGCGTAAAAGAGTTGGTAGTTTATTTTATTACTACCTGTAATTTATTGCAGATTACTTGTATTTGCTTAATTGTTTACTAAATGTTTGAGGTGTGAAATAAACCGCAATGGAGCAAAAAATGTGTGTGTGTGGTTGGAGGATGTGTTTGTGCGTGTGCATGCGCGCGTGCACGCGCGGGGGGTGGGGGGCGCGAACATTTTTCTTGTAAAACAAGGGGGGCCCAGCAAAAAAACTTTGGGAACCACTGATGTAGAGGATCAATAGGGGCTCCATGACCCTCTTGCAGACCCTCCCGTAGGGCTTAAAATCGGGGGCTCTCCGCCGATTGCGCTTAGAACTGACAAGCGCTGCCCATGATGTACCTACTCACTTTAACGATAAAATCAGTGAATTTATTTTGTAATCATAAACATAAATTTCTGCACGTTACAATGTTTGATATACTTCTGTTTTACCCTCCCCCCCCCCCCAAAAAAGAAACAAAAACTATTATTATTACAATTGTTACAATTACATTTCAAATATAAAAATATGATTGAATAAGGTTGATGCTAATTGTTGTTTGTATTATCAAATATTCTTCCAAAATTGCTCTCACATTGCCTCACATTAGAAAGAAGAGCAGTAAAATCCTCACATCTAGCAACTATTTGGCATTCTTTGCTTGTAAAAGCATCAAACCATTAATTGAAGTGCTGCAGTAAAGTGATTGTAACTGCCAGTATTATTGCATAACCATCGTTTTGTATCAAATTATTTCACAGTTTCTTTCCTTTGCAGCTATACTGAACAAATGGTAAAACTATTCTTTCTTGTTTGACACTTCCTGTACGCCTTTAATGCAAACTGACAGCAAGAAAAACTATCTGGTCTGCAGGCTCAGTAATACAAAACAACACAATATTGTACATACACAGTGAATAGTGCTCTACTAAGTGCTGATTTGTGAACTGTGATTTTCTACACAAATGTACAACATGTTTCTCATTAACATTGTTTGGTTGACTTCATTATCAAAGAACTAATTAGCAAGAGGACAGCCTTGAAGATTTTCACAGAGAGTATAAATATAGAACGGTGCAAACGTGGTTTCTTCTTGAAAGGTCTTTCAAAGTGATGTGTATATGCACATTATATACAAGCCTGTTTTATGTGTATTATATTATTGAGAAAACTCACACGACGCAATGTAATTAGCTTCATAAATTAATAAATTCAAGTGTTGCTTTTGGTTTTCTGCTTTAAGTTGGCACACACAACCTTTCAACGAGATGTGAGTATTTCCTAGAACTGACTTGCTGCACAGAACAAAAAAGACAAGAGTGTGATATATCAAAACTGCATTTTGATAACTGGAGAAATTCATTGTGGCATTTTGTTAAGTCTGCTAGGCTACACCATCAAAATAGACCTATAATGAAGAGGTCAGCATCATTATTCTTAGATGCATTTAGAAAACTGCGAGCCGGTTAGGTCAGTAAAACTTTTAGCAGACGTGGGCTGCAGGGGTGACAGCTGCAAAGTAGATTTTTTTTTTTTTTCCAGATTATAGTTATAACAACTATGAAAAGATTCCCTTTGTATTGTTCCAGTTTGTAGACATAATCAGTGACATGCAATTCACTATAGCTATCGTTGCAATACTTGATTTGATATCCCAATTTACTTTTCAAAATAATCACTATTTATTCATACTGGACATTGGGGATGCTCCTTCACTTCTTGCTTGATCTGAAACATGAAACAAACCGTTTTTAATTTTCTTTGCTTTTAAAATGTCCTCTGTTTGGCTGCACCTAGTAAACAGAAAGTTTGACTGTCAGCTGGGTGCTGTTTGCCTGAAATATAGACATGTCTCCTCTCTCTGACGTCATACAGGTTTGATCACAGCCCTCTTTTAAAGCCACACACTTTACTTGACAGATTTACTTGTCTTTGTTAAAGTACAGTGTGCTTAGCATGAGTGTGGCTCTGATTGAGAAAGCGAAACCTTAAGACGATTGCAGGTAGTTCAGTCTATATTTTCAGTGCTTTTTCTTTGAACATGCTGATATCTTTGAAAAATAACCCGTTATCAGACACAGGGGATTTGCAAACAGATATGCAGGCACCTAAATGCTGCTATGACTCAAACTCACAATACAACCGGTCCCTGTTATAGTACAATATGTACGTTTTGCAAACCAGTTTTTCATAGGTAGTGCAATGTGGGGTCATCAATAACACTAAAGAGAGAGAGAGAGAAAGAGAGAGTTGGGGGGCGGGTTATTTTTCACTGTGCTTTCTGTTTTATAATAAAACATACAGGGTTTCCAGCAGAAAGGTTGTTAACCCTGGCGGCAGGGTTAATGCGAGCTACAGAGCGAACAGTGGAGCTGTGTCGGGCCGGCTGCATCTCTGCACGCAGACAGAAATACAGGGAGGGAGAAACAGATAGAGACACAGAGACCAGGCTTTATACAAGAAACCACAGACTCATGATCACCATCAGTCACATATGCCAAAGAAAAATCTAGCCTGCCATTATCTGTAATTAATGAACATAAGGACTGATATCAGTGTTGAGTAATAACACATGCATGGGCTTAATTACATTTATTGCTGTTTCAGTGGTTTTTAAACGTCTGTTTATCCGTCAAAACCACTAATGTCGAAAAGATACATTGCGTAGTTCTACCGTGTGTGTGTGTGTGTGTGTGTGTGTGTGTGTGTGTTTGTCTGTGTGTGTGTGTGTGTGTGTGTGTGTGTGTGTTTGTCTCTGTGTGTGTGTGATAAATAGAATATACAAACCTGCCCATACGTCTTTCCAGCTTAGGTCAACTTAGGCCAGGAAACCCTGACAAACGTATGATTGTCGATTTATCATGTTTGTTTTCTACCTGCGTACTTGATGTTTGAATGTCACTATAATGTGACAGCTGGCAGGGTCAGATTTTATGGGCTGTATTTGTTCAGATTACTGTAATCAGGCTCATTCTTATGAACCAGGTTACAATTGTTAGTAAAAAGACACTCAGTCACAAGGGTAATTTTTGGAGATTACTAATGTCTGTAAATGATCGGCCCTGTAACACTGCAGTTCTGTGCTAAATGAGGATAAACAAAGGGGGAGGATTTGTGCAAAATAGAGGAAAAGCGGAACAAAAAGACGACTCAGAAACACACCTACAAAAAGACCAGCAGAGAAGAACCAGAACAATGAGACAATGCAAGATAGAAGAATAAAAAGCATGAAGGGCACATGAAAAGAAAGTGGCAGTGAGCCAGAGGAGATAGGGCTAAGCGTATGAGCGTTCATCACGTGGAAAAGTTGCTGCGCTTGCTGTGGTCGTGCTGAAGGCTAAGCCAACATGCCCAGCAGTGATGAATTGGTCCTGTCAGGATAAGCCAAACAAACAGAGATCGGTATAGTGTATGACATCCCTCCTCTAGGCGCTGCGGTGAACAATGACATTTCCCTACCAGCTGTGCAACAATGGGTCCAGAGATCTGGCAGCACGCATATGCTGGAGGTATACAGCTGTTTTTGTATTGATATCTATTAAATAGACGTAGCTGAGTGATAGAGGCCATGTGCCACGTATTGCTTTTGGAAAACAGTAGCTGTTAAAGTTGCAACATGCATGTGACTGTGTCCGCTAGAGGGCAGGAGCTAAACAAAATAATAGGATTGAAACATCCTTTAAACGATGTTTCATAATCATCATATTGTTGTTTTTCTGAAAACAGCATTTCTAAATTATTTACGTAATGATTTATCGATCAAACATCAGTTGATGTCAGCCATATTGACTAAGATAAATTTCCTAAAGGCAGTAGCCAGTGTTTTTGCTGATAGCAATCTAAGTCTACACCTGCAGTTCATTAATGGGCCACATTTGACTTTCCAAGTCTGGCTGTCTCAACTCCAAAAGCTTCACCTTTTATGGGGCAGATGTCGAGTATATCATGACATCCACGCAACATCTGGACTATGTTACATTGATTATAATCCATATCAAGGCCTGTTAATGACTTCTAGGCCATGTCAGGCCCACACTACATTTACCAGTGCTGTATCTGAGCCTTAATTGCCAAAAAATAGCACATCTTAGGCCCACATGTGCCTGCTATTAGAGTTGTATGTAATGTCACTTGAATTTATAAATGTGAAATGCTAAGATAAACCTGAAAGATGATAACTTTAATTATAAAGATTCCTTACTTTCTTTGACAGAAATGACAAAAATTGAATAACAATAACTGAACAAAACAAAAAATGCATTGTTGTTGGGTGTAAGCAAGACTGTTGTCTTGCATATCTCTATTTCATGGCCAGTACAACTCCACTGTATATATTATGAACACACTGAGCAGAAATAGCAACATGAGTTCATATTTCTGCTGGAAGAAAATGCGTAGCTGTGGCTTGAAGCTGTTTTCTGACACTACATTTGTTAAGTCAATTGAGAAATGATTTTTAGATGTGCAGTTCCTTTATTGCAATCAAAAAACACTGTTCCTTTCTAGGATAATATGCGTCACAATCTATTCATAGAAACCACAATTTGGGTTCTGTGGGAAAAAAAACTGACAAGATTGTGTCCTTGGTGTACTAAGCGGGCCTTTTAAGACTTTAGAAATAAAAGCTTGACAGTTCTCTGTGGCCACTAAAAAAATACAGCCTTTTATACATGCGATGAGTTTGTTCAGCTGTATTTGTTGTATTGGCAGACTTTACACTAACTGGTCACTTTGTTAGGTGAAACATGTTAAACTGCTCATTAATGCAAATATCTGATCAGCCAATCATATGGCAACAGGTCAGCTGATTTAGGCACATAGACATGAGCCAGACCTGCAGAAATTCGAATCAAGCAGACATAAGGCTTCGCTCATCATGCCATCCTGTCATCATGTTGCCTTACATGGCTCAGCTGTTTTAAAGGCAGCAGGCTGTAACTGAAGCAATTAGCATCCAGGTGGGTTTGGCAGAGGTAAACTACATGCACACTGACATAGTAACAGCACAGCAGAGGATCGCAGCGGAACAGCAATGTACAAGAAGGTCTTACGGTCAAATAGACTGATAAATGATGACGGTTTTCTGGACATCAGATATCAAGCATGAAGGGAGAATTCAAATATTTCGCTACCCTCTTAATTTAGGTGTGTCATTTTATTATTTTTCATTTTCATTCTAAAGGCTGCTCATATCAGCTGAGAGGAGTAAAAACATAAATTATTTACTTACACATAACCTTTTTTTATTCCCCGTTTTAAACAAAACGGGAAATAAGAGGCTAGCAAAAACTTTAAAACTTGACCCTGTGAAATGTGTGACATGTAATAGACTTGAACTACAGCAGGTAGAAATGACTAAACAGTTAAAATGATAAATAAAATGATAAAATGATAAATATTTCTATCTAGCTTCTGTCAGTCTACCTTATCAACTCTCTTTAATCAATTTGATTTGTTTTATTTATGTATTTTTAGTTTTAGGTATTTTTATTTTTATTTTGCTGTCCATCAGTATCAAGTTTGAAATTCTATTATTATGACACCCAAGTGTTTTTTGGAACACTCAGTTTTTCCCCTTTTGAATAGAAGTCTATATTATGATAATCTATATTATTATAATTTTCATTGTGGAATGTGTATAATGATTAAAGACTTTTTTCTTTAATCATTAGTCTTTGTTTCAATTTTCACATTTTTTCCCAGAGAACTTCAAAGCCGCTGGCATCCATCCTGACTTGTCTGGCTTGCTGTCTTCAGCAAGAGTTGCCTAGCTTGCTTGAATATTCATGAATGAAGTAATGCAGCAGATAGTTGCAGATTTGTTATTGAATAAGGATGCTGCTGTGTGCAGCTTTCTCAAGGAATACAGAGATCCACAGAATGGGATTTACTTTCTCACATCATCCCCAGTCCTCTTAAAGATGTACAAAAATGCAAGGAAATATTTGAATAGTCTGATTCCTTTAAGGCAGCGTAGGAAAAATCCTATCTTGATATAAAGGGTACTGGGAAGGGACAAGGTTGCAGTCGACGTCCACATAAATGGAACAGGAGGACAGACGCTGGCAAAAAGACAAAGAGAGGAAAACAAACAATTCCACCCTGTGGTGCAGAAGGCCAGTGGGGATATGTGAGAGTGTTTGGTTGGGGAACCTCGAGAAATGTCAAGCTAAGCATACATCAATGGAGGCAAGGCGGGGCTGTCAGGGAGCATTAATGCAACACGCTTGATGTTTTAGTAATGAGGACATGCTGTACAGAGTGGCAAAGATGCCGGGACGCAAACAAGTGCCGGCGAGGCATGGACGATCAGCCGTGGAATCAGACTTAACCGAGAGAATGAGAAACAAACAGACAAGATTGCTGGGAGGGAAAAATAAACAGCAAGGCAAGCAGCGGAGGACTGAGACATTCTGCTCAGGAGAATGAGTAATACTTAAGGTCATTAGAAAAGAAATTATAATGGAGAAGCTCAAGTACCTAGGGTTGGTCATGAGTGTAAGGAGAATGGAGCACTGGCCTGAAAAGATCAGTGCAACGTCTGTAGCGAGTTGGAGGAGGTCAAAGTAGAGTCACTGGTCCTCTTCATCAAAAAGGGTGACTTAATGTGGTTGGGACATCTCTCTAGGATGCTTCCTGGCATGTCTAACCTTCAGGAGATGCTAGCAAAGATCTGGATATCAGAGAGTTTATGTATCTAGGCTGGCATTGGACAGTGTCAGCATCCCTCTGGAAGACCTGGAGGTGGTGGCAGGGGTAGGTCTAAGAAAGAAGATATTGTTGCTTAACCTCTTTCAGATCTAAATATGTTGTCATTTTTAAACCTTTTCATAAAACCCAGGAACTGCATTATCCAGACACTGGTTGCCTGCTAAACCATCTTTAGGTAAGTGTGTCTGTCAGCTTCTGTTACTTATTTTCTTCTGAGAGTTTGGAGGACTTATTGTTGCTAATTCCACATCTGCTATCAAGTTGGAGCGTTTGGGTTCACTTTATCTGCACCAATAATTTATTTTTTTTTTATTGCAAGAGACATTTGTTTTAGTTATAAGTGACCTTACAAGAACAGTTTGTCTTCTTAAAAACTCTATTTTCCGTATCTGCATCCTAGATGAATGCAAAGATGTTTCATTAGTTGGGAATACTTTTTTAGCTTTAGTTTCAATTAAACACTAAAACAGTCGCTACTGATACAACCGCTGACTTTAAATGTGCTGTACAATGTTCATATAGTAGGTCACAGTCTGCCATTCGAAATGTCCAAATTCTTAGGATTGTCTCTTTTTCTATCCAAACACAGTTATGTGGACATTTTCTGTCTTATTTAAAAAAAAGACGTTCTAGTAACCTGAAGCACATAGATTCAAAAAATGTTTTCACACAGCAAAAAGTAATGATATAAGCAAGGTGAACACTTGTATGTTGTTTCAGGAGCTGTGATGTTGTTTTGGTATAATGATGTTTTTGCTGAAATTCATTTTTATTGTTCAGTATAAATGAACTATAAATGTGCTTTTGGACATTTTCTGTGTCTCAACACAGATTATATACATTTATCCACTTATACTGTATATATTTTCTGGAATAGACCCAACAGTGCAATGTGCTGCGTTTTATAGGTGCAAAAATGACAGCTGAATGACTCAACAGCTGTGTACGTGTACTCTTGTGGACCCGGCATGTTAATTATCATATTGTATTCTGTATCCTATGAGGACTATTCTACAGGGTTTTCTTCCTTTTCTTCCTGACATGAAGACAAATATAAATAACCACACACTGCACATCATTGCTTTTGTTCCAGTTTTCCTTTTAATGCAGTAATTTGTTTTTACAATACAGTCAGTCTAACAGTTGCCAAACATGTATATTGTCCACTGGTTTGTAATTATCATCACTTAAGAAGAGGTAAAACCCCTATCCTCAGCCAATAATCGAAGTATATATTTGTCTTGAATAGCTGTGGGTCTACAGGAAATTGAAGGCAATGTTTATGGTCTTAATTACACAAACTTTCTCCAACTTTTATTTTTGTTATAGAATATACTGCCTCGGAACAGCTTGTAATTCATGGCTGAGCTGATGATTTTCTGGAAATGTACTGGAATAATTAGTCCCTGACTACCTCTGTGAACAGCAGGTCTTTGACAACACCACAATACTCCCTCCAACATCTGAGTTTTGCACAGATATTTTAAAGCCGTATTTTCCCTTGCAACATCCTATCCCTGGTATCGCCGGGCTTCTGCAGGTATTACGTTGTTTTCACCGTGCTGTCTTTCCTCAAATGAGATTTGCTACAAAAAGCAAAGTGCCTGACACCTTCCTTAGGGGCGTTCTGTATTTGCAAAAGAAAAAAAACACCCAGTTGTGTTGACAAAATGGAGTCTTGTCAAGTAAAAACTCCTTCCCTCTATTCATTAAATTTGTTCACTCTCCCAGTCAGCAGCGGCGGCAGCAGCGGTCGTTGGAGTGTCAGCTCATCCTGTTATCTCCACATCAAATTCACAATTGTTTTTACTTCAGCTCCACTTGACTCATCTTAGATCTGTTTGTCCTGCTCACAGCTGCCTCTTCATTCACTATGAAAACTTCATTAAAGTCTTCCAAACTCAGACTTTGTGGAGCTTGTCCAACTTTTGCTACACTTCACATGAAATTATTGAGCTGCGCTGACGATCAAGCGGTAAAACGATGCAGATTTAATCAAATGTAGAGAAAATTAGAGTCACACAATGAAATGAGCACAAAAGAGATGCCTTTTCAAATAAAAGCCACAGTTTAAAAATGGGGTACATGATGTAAAGTGTTCTTAAGAATGACCTTGTGTAAAAGGAAGAGAAATAAAGCTCAGCCTAGGGCACAGTGAACACCTGGGAGGTAAAAACAGTAAATGTAAAAGTTTTATTAACCAGCATCAGAGTGAAAATTGTTCGCGGAGCATGAAAATGTTTTTCCAAATCACTTTAAGGAGAAGCTGCAACAACCAGATAAGGACGTAGTCTGTGATACACAGAAGAAAGGAATTCGCGATACCACTGCCAGTATGACACACTACCCAAGTTTTAGTCCATATCACAAACTTCATTTTGCATTTTAACACGATACACCAACCTTATTGATCCATAGATGTGTAATATCTCCAAACAGGTGGCCTGAGATGAACTTTGCAGGACTATTTGCAGGATATATCTGAGCAATTAGTATAAAAATGAGTAAAGACTATAGTTTTGCTTTAACTGGTTCACGTACTAGAACTAGTTTTCATAATGTTTAATGTTAAAAAAATATCAATCAGTGTATCGTCTGCCTTCATCCAGTCCATGCACATAGGACCACTAAGTGTGTCCCACTATACAGCTTATAGGCCAGAACTGGGGGGGTCCAAAAGCTCCAGTCCTGCCCACTGAATGACTCTGAATGTGATAACTGCAGAGAAAGAGCATATGCTGATTTCTTAATCATTGTCACTTTTATAGCATTCTTACTGACAAAGGCATTACCCGTGGCCTGCCACTTCACTGAAGTAAAAAACAGACTGTATAATCAAGGACGCTGTTCTGTTTGTCTGATTTACGACAGCAGAGTGACTGAATGTGGGAAAAATTGAGACATCTTGTTGAAATGGCACTTATTTAAGACATCCCAGGGTATTCCTCATCTGTTTTGTGAACACACAGTTCAATACATATAAACAGTTTCAGTACCAGCACGTTTTTTTCACACTTTCACAATTTTAAGGTATGTGATTTCTGGGTTATCATGCAAACAGCCTATGAACTGAAATGAGTTTGTTATGCCTGACTTTCACAAGCTATAAAAACAGTTGAATGTGGGTATTACAGCATGCTTTGCTCGACCCAAGGTTGCTATGTACTGTCATTGTTGGGATTGCTCCTTATGAGGCTCGGGAGGAAGTGCTCTGGTGAACCAAAATCATGCTCTTTAGATCAACTCAGCCCACCATGTTTTGAGGAAGAGAAATGATGAGTAGGACCCAAAGAACATCTAGTCATTTTTGTTATTTTTATCTACTTAGTCCCATATTTGTCCATTTTTTGTTTTTTTTTAAAAATTTTATTCTTATAAACAAGACCTATCACCCCTATTTTTTCTTTTTCTTTTTTAACATTTCTCAGTGTAATTAACTATATTTGTTAAATAAAATGCTAGCATGGACATATAGCAATAATTCAAAATATACCAAGAAGTACTGCGTTGTAATGTACTGTCTAGTGATAGTTCCTTTGCTTTACAATACCGATTTATGCTTCTGATTTGTGTTGATCTTTGCATTTAGCATCTCGGACCATGTTTAGTTTATAACTGAAAAAAGCCTATAGGCTTAAGAGTATTAAAAAATAGCCTTTGAAGAGACCTCAAATATGACCTTCGCTGTCTTCTATGTATCTACTTAATCTCTAACTGGCAAGAAGAATAGGTTTCCCTCAAGTGATTCAAGCTCTTTTAAATCTACGAGCCAGCCTCGTGTCTGCGTGCCAGCAGACTGATCAAGCTAATTCAAAAGCGTGCCCTTGACGTAAGTCAGAGGACAAAGTCTGAAACTCACCAACTCCATTAAATAAACATCGAATGTTACACTCTTACCATTCTCCACCTGACACTGACAGTGAAACTGTGTCACATTCAAAGGGCAAAGGAACTTTGAAACTACACCAGCTAAATCCGTGCATGGAAATGACAAGATGGAGCTGACGAAGCAGTTTTTTTATTTGGAGTTGCAGTATTCAGATTGGGAGTGCATACCCAATAAGTGTTTTGTTGAAGAAAGGGTGTGTGTGTGTGACAGAGAGTGTGGTAGGTCTTTCTGCAGCTTACCTTAGTAAAATTGAACTGCTCATAGTTTTGTGGCCTGCTTTAACAGGCTGCATATGAGGTGGTGATCCCATAAAGAACAAATGTTTAATGAATTTGGAAAAATCTGATCAAAACGCACATGCACTAGAGCTGTGAAATTTTCCAGGCATTAACAAACTGAGGTGAACCTGAGAATGCAAATTTTCAGTGACCGTTATTGACAAAACGGTCTACAAGGTCTTTGTCATACATGCCTAGAGATTGGACATCCTCTGGTCTGGCATGCTCTGCCACTGAGTAGTCATCCCACCTAGTACATGCTTTACTCTCACCTGAACCACACTTAAGTATTTTTATAAGTGGAAATGTCAGTGAAGTGAACAGTTTCTAGGTGTTTGCTACAAGTCAGACAGGGATTCTTTGGACAGTGTACCTAACCTTTATTGTGAAGACAAAGGGAGTTGCTGCTGCTTTAATACTGGCTCAGAATAATGATATAAGGCAACATAAGACAACTGTACATTTTTGCAGTGTTAGAGTTGACTTAAGTGGTGCTTTAAAGTTTTGGTAGTCTTAACTAATTACAACACATGACAGCTCTTTATTGTTTTTACATTTTTTCTTATAAAGAAAACAGTGGATTTTTTTTTAGCGTTACAGAGATTTAATTAGTCATTTGCCTCTTAAACAATTACTTTCTACTGTGATATAAACCTGAGCCAGTATTTAACAGAAAGTACTGACGGGTTTGCTAGAAAAGGTGTTCAGTACTACATTTGATATTAAGTTCTGTGATGTGGTGGGACGAGAAAACAGGTGGATAGGAAGTAGTGACACAACTTTAACTCATATACAGAAGAGTATTGTGATTGTTGCCTATGTACATTTGGTGACTACGAGTGACTACTAGTTAATTTTGCCTCCATTCTTCCTATCTTGTGTTTTCCTAACTGGCAGGCTTGCTGAGTAGATTTCCATTGTGGTGGTCCTCAAAATTCAGTCATCTGTTTCTCCAGTTTCATGTCCTGTGGTGGGAAGTGTTCCAGCTTGATTGTTTGGGACTGCAGCTGATGATGGTAGTGCCACTTTAACCAGAACGTGCAACAGGTGGATAACTGGTGGTAGCTGTGAAAACTATTGAAAGGACTACAACAGTGACGGAGGAACAGCCACAGTGTTTCTTTTGGTTTGGAGGCTATAAGCACATTTTATAGCAGCTGAAATTCAGTATTTGTTTTTATTTCCTACCTGTATTATTTTCCATGATTGGTGCCATTTGTCACATTTGCTGAATTTTGTGCAATCTGGTGGAGAGATGGAACATGGGCAAAGGAAGAAACCTCTTAATTTTGTTTTGGATTCAGATCACTAATAAAGATTAAAAATGAAAACTTTCAAAAACAAAACTGTAACAGCCTTGGTAAAGAATGGTCTCCCTGAGGCATTGTAGGATTTATGAAATACCTAAGCTAATATCTGAAGTTAACATGCATTCAATAGTTCTACATGTTAAAGCAAGAAGGGCATCAGTGGTGGTTTATTAACCACCTTGCCTACATATCGAAGGGCATCATTGGTGTGTGAATGATGGCACTCCACATACAAAAAGTGTTGTATGAATGTGTTTAAACTGATGAATGTGGCTTGTATTTTGAAGTGCTTTGAGTGCTATATTAATGCAGTCCATTTACAATGCCATCAGATTCAGTATACATCTGTATGTTCAATATGCTCGTGTGACATGCAGCTGCAATCCTAAGCAGTGCAACTATCACAAAATAGCATATTGTTATTATTATCAATATTATTATTGTTATTATGAGTTAATGCAATTTTTGCTTCATATAACGGTCTTGCAAAGCAAAGTAATCCTACAATTAACCATCTGTTTTGTTCAGAATCTGTTGGAAGTATAAAAAAACCTTAATCAGTGCTGTTGTAATTTCTCCTCCACCACATCTGGTTGTTTTTAGTGTTATTGTAAAGCGCACTGAAATTTCTGTCGTGTCTCCAGCTGAGAAAACGCTCTGAGTGGGTCACACAGGTTAGAATCGAACGTTGTTCTTGTTACATTTTGTTGTAAAATGAAAATGGAAAACAGGATTTGGCACTTTTTCTTTGGGTATTTGAAAAAACATATCAAATAGCAAATGTTGTTTTTACTGTTGTATTTAAAGGTGAAATTAAAACAATATCTTAAAAAGTATTGAAGCGCAGATTTGGTTTTAGTGTTAAGTCTGCTGTGGGTGAACAGTCATTGCAGAGGACACCAAGAAATGGACACAGCTGCCTGATAAACTGTGTATTTGCTCTCTGAGATTTGCAGTGCGGCTCTAACTGGAAATCATACACAGAGCAAGTAGCACACGGGGCGAGGATCACTGGGAAGTTAATCTGAGGACATAGTGGAAATGCTGTTTGAAGTTTGGTTTCAGGTCAAACAAAGCAGATATGTACTGTACATTGCCCCCACCTGCTGTAGGTGTGTTTCATTAGGGGCGGGGGGTTGCAAATCTTCTTCTACTTAAACATGTTAAACACACTGTCATTAAACACAAAACTAATTATGAAAGAAATTGTTGTCCTTTGCATTTGGTTGATTTTGGCAAATTCTTTCCGAGGCTGTTGTCAGGTTTTTGCTTCAGGCTTTTAATGAGGTAAAGAAAGCTGTGCAGGGGATCATCCCAGTTTTGTTAATAGCATAATTAGTATTGATATTATTGTTTTGTTCTCATTGTTGGCCACTTACCAATGAGATCCATTTTTCCTTCTCATCTGTATCATCCATTAATTCCAAGTGTTTATTGAAATAACATTTTTGTTAAGTGATGTCAGCTTATTACAAATAAATACATCAGTGTTAGCAGCATCTGTTTGTCTGTTGTGTGTTGTGTGTAAACACAATTGGCAACAATATTTAGTCTTTTACAAAAACTGGGCACCATCAAACATTTCAGATACAAACCTGACTTACTGATGATTTGATTCGATTAGAAATTAGACATGTTTAGTCTAAATTGTCTGCACTGCATCACTGTGACCAAAAACATACCAGCAAGTTTAGATTATTGTCATAATTAACCAACCTCAGTGACATCAACGTGCTGCAGCGGAAAACATTTGAGTAGCCGTACAATGATACTTTCGGCTCACTGCGGCTCAGCAAGACAACAGCTCAGGAGAAGAGCGTCGCACACAGCGTCCAAGATTATTAGGCAGCAACCTTTCTGCCATCTGTTCGACCATCCAACAGAAAACTACAAAGGTGTGTGCGCACACGCGCCTTCTCCACCCTGCCAGCTCTGTTTAAACTCCATCTGACTGAACACATTGGCTCGGATCCACAGCTGACCCCAACGCCTTCAAGGAACCTGAATTTGACGCTTTGTTGTAGTGAACCAGCAATTCATTTTATTTGTAGATGAAGTTACTTTTTGTACAGCACAGCTGGCTTTTGGCTTTTGCTGTAGTGCATTTGGTTGAAATGAATGTGCACTAGGGTACTGTGCCTGTATTTTCAGTATATGGTCACGTCTGCCTGCTGCTTGTCTCTTTTTCGTTAGCGTAGCCTGCACTAAAAAAGCTTCGTATGTTTCTATAGCAATAAGGTAAATCTGCCGGGTCACTGTACTGAGCCCTAATTATTTCTCATTATAAATTAGCCTTCAGCAGGCAATATGCTTGTTCCTACTGTGTTATTACATTTTATTTTGTAATAGCTCTAAGTGTCAAATGTAGGAATTCAACCATTTTAATATATTCTAATTAACAAAAGCAAACAAACAAAAAAACACACTGATGCTGCTTTTACATTTTCTGTGCCCTAATAAACATTGGGTTTCTACAGTTTTAGAAGTCCAGTGACCTCTGACCTAAAACATGCAGCAATGTTCTGCAGAAATGTGAAAGTTTCACAGACAATATTTTTCTGCTTGCATTAAGGGCAGAATTTAGCAGCAGCAGGACTTTCGAGGTGTGTTCAGTTGCATATTATCATTAAAGCAGATGTGAAATGACCGCATGCTGTCGGTGCTCACTGCTGCCTGCTGTTGTATAACTGAAACTACCACTTTTATTGGGTTTTTTAGCTCAGTGGGTCACCAGTTTTCAAAGCCGCGCCTTCAGTGTTTTAATAGAGCACAGATGGGCAATTCTGACAGCTGCCTTTTCAAAGCACACATCTGGATTCATCACCAATAGACTACCAATATTAAAACGTCTGGATTTACCTGGATTTACCTGCTTTATGAGATAGTGGACAATATTATTATAGGGTTTCTTTTATTAACACTCACAATTTATCGACTTCTGCGTTAATGATGCAGAAGTATATGCTGATTAGCTTTCACCTGGTGTGGATTATAAGGTTGAAAGAAATCTAAAGAAACCTGGTTACATTAGAGAACCAGCCTCAAAGACTCATAGATTAAAACAAAAAGGACAAAAATGATTTGATCATAAACCAGCATCAATAGAAAACAACAGAAGACTAATGGTGTGACCAAAATTAAGAAAAAAAGGAGGGAAACCTCTTAAGTCTTCCTACAAAGATATGTAGGATATGGTGTCTTCCCGCTAAACTAAACCAAAACCAAACTGGACAGAAAAAAAGCCATGAAAATAAGACTGATAAGCTTGTTAGAAACAAAAGAAAAGTCTGAAGCAATCACACACAAACCTCTGCTGCACTGGCTGGAAGGTGGAGAGAATACAGAACTGACCTCCTTATTGCTTTTCTTTTGAATTGGCCACATCAGATCCACCAGAGAGGAGAGCACAAAGTCTGTATGAGAGCACAAAGTCCGTCTGAGAGCACAAAGCACGTAACAGGTGGGAAAAAATGAAGCACAAGGTTGGAAAAGCGACAAGAGGCAGGTTATATGACCATGTGTCTGTCACGGCGGGGCGAATTACACACAGTAATTCGGCGTGCCCGTGTGGCGTGCTGGCTAGACCCAAACGCGGCGAAGGCTAGCGGTGGGTTGGAACAGACACGCAGTTATTCTAGTAACGATCCGTGCACGAAGCTTGGCTTCGGAACTGGCGTTACAAATGGAGAGCGAGCGGGGCTCGGATGAGAGAAAGAATCGAGAGGAGAAAACACTCACAGTTGCTGAATCAGGCGGAGACTGACGTAGGCAAAGTTTCGGAGCTCCTGACATGAAGGGAACGATGTCTGAGCGGCGAACAGGTGAGTGGCATCTCTCTTTTAAGCCCGGCCCCGTAATCAGCTGATCAGCCGCTGACAGGGCTGACAGGACCCCCCCCCTGAAGACCGGCACCCGACGGTCCAGGACGGCGGCGATGGAAATCCGAGATGAGGGAGGGATCCAAGTAGGGCTGGGCTATATCATACCGTTCACGGTAATACCGGTGTAATTTTGGGCAACGATAGGAAAATGAAATATCGCGATAGAATGTGGGTAAAACGCGCATGCGCAGTGCCTATGTTTACATACGCACATGGCGGCGACGCAGAATGAGAAGGGGGAAAGCGGATCGTTGAATGAAACGGATGAACCAGAGTTGGTTTGTAAAAATGCTGCAACTTCAGTGGTGTGGAACTGGTTTAGCTTTCGTCCGTCAGATACACAACAAAGCACTATTTTTGGTAGCGCATGCTAGCGGGCCGTCGTTATTACGGTGTTGTTTGGAAAATACGGCACACTTTAAATCAATCCTTTGATTTTTCTGAAAATCGACAGTGTCCCTTATAATCCCATGTGCCTTATGTATGAATTCTGGTTGTGTTTACTGACCTCGAAACGATTTTATGTGGTACACGGCGCTCGAAAATCTGTCAAATGTTTTAGTGCGACTTTGCTAAGCTACGAAGCCGCACCGCTTGATGGATTGTCGGAGCATTATGGCTATCGTAGGCAGGAGCCTCGCGGAGTGATACGTACTGTGCTTCAACATAATATTACCATATTGTGTGTGTATAACCTCTTTTTAAGTTTTGTGGATATTATACATGGTTATGCTGAGGATATGTCGGACAGTTTCCACTGGAAATGCCTTTTGGTTAAACTGTCAGCGAGGAATTTGCACTGTTACATTTTTATATAACTTTAATGCACATAAAAAACAGCTGCTTGTTTAAGTGAAAATACATTGATGGGTTTTTTGCACTAATAAAGTTGTGGAGTTGTAAAGTATTTTGTCTAGTGTCAATTATATCGTCAGTTATATCGTTATCGCAAATTTTCAAATGTATATCGTGATAAATATTTTTGGTCATATCGCCCTGCTCTAGATCCAAGATGAAGCGGGACGGCACCCAGGAGCGCTCCTCAGGGCCGAAACCAGCCCAGTCCACCAAGTACTGGACCCCCGCCCCCGGCGACGGGAGTCCAAGAGCCGCCGGACAGTGTAGATAGGGTCCCCATCGAGGAACCGGGGAGGAGGCGGGGACGGGGACGGGGGCGCCAGCGAGGAAGCAACGCGCCGCTTGAGCTGGGAGACGTGGAAAACAGGGTGGACCTTCATGGCGGATGGAAGCCGGAGACGGTAAGTCACGGGGTTGAGCCGGGCAGTGATCTCATAAGGGCCAACGAACCTGGGAGTGAGTTTCCTGGATTCGGTATGGAGTCTCAGGTGCCTCGTGGAGAGCCAGACGCGTCCCCGGCCGAAAAGGATGACCCGGACGGTGGCGGCGGCGATGCTGCGCAGCGCACCGAGTGTTGGGCGGGAGATGGCAGCCCGTGCCTTGATCCAGGCCTGACGACAGCGGCGGACCATCTGTTCGGCAGCAGGCACGCCGACCTCCGCCTCCTGGTGGCTGAAGATAGGAGGATGAAAACCATGACAGACTTCAAAGGCGAAAGACCGGTGGCTGAAGAGACGTGAAGGTTGTGAGACAGCTCAGCCCACAACAGGTAACGAGGCCAAAGCGACGGTTGGGCGGAGACGAAGCACCTCAAGAAGCGTCCCAGTTGTTGATTGGTCCGTTCAACCTGCCCATTGGTCTGCGGGTGGTAGCCGGACGAGAGGCTGGGAGATGCTCCAATCAGACGACAAAAGGCTTTCCAGAACCTGGCGGTGAACTGGGGCCCCCTGTCGGAGACTATGTCCTTGGGGAAGCCGTGAAGCCGGACGACATGGTCCAAGAAGAGCTCAGCTGTCTGTTTGGCGGAGGGGAGGCCGGCCAGGGCGACCAGGTGTACCGCCTTAGAAAACCGGTCCACAAAGGTGAGGATGGTGTCCAGACCGTTCACGGACGGGAGGCCGGTAACAAAGGCAAGGCCGACATGGGACCAGGGACGTCCCGGCACAGGGAGAGGGCAAAGGTCACCTGCGGGAGGCTGAGTGGAGGACTTGGCCCGAGCACAGGTGTCACAGGCGGAAACGAACTCACGGACGTCCCGAGTCATGGAGGGCCACCAGAAGGCACGACGGAGGAGCTGGAGAGTCCTGTCAGGCCCCGGGTGACCAGAGAGCGGGGAGGAGTGAGCCCAGAGTAAGGCCTCCTGACGGCATCGGGACGGTACATAGAGTCTCCCAGCAGGGGTGTCAGGCGGAGGTGGTTCGGCGGTCAGGGCATCCCGGATAGAGTCCTCCAGGGGCCACCGAAGGGGGGCAGCAAAGCGCTGAGAAGGCAGGATAGGTCCTGGGTCTGACGTGAGGTGGTCCTGGGCGAACTGTCTGGAGAACGCGTCTGCCTTGGCGTTCTTGGAACCAGGTCGGTAGGCGAGGTGGAAATTGTAAGGCTCAAAGAACAAGGCCCAACGGGCCTGCCGGGGGTTGAGTTGCTTGGCCGAGCGGATGTGGATCAGGTTCTGATGATCAGTCCAGATCAGAAAAGGGTCTTTTGCCCCCAGGAGCCAATGCCGCCATTCTTCTAAGGCCCACTTAATGGCCAAGAGTTCTCGGTCTCCGACACCATATCGTTGCTGCGTGGGAGAAAACTTCCTTGAGAAATAGCAGCATGGGTGCAGTTTTCCATCCGGGCCGTGTTGAGAGAGGATGGCGCCAGCGCCAACATCGGAGGCATCCACCTCCACCACGAAGTCTCTGGTAGGGTCAGGGTGGAGCAGAACGGGGGCCGTGGTGAACCGCTGGATAAGCTCTCGGAACGCCTGTTTTGCATCCGGGGAGAGGCAGAAGGGTTTAGGCAGGTTAGCTGGTTTGGTGAGAGATGTCAGTGGGGCGACAACGGTGCTGAAGTTGCGGATAAAACGCCGGTAGAAATTGGCGAAGCCCAGGAAGCTCTGTAGCTGCTTAAGGCTGGAGGGCTGAGGCCATTGGGTCACCGCTTGAACCTTTGCGGATCCATGGTCAGGCCATCGGAGGAGATGGTGAAGCCCAGGAAGGAGGTGGACCGCTGATGGAATGCACACTTCTCCAATTTGCAGAACAGCTGGTACTCGAGCAGCCTGCTCAGCACGGCCCTCACATGGCGAACATGGTCCACTTCGGTGCGGGAGTAGATTAAGATGTCGTCAAGATAAGCAAACACCCACCGCCTAGCATATCCCGCAGGGCGTCGTTGATCAGATGTTGGAAGGCGGCAGGGCTGTTGCAGAGGCCGAAGGGCATCACCAAATACTCCCAGTGCCCGTTAGGGGTGATGAAGGCGGTCTTCCATTCATCCCCTTCCCTAATGCGCACCAGGTTATAGGCGCTGCATAGGTCCAGTTTGGTGAAGATGCAGGCCTGGGAGAGGGAATCGAGCGCGGTGGATAGCAGAGGAAGCGGATGGCGGTTCTTGATGGTGACTTTATTCAAGCCCCGATAGTCTATACAGGGGCGGAGCCCGCCGTCTTTCTTCTTGACAAAGAAGAATCCAGCAGCAGCAGGAGAGGTAGAGGCGAATAAAGCCCTGTTGGAGGGCCTCAGCAACGTGCTCCTCCATGGCTTTATTCTCTGCGGAGACAGAGAAACAGACGACCACGAGGAGGGACCGCTCCCGGGAGGAGCTCAATGGCCATGTCGTAGGAGCGATGAGGAGGTAGAGTGGAGGCTCGCCTCTTACTGAAGACCTCAGATAGGTCATGGTACGCCGGAGGGATCTTATCCAGATCAATGGGCTCCGGGGGAGGGGCCTCTTCTGACTTTGAGTCCGTTTGGGTCCGAGAGAGAAGGCAGCGGCGAGGACACCGGGGACCCCAACCCAGGATTTGACAGGAAGACCAGGAGATGTGGGGGTCGTGCTGGCGGAACCAGGGGTATCCAAGGATGAGTGGTGAAGAAATGGCCGAGACGACTAGAAATTGGATCTCCTCCTGATGGTCCCCGATAGACATGTGAACCGGCTGGGTTTGGAACTGGATCGGGTAGGGTTGGAGGGGTCGCCCGTCCACTGAGGTCACCGGGAGGAATCGGTCCACAGGAGTTAGCGGAATGCCAAGTCGGGAGGCTAGTTTTTGGTCGATGAAGTTCTCAGCGGCTCCGGTGTCCAGGAGGGCCTCTGATGAGGACTGACGGCAGTTCAGATGAAATATTACTGGTAACAGAAAGCGAGAGGGGCCGGAGGAGTGCGACTGGCCAGGTGGGACGACGGTGGCGAGCTGATCCGCAGTAGGCGCAGAGACCCTCACGCCAGCGTCTCTCTCTCTCTTCTTTGGAGAGTCTGCCCAGCTGCATGGGTTCCTCGCTGGATGTACGGCTTGGGCTAGCAGCGGCTCCGTCAGAGGGGGGAGGAGGCTGCGAAGACGTGGTCCTCTGAGGCTGGAAGGGTTTGAAGGCCCGAGGGGTGTGGCGAGGCCGCGACATCACTCGTTGGTCGATCTTCAGGGCGAGATCCACGGCCTCATCCAGGGTTTTAGGGGCCTCACGGCCGGTCATCTCATCCCGGATGTAATCAGCCAGCCCCTCCAGGAAGATGGAGCGTAGAGAAGCATCTCCCCACTTTAGCTTAGCGGCCAGGGTACGGAATTGGGAGGCAAAGTGACAGACGGGTCGACTGCCCTGGCGTAAATGAAGCAGCTGTGACTCCACCTCCACTTCACTGCTCGGAGGAACGAATGTCTTCTTTAATTCCTCCACAAACAGAGCATAGTCATTACAAGCAGCAGATTTGTTGTTGTAAAGAGCCGCGGCCCATTCCTGAGCCTGGCCAGACAGGAGAGAGGTTAGCATCGCAACTTTGGCACGGGCGGTGGCGTATTTAGTGGGCTGGCATTCAAACAGCATGTCTAAAGTGGCAAGCAAACCATCAGGCCGGCCATCAACTCCGTTCCACTTATCTGGCAGTCCGATCCGGGCTCCGCGCTCACGGCGCTGGCTGACGTTGCAGCGAGGTGGCGGAAGTGGAAAGTTGGAGGACGGTTCCGTGAGAGACTCCAGTTTCGTGCTCATCCGATCCACCACACCGCGCAGATATAGTACTTGACTTTCAGCCGTTCGAATTCGCTGGGTCTATGTGCGGCTCAGACATCCTGTCACGGCGGGCGAATTACACACAGTAATTGGCGTGCCGTGTGGCGTGCTGGCTAGACCCAAACGCGCGAAGGCTAGCGGTGGGTTGGAACAGACACGCAGTTATTCTAGTAACGATCCGTGCACGAAGCTTGGCTTCGAACTGGCGTTACAAATGGAGAGCGGCGGGGCTCGGATGAGAGAAAGAATCGAGAGGAGAAAACACTCACAGTTGCTGAATCAGGCGGAGACTGACGTAGGCAAAGTTTCGGAGCTCCTGACATGAAGGGAACGATGTCTGAGCGGCGAACAGGTGAGTGGCATTCTCTTTTAAGCCCGGCCCCGTAATCAGCTGATCAGCCGCTGACAGGGCTGACAGTGTCCTTCTGCAGTCTGTCAGTGCCTTCTCAGTATCAAGTGTTTATTGCAGTCAGTAGTCTTAGTTGTTCCTTTGACTCACACATTTTGGAAAGTAGATGAGAAGCAAAAAAATCACTAAATATTTTTTCTCATCTTTGGCACCCCACCAGTTAGTGGCATCCTTAATGACTGCCTGTGGTGGTAAACCTAAGGAGTCATCCCATCTCAAATCACCACATTTTTATAACATTTTCTATTCAACCATCTCCGATTTGCACACACATTAAAATTTGAGGCAATATGTGAACTTGAATATCTCAAAAACTATTAGAGATTAAACTCTTGTATTAGTATTTTTGATATATCTGTCCCAAATTAGATCCTGATTCATTTTGATGGTAAGAAAGACCAGTTACAATTTCAGGTTTTTATCTTAAAAAATGCCTGAATATCAGTCAACAAACCATTTCCCAAAAACAAATATCTGGAAAAGTATTTGACATATGAAGTTTAATTTCACAGCAATGATTACATATACCAGCTGAGCAGAATGCCCATGTTGATCTGAGGTGGAATGACCTTATACCTAAAACTATCCCTGTGTCTAAGAGACAGATGGGTTGGAAAAGTAAAGGAAAATCCATAAAATGTCTAAAGAGTCTTTGTAGGGCCACTATGTAGGACAGTTTTAGGCTGCTTTGGCTTTTTATACAGAATGTGGCATAGATCACCTTTCATCGGTGACTACGATGTGACATTATTCACGTTATTTTCATACCCATCAAACCATTCAGTGACCCCTCGTGCCTTATGGATAGGAAATTGTCATTCTGGAAGCAATTACTCCCATTAGGATAGAAGTAGTTCATCCCAGGATAAAGGTTATCCCTCAAAATAATTTTGTGGTAATTTGAAGTGACCCTTACCTCTGAGTGGTGCCGAACCATCCCAACAAAATGCCGCCCACAGTATAACGGGTCAGTTGCTGTGTTTTGTTCAGTTTGCTGTTTGTGGTCTCTGTATGCTCTACTGGGTGTGTCTTGCTGTAAAAAGGGAAGTCTTCCTCCCAACCGTTGTGTTTGCTCATACAGGATCATAATATCTTGTCTATATCTGAAACAAACAAGCAGTCATTCCTTTGCAGTATGCCTGAAGGGTGCATGCCTAGTTGGTGCATTTTACTATAGTAACTCCGGGAGGCACGCAGATGTTCATCTGGAGCCTGATGATGAAACTTGAACCTAAAGGTTTTAACGTAGAAACAGTACGTTGCAAAAACGATACCACACTTGTACTTTACAATAAAAAGCTCTTAGAGATAACTGATTTGTGAACTGGCGTGCAGAAACGCACAGATGAAAAATCACATGAAGTGATTTGCAACTGTCAAGGCTGCAGACCTTCCAAACATGCCAAATATGTCAGGGTAAACAACAGAAAATGTCCAAGAAATGATGCACATGACAGCTGGAACATATCCATTTGATTTAATGGTGCAGTTTCAATCAAGCAGTGAAATCAACAGAATATGTCTGATACTGTCACACTATGAAAATGTGTATTTGCTATATTTTGCCCAGCTAGAAGCTCTTCAGAATGCACCTCTTGAAAATGGGATCTTAATCTTAGGTTTTTCTCAGATACCATTTTCCATGCTTCGAAATGGTATCTGAGCCTTCTTTCCCTATAATATATACAGTATTGGGAGATATATGATAATATATTTAAGTTTGCTGACAGTAAAAGTGTCTGGATTCTAGTCGCACAGAGAAGTGGTTGACATCTTGGCCAAGAAACGTATCCAACATGATTATCCCGTATAGTCCTGACCTTGGGAAGGTTAGCATGTTAACAAATATCCCCTGGCTACTGCAGATATATTTTGCCACATATCCTCCCCATTCTGTTCTTCTCACAATCTCACATTTCTCCTTTCAATATATTTTCCTCTCTTGTCACCCTGTCCTTTCCTTTTCACTGTTTCTCCACTCTCCTATTTCTCTCAATTTCGCATTCCTCTCCACTTGTCCTCCTTTCCTTTTATCTCTCCCCATTTCAACTTTCTATTTATTCTTCCTTCCTGTCCCTTCCTCCCTCGTCTTCTCTGTCTTTTCTCATCTATTCCTCGTCCATCTTTTTCCCTTTTGCTTCCACAGAAAAATCCATCAGAACCGTGTGATGTTGAAACGCCAACCTGCCGCAGAGTTACATAAATCAAACACTCCCCCCACGTCAAAAAAGAGAAGAAGAACTCCTCTCTTGCCTGGAAGTGGAAGAACAGCTTTCAGTCCTGTAGTGGCTACAGAGGTCAATTATGGTTGGCCATCAATTTTACACACACTTAAATGGAGTGCTGGTACAGGTCGTAAAACACTCTCCATCTGCTACATACATCAGTCATCTTTATAACTGCTGGCACTGCTGCTCACTTCCTACATTTCTCCTCCTCCAGGCCACATTTTCATCCGCCCCTGGACATGTGGAGTTATGAAGAGATGGGCGGAGGAGGGTGGAGAGTTCTAAACTTAATTTGTTAATTTACACACAGAATTTTTTACATTTCTTGTTAAAATATTTGCATAATCACATCTTTCTCCTCGCGCTCTTATTCACTTGGTAGTGTATTCACTCATTGCTCGACATGCCCACTGTATTTTCTTCACCAGCGAATCATAAATAATTCATTTAAAGAATATCCTTCTTGATATTTTAGTTTTCAGGAGTGTATGCTGCCTGCATGAATTAAAATGAATTCACTCACTGTCATTGTTACAGATACAGATACACAGTAAACGCCACATTGGAAGAAGAGTGCATCACTAATATTAATCTGGTTTTCAGCCACTGCCTCCATTTCAGTTTGACAGAATAGATGCTGCAGCTCAGTGAAAGATCCTGAGTAATGTCTTTGGACCAGGGATGTATTCACTTGATATTACCTTGAAACAAACAGCTGCATTCAATATATTTGACACATGGTGACAGACGGAGATATCAAATGTCTGGCAATGCTGTCTCTGTTTTCTTTTTTTCTTATTTTTGTGCATCTTTTAATATTTGAATACACTGTTTTAAAAAAAAAAAAACTAGTTTTAATTCATCTCTATGTTGTAGTTGAAGGTTTGTCATCATAGCAGCGTCATGCAAGAGCTGTTGTAGAGAAAGACACACCTCCCTTAACTCTTGGAAATAAGTTCTAAAGTGAAGAACAAGACAGTGAGAATGCTGTTATGTACATAATTATTTATCAATATTTTAAACAACCTCAGTTCCCCCCCCAAAATTAGAATTCTTCATAAAATTGAATAAGAGAGAAATTTAGTTATTTGCAAATCCTGCAAGTCTTCATTTTATTCACAGTTGAACAAATGTTTGAACTGAGGCACACTTTTCAAACACGTTTCAAAAAAGTTGGGATGGAGGTAACAAAAGGCTTTAAAAATAAGAGGTACTAAGAAAGAACTAAAAAGGAAAATAACATTGTGGCCCTAATTAAGTTAACTGTCAGCAGGAGAGTGACATTACTGTACAAAGTAAGGATTTTAAGGAGTTTAAAGAGTTTCTCTAAAAGATGAACAGAGGTCTGTCACTCTCCTGGAAAACGCGTCCAAATGTTCCTACATAAAAATACAAAGATTTTTAATATCATCTACAAACCATAATATCATCATCTGAAATTCTGAAGGAATCTCTGTGCGCAAGGGACAAGATAAAAAACAATATTGTATTCTTTGGGCTCTCAGACAGATTTAAAAATAGAAATTATTTTACATTAAGAACAGTTCCCTGCATTTGATCAGAAACACTTACAGAAATCATTATCTTCGAAGACAATTCACCCACTTGTTATCCAAAACCTGCATCTTGGATCGTATGAACATATGCTCCCATCCATATGATGTCTTCTTCACTGGAGGTCTTGCATATTTCAGTAAGACTGCATCTATTACAAAGAGACGACTTCAGAGTAGAAGAGTCCAGGTTTCAAATGAAAACATTCGAGCAATCATAAAATGAAAACTATGACAAAGAAAACTCATTCGGCCTCCTACTAGGGTGCATGCCTTTAACAACAACAAAGGATAGGGTAGCTGTTCTGTGCCTCAACACAGGGATATGTGGGTTAACGCAACCTTTCCATCAATAACTCATGGATACATTTCATCTGATTTTATACATTAGTAATGGATGTAGATCACCTGCTGTCAGTAAACATCAGTCATATATGTATTTTTTTAACATTTTAACATTAGACTCCAAATAGTGCTTTCAGCTTTGAATTATTTAACTCAACTTCTTTCCCCACTAAATCTTTTATCTTTTACCTTGACTTCAACAGGCTTTATTTGACTGCTGAAAACCATCTGTGTGGCTGAAACTTTACTTGTTCCCTCTGACTGCAGCTTCTAGATATTTTATATTTAGTCTTACTTTTCTTTAATTGCTTTCTTATATAATACTTCACAACCTCTGTTTTTTATACTGGTAAACACTGCCAAACTCAAACAAACTGTCTTAGTTCGTGAGCAAGGTGGCCTTGATTATCCAGTAATATACATCAGTCTTTGTAAGTGGATTCATAGATTTATTGGTACTTTTTAGTTTACTGGGTTATACATATTTGATGATTTTCATTTTCTCTCATAGTATTTGGGTCTTATGGGGTAAAAATAGTCTTCTAAAACATGGTTCTGTGTGTAGTAGGAAAACCTCACATAACATGATACACTCGAGGTTTCGTGGTGGTTAAAATTTATACTCTGCTAACTCTAACATCACATTTATCAAAGATAAGATGGCACCTTGAAACCCAGCAGGCTTTTTCATGTTTCTCATGGAAAGTTTTTCACAGCTTTCTCAAGACGTAGTTGGTAGAGTTTCCCAGGAATTGTAAAACGCAATATTTCATGTAATCCCTCCATTTAACTATTGCAAAGTCATATCTTAAATTAAAGCAGTTGCACTTGTGTATAAATAAACAGATCACCGTGTGAGTTCAGAAAGTTAATTGGTTTCTCTAGCGGACTGTGCAACCTGAGGAAATTTATTTGAGGATAAAACCATTAAAACCATTAAAACTGCTGTTCAGTGTGTTTACATAACTTTAATTCAGTATGGAGAAAAACTTAGGTAGGTTCAGTGAGTTTAAAATCATTACTTTTTATTTAGACACTTTTTTTTATTTTTTTGGCCTCAAATCACCAAATCACGGCGTATAGTCTGCACTTGAGAGAGAAAATTTTCTCTCATGTCATTTTTGTTTACTTTTGGCTCTTCTTTTTAATCCTTTGTTTTTAATGTTTTGTTCCTTATACGCTCTCAGCCTCTGTACACCTGCATTTTTAAGTCTACATCTGACAGCAAAATCACAAGAGACCCTTTTTTTTAGATGGCTGCCAACACTACTTCAAAGCCTGTGTTGAGTAGTGGCATTGAAGCTGTGATCAATTCGGCTTAATCTGCTGGCATAATCTTAAAGCTGCTCCGCTCTTTAAGAACAAAGGGATAAAAATTTCAAGAACAACCCATGCCTTGGCCATATGACAACACCGCAGCTGTGGAGGAACATGTATACAACTAAAAAGCCAGAGACATTAAGATAAACTCCAGGTGCCCTTGTCAAGGACTTGATGTTGGCCTCTATAAGCTTATCTCCATGAAACACTGTAACTCCTGGGGTTGTTCACTGTTACTTATGCTGTTTTGAACCAGTTTGTATCCACTGCACAAAGATGATAATATAATAAATTCTGATATTCTTCAATGTTTAAAAATGATGTTATATTTGTACCCACTCTGTTAAAAATTAATCAAAACGCATCCTGACGCAGCATTTGCAAGTTGCTTTGTGACCATTGCCTTCCTGGAAGAAAACTGAACTTCATCTCTGCACCTTGTAGCATCTTAGTAATTTTTGATTCTTCTTCTTTATTTTATTTATTATTTTTTTTAGATCAATGCCACTTTCTTATTTAATATACAGTTCAATAATATACAAAAGTCTTGAATCACTTCACATTGTTTTAGGTTTTACTATTAAAATGGGAAACAGATGATTTACTGAAACGTGCAAACATACATGACTTTCATAAGTGTTCATTTGCTGTAGTTTTTTGTATCCTCAGATTGACACATTGGACACCATGTCGAGATATACCAAGCTTTCAAATAATATTTATTTGGGAAATATCGGCTTTGGTGCAAAAATATTATTTTATGGCTGCCAAACTAGTAACAAATAAAATATTTAAAAAATGGTTGGGTACAAGGATTGGACTGAAAATGAGTGAAAAATCAACCAGTGTCTAAAGAAAAGCTTTAAATACCTTCGAAAAGTCAGGAGAACTATTGCTAAAGAGCATTTGATTAAAAAAAAGAAAAAAAAAGTGTGGCACCTTGGAAGCAAAATTAAAAAAAATAAATAAATAAATAAAAATACTAATACTACTACTACTACTACTACTAATAATAATAATAATAATAATAAGCAGCAGTGGCTCAAGATGAAAGAGAGCAGCTTCAGCTGTGATCTCATCCTACAGTTAAGACTACGATACAGCTGCACTAACACATTTGTACAATTAGATTTTTGCAAAGACAAAAAAAGAGACACTCAAATGTTTATTTATGACCTTTTATAACCTGTACAGCTTTTCTCCAAGCTTTAGGTCCATCTGCTCAGCTAAAATACAGACTCGGGGTGGCTCCATAATTAAAATAAATTGCATTTCTATAATGTAAAATTAATAATTGGAATAAGTTTTAAGTACCACTGCTATTCATTTCTAAAAGCTGCATCTTAATAAGTGTGTTGACATGTGCTTGGAACTGAGTGCAGTTTCATGATGCCATCTTTCAGTGTTTTTGAGTACCTAAAATCCTCAGCTGAGTACTTCTTGTAGGCCATCTGGGCCCTCCATCATGCAAAGATACATAGTACAGCTTGAAACCTGAACAAACATTACGAGGAAGGGTTAGAATGGGAGCTCTTACTTGTCTCTGTTGTTCCCTGAGGGTACTTGTAGCGAGATGTGGAAAAGCCAGATATTGAATCATTCATGTCCTTGTGATTGACTCTCCAGTCCACTGAGGGAAATGTGCTGGAAGATACACTTTTTCCCCTCCGGTGTTTTTTCTCGGTACTGCAGTTCGTCTTTAACTGAATTTAATCTTCATGAGATGTTATTTTTATATATTGTTGGTGATGCAGATTTTTTTTCTGTTTATATTACTGAATGTTTGTATGTCTGTCTGTAAATAACAGACAAAATAATGTGTGTATTGTCAGATATAGTATATCGGCTGTTTTACTCTTTCACAGTGCTCTGACATCCATTGGCATTCACAGTAGTCACACCATTTGACCTTAAAATTAACATAGCATTTTCTCCTGGTGGGACAGTGGTTCAGTGCACTGACAGAAACACAGAAAGATGGTCCTGCATTTGGGGACTTTCTTTCTGTGTGGCAACAAAGACATAGTTGGTTGATTAATTGGAGATTCTAAATTGGATGTAGTTGCAAATTTGAGCATGAAGGGCTGTCTGTATCGCTGTGGTAGCTCTGCAGTAGAGCTGACCAGGTAACACAATGACCGCTAAGACATAACTATGTCCTGTTGTTTACATCTATTCATAACTAATATAGTGACTATAAACTAAACTTTTGCTTTTAGTGCACACAGATGTCTTAAGGAAGTGCTGTGAGTTGACTATCATTTCAAAGGTTTACAAATTAAATGTTTGGGAAACTAATGATTGTGAAAATATGAACAGTGGGGGAAAATCAAACTAGAATGTTCAGGAACATGAGCTATGGGTGGCGAAGCTTGGCAAGGGGAACAGAGGGAGACCAGAGTCGGGGCGGTCTTCGAGTGTGGCAGGGACAAAACCGGACTGGTGATCAGAAACAGTCTTACTTGTTTTGCAGGTGGAGTCAAACAGGAGGGGAGAAGAATAGGCCTGGGTGAGTCCAGAGAATGAGTGATCCGAGGTTTCAAAAAGCAGGGCAGAGGTTCAGAGGTAATTACAAAAGCAACGAACAACGTGAGATTCATGAGGCTGATAACTAACGTGGGTTGGCAGATGTTCTGGCGAAGGCTGGCTGAGAATGCTGGTTTTAAATACTGCTCAGTCTCAGGTGGTGATCCTGGGAGGAGCAACGAAGGCTCCGCCCTGAGGAGGAGAGCAGGAACTCTGGGAAATTACTGTGACTCACCCAGACCATGACAAAAATTAAATTGTGTGCGAAAACGAAAGGGGGACACGAAGTATCCTGATGCCGAAACTATTTTTGTAAAATAAATAAGAATAATTGTTAAATTGTACCTCCCATTTGCTTTTTGTACCACTTATGATGATCTCTCCCACCATCTTTCATAGTGGTGGAGTATGTGAGTTCACAGAAGGGGTTGTCAACATATGCATGGTAGAATTTAAAGTAGAAACCAGCTGGGTTACAGTCTCCCAGATATAGAGGACAAAACTAATTAGAGAGTTTACATTTAACATTTGTTTGCAAATCATTTGTGACAGTCTGAAGTCCCAGACCAGTGACTGTCGGCAGATACTTCCCTGCTGGTTCTCTGCCAGGTCTGTACTGCGGTACTGTCGCCTTTCTGGTGGCATTTATGCCAAAAGTAAAAGCACAAGATCAGCTGATGATTTTGGTTAGTTTACTTTTGAAACACTTTGCAGCTGCCTTTTCTGGATGTTTGGGGATCGCTGGTTTGCTGCCATTTTTAGAGGCAGCCCTAAAACTCCATGTCTATGAATAACCTCAAAGTTAAAAGCGTGCACTTTACCCTCATAGTATTTGTTTCATCTCAAATCCATCCTAAAGTGTTAGGAACTCTAAAAGTGAAATACTGCCTGCTCTTCATAAGTTTCTAAAATCTAGACAACAAGTGTATTTCATCTTATAAAATATGTAGCACAGAGCAGGCGTCTCCCCTTTGACAGATTGATGTGTGGAACATCTGTTCAAGAAGTTTTTGCTCATCTGCGGACCAAAACAATTTAGAGAAGGACATAAAACAACGTGACAAGGTGCCAGTGGGGTTGAAGCACATCACAGTAGAAGACAACAAAACAAAAAAACGCTGATGGCACAGAGCCTCGCTTACTCCCCCATGCTCCTGGAATGAACTTTGCCAAATGCTGCCTCCTTCCACTGAAGCAGAGGTGCACAGATGATTGTCACTTCCATTTACATCCTGAAGTATTTTTCTCCACCCTGTCAACCTGTTTGAAGTGTAACCATCTAACCTATAACCTCACCAGATTTTTGAGATTGTATTTCAGGAAGTTTAGACCAACACTAAGTGGGCAACTAAAAGTGCTTCCATGTGTTTCAGTTGTCACTGGAACATTGGTCATTTCCCCCCCTAAAAAAGGTGTGAAAGGCTTTTTTTATGCTTCTACCATAACTACATGTGCAAAGTTACAGAGCATTGAGGTTCATTAGTGACCCATTTGCATGATGGATATAGTGATAAAGAATAATGATAATTTTAGAAATTAAAAATTGTAACGTTTCCCTTAAACATGGTGTTAAAGACTGAGCAGAGTAGAGAGTACAGTAAAGTAGAGAAGCACAGTTAAGACTTAATGTTGCTTATTCTGCCACAGGCCAGTTGTAATCATTTTACATGCTGTGTATCTCACAGAAGCCAAGCTAAGATATACACAGCTGAGTCTAAGAAGCTATTTGGCATCTCCACTCAAAACAAGGTAAAGTTCCTTTTCAGTTTAATTCGCTGTGTACATGAAACAGCCAGAAGAGGAGAAATACTCAACTGGATGCGGAAACCGTGAAGACAAGAGCTCATTACTAAAATAAACACTCTCTTCTCTTCTGTGTCTTTTCTTGTCTTTGTTCAATCTTTTTCATGCATGAACACCGGTGAGGCTTTGTTCTCTTCATTTGAATGCATTGTTTATGTGTTATCGAAGATAAAAGTTAGGTAGGCTCTCCCGGCCTCCCAAGGGCTATACTCTGAAAGTGTTTCCAGGCAACCTCATTTAGCAGCTGTTAAAAGCCCAACAACAAAAGATATGAACTATAATCTGTAGGCAGTTAAAGAGGTGGAGAGTGAACGAGAGAGTGATGGAGACAGGAGAAGATTAGAGCACGTGTTAGTGCCGTGGGTTGCTGTTATATGGTCATGCTGCTGCGTCCGGAAACCTCAGTGTCTCATGTATTAATGACCAAACTAACATTAATATTTACATCAAGTGGTGCTAAGAATTTTATGATTTTAAAGTAAGACTGTGAATCACACCACACCCACAGTTCGAGATGTTAAAAAGACGTCTTGAACTGTGGAGGAATATATATATAATGGAAATAAGCAAAGCTGTTTGGGATTCAAACGTATAAGCAACATTGACTTTTCCCATGTTTGTTTAAAGTCAGAAAGTTTCCCTTACTTTATGATGTTAGAGTTCTCTAGTTCTGATCTAGTAAATCCTCACACATCCAACACGTTTCATCAATCAGACAATCAGTCACTGCCATGCTGCTGTGATGAATCCCACATTGGGCATATCTAATCCTGTGATCACTGTAGGAATAATTGCTCCCTCTTAAAATAGAAAGGTGTGATCCGTCACTTTCCACCGTCTCTTTAAAACACTGCCACTTGCCCTACAGTATGATAAGCTCCACCCTCCCAGCTGTCAGAGGGCAACACATGGCAACCTTTCACACTTTCATTCACACCTAAGGGCAGTTTAGAGTCATGATTAACCTAACCCCATGCACATCTTTACACTGTGGGAGGACGTGTAGAGAACCCGCACGTACACGGGGAGAACACACAGAAAGCATGCAAAGAGGACCTTCTGTGGTGACGATCCTAACCATCACACCACTATGCTGTCCTTGTGATATATTACTTCAGTCAAAATGATGTGAACAGTATCTGAAAAACCTCCCATGTCACGTATTCAATCAATCATTTAATCAATCAGTCACTGGAAAGTGTTGTTTCATAAATTTCTGTAGGGGGCTAGGGGACCTCTCTTTCAAAATTTTGTACATTTTCTTCATGAAATTTGAAATTTCTTCATGATTTCTCCATTTGGTGGGTAGCCTTACAACAAGACGGTCTTGAGTTTAATCCCACCACCTGGCCGGGGCCTGTCTATGTGGATGTTGCATATTCTCCTCGTGTTTGCGTGGGTTCTCTCTGGGTACTCTGGTTTCCTCCCACCGTCCAAAGACATGCAATTAGTGGGGTTAGGTTAATTGGAGAATTGAAATTTTCCATAGGTGTGAGTGTGAGTGGTTGTCTGTCTGTGTTAGCCCTGTATCAGGCAGGCGACCTGTTCAGGGTGTACCCCGCCTCTCACCCTATGATAGCTGGGATAGGCTCCAGCCACCCCACCCCCCTTTCTTATTCTGTTACTTGGCACTAATTAACAGGCACCTGTATCTGTGGCAACCATATTCCATGGATACAGTGCACTAACCAATTAACCAAATAGCTGATAACTTGGCACTGCAACCAGTCACTTCTGGATCCATAAAACCAACATGCAGGCAGCAAAACACAAATTTTAAAGCTTCAGAATTTGAAGGTAAAAATCAGCGGGTGATATCACAATAACTACTACAGCTACTACAGTTGAAAAGCTACTTGGACACCAGTATGCTGCTGTTGCTTTAACAGTCTGTTCTTTTTGCTCTCACACAATAGAATTAGTGAGCTCCATTATTGCTGTTTCATTGCTCACATGTGTGGAAGTGCTGGTCAGGGCTCCTTGCAGGTCAGACGAGGCCATCAATGCTGTAGATTTGTGATTATCCATCATTTGATATGCAGGGACCAAACTACAAAGAACAGTCCCAGAGCAAAGGTATACCAGAGGATGCTACTACTTTACCATTCCTGCACATTTAACCATAGAGCGTAATCATAATTATATAGAAAATACTTTTTTCCCCACATTTTCCAGTTGTAGTTAAGTGCTGTTAATCTAGCCCCAAATAAAAAAAAAATGCTACAAGGGCGTAAAAGGAGAACCAAATTACATTCAAAACCTTTTTTAGTGGAAACCAATGCCGCTTATTTTTCACACTTTGAATCAATGAGACTGAATGCATCTGCAAGATCACACAGACTTGATTAAGAAAGCACCATCTTGCTACTGATGAATTCTTAATGGATTTTGAAGCCTTTGGGGAGCCACCACATGTGTCTGCTGGCCTATAAACAGGGAGCCAGGGAAAGAAGCTGAGGCAAACACACACACAGTGTACAACTAGCATGTGAAAAGCCTATTTGGAATGAGTTGTGAAAAGGACGAGTCAGGTTACAAGTCAGGTCGACGTGATAAACGTTTATGACATTGTTAAGATAAGGATGAAGACACTGGATTGAAAAGTGCTGACCTGGCAGGAGTGAAACAGCCGAAGAGATATAACTACTGTGTCAACCCAAGAGACTACATCATAAAGTCATGTGATTTTCAATTAAGAAACCCTAAGAGCCTGTGGAGGAAAATCAATGCAATCATGGCGACTGGAAGGAATCATAAATCGATGGCAGAAGTCCGTGACAAAGTCCTGCAGGACCGTGATACGTCTGGGTTGAGGACAGAGCCTCCACAGAGACGGGCTCTAGTGGCATTAACACACAGACCATTAAACACCAATTACAATCCAATTACTCCACAATGACATCATCAACAGGAGTTCCTCATCGAGGGATCGATGTATGTCAGTCACCACGGAAATCCTGGCTTTGCTTAGTATCCAAGAGGGTAACACCATGACAGCGACAATGGATAAAGTAATACATGTATCCTGTGGTGATAATAACCAGCTGGGTATACTATACCTCCCAGGTGATTAGTACAAGTACACAGAAATGGTACATGGCAACTGCACGTGTGTGCATTCATATCTGGAACTATTCCCTGTGGGTTTGAGCTTTTTAATTGGACACATGGGGATTGAGGGCCTAATTAAAGAAATCGGAGCAACTGTGACCTGCTATGTTAGTGCTTCCATTAATATGTGTGCAAGTTGCATTTAGACTAAACTTACAGCTCCACATCTTGCATCTCAACTCTCACTTTTAATCTTCACCTGTATACTATTTTGTCTCGATCTGTGTGGAACAGTTTCACTCTGTCCTTGTCTTTTTGCACAGTTGAAATGTTGTGAAAAAATAAAATAGATGCATTTAAGTCACAGTTTTTCACTTTCCTCTCCATTAAATTAAGACACCATGAGATTTCACTTAATGCAAAAACATGCCACAGGGATAATATATATTGTAAGCCAACCCAGAAGTGACCATTGCCCTGGTTCCTCCAACAAAAAGCTCTTTAAGGAACAAAAGTTGATCATATTTACACTGTTTACTGAGGAAAATAGTCATTTTTATGTCTGTTTGAGGTGCAAATTCAGGTCCCAGAAGCCTGTGAAAGAACTACCCCATTTAATGACTTTAAAGTCGTGATCACTAATCTTGTGTGTTCAGCATGATGAACCTGCATGTCATCAACAATTTCTGTTGTGTCACGTAACCACTTGTTACCAAGTGCCTTCTTTAGGACATGCAATTCCCTAACAAAATCAAAAGTGGGATATTCAGTTACATATTTGCTGAAGGACCAGTTAACAACAGATGTTAAAACAAAGGTAACAATAATTTGGCCGCATAACATTCAAACTACAAATATAAAATTGCCAACTTACTTTTGGGCCCACTGTTAATTTTGTTAATTGTGTTTTCTTGTGTCGTCACATTTGTTTTGCAGTTATTAAATATGTACAAACAGGCCAATTAAAGTAATGCACAACATGCTGTTTTTCTGAGTGTTGCTGAATATCTGTGGCTGAAATGAAGCATCCATTAGCCCACATGAGGCTTTAAAATTATTAACTGATAAAGACAGTTTTTTTAAAAAAATTTTTTTTTAACTGAATTACACCCACAGACCTGCTGGGCAGGAAACCTGGTCAAATTCAGCTTCTTTGTGAACTCCACTCAGCTGATTGAAGTCTTATCCACCTCAGCTTGCTGGAGTAGCAGCGTACAAAACATTCATTTTCACCTTTAGTTTCCACTTGTCATCAGAAACGAGCTCTCCGCTCTCTCTGCTCTGTGTTAGTGAAGTTGAATGTTCTTGTAGTTCAAACACAGCGCACAGTGTGATAGGTCTTCTCTCTAGCTGATTGTATGTAAATGACAGTTTCAGCAGTTGGAACCTCTTTTGATGAATGTTTTAGTATTCATTTCTGCTGATAATTTAAACAGCTTGAGATATAAGCTGCTCCAAAGTCATTAGGCTATAATATGCATAAATATTTGATCAATATTGCATGTCTTTTGCCGCTATAAATATAAATACTGCTGTGGGGTGAATTTGCAACAGCTCTATTTAATACAGATATTGGTGAGAAGCTGTTGTTATTCCATAATATCAGTCTACATGTAACCAGGATATTTGTCAGGTCTCCAGTTTCCAGCCAAAGCTTAGGTACTTTTGAGTTTGATGTGCTTGATGCAAATCTTCATCATAATTTTCTAACAGAATGTAAAAAGCTCTACCTTCAAACCTCATTTGAATCCAGGCAAAAATGTCGTTTGTTAGAGGGGGAAAAATGATTTCACTTACATTGCTTGATGAATATGCAAGGACACTCTAGTGTGTTGTTGTCTCCTGCATCACGTCTTTCAATTTAGTTCAGTTCGGTGGTTCATTTCCTGCATTCCGGAGTGATACAGTGAATTACATTCATTACAGAATAATATGAATCAAAATAAAACCAAGAGGAATTTACTAAGTTCCTATTATTGGTTCTAGATGCTTTGATTATTTCCCTTTAGCTGCCCAAATCCTCTAATAAAAACCTTTCCTGAAAAAGGTTCACCACCAGCTTAAATACATTTTGATAGTATATTAGTCAGTAATACAGAACAGCAAAATATGAATTTCTATGAAAATGTCACAGGTTGGTTTTTCATGTATCAAAAGAGTTGGTTTTTGCAGGATACCATCTTGCACACAAATCCCTCTTGTGGATCAATCATATATTGCTAAACAGAAAGTCTGTCTTGTATCTTAAAACCTCCTCCACAGCTGTAAGAAGTGGGTGTGTGACTCGATTTTCCCACGATGATAAATGAACACACTCTCTCTGGGCTTTTTTCTCTCTTCTGACTTTGATATTTTCTCACCTGGAGGCTATAGGAAGGCAGGAGGGATTTAAAGAAATCACTCACATGCTGCTTGAACATAACTGGAACGCTGCCTCGTCTCTGTAGTGAGGCAGATGATAACTTACCATCATAGCTTTAAATATGCACCTGCAGCATTTGTGTTTGGCCTGCTGAATGCAACACACTCCTATACCCTTCTTTTAAGACTTAGCTGACTGACATGCCTCCTTCTATGATCTGTATAAATTTTCACTTATCTTCTTTGTCTCTCCTGTTTTTTTCTCACTACCTCTTCCTCTATTGTCTTTTATTCCCACACGTTCTTCATCACATCTATCTTGGCCTGAGTCATTTCCAAGAATTAAAAGTGGATCAAACTGGGAATCATGCTGAAGAAAAATGTTATTTTTATTATCTCTCTTGTCTTCTATTCACTTTTTTTTGCCCTAACTTCTCTTTCTGAACCCTTTCTGCTTTTTTCTCTCTCTGTTCTCTTAACCCACCCACCTGTTTTGCTGAGTCGTGGGCGCCTACATTAGTGTGATTGCCTTGAAACCAGCAATATGAGAATAGTTAAAAAAAAAAAGAGGGCGAGAGAGACAGGGGCAGCTTTGGATGAGACTAAATAATGGTACTTGGAGCTTTTCCACTCTACTTCTTGACTGTCTGGCCTTTAGAAAACCATGCGGTGGATGGTTGGGGAAAAGGAACATGTTAAATATTTCACAACTGTGAGTCAGTTTAGATAAAAATATTTTTGGAAGTGTCTGCTCCAGTCTTATTCTGTTCCAGGCATATTCATAGTCGGATGAGTTATTTTTATAGATTGGTTAGTTTGGTGAAAGCGTAGATTCAATGATACCATAACACATAACCATGTAGGAAAGATCCCCCTTTACTCCCAACTTGCACTATGCCTCAGGGTCACACTGATAATAATAGGGCTGGAAATCCCTTTCTTGTCAGTTATATCCAAGGCAGAAGTTCCAAAAAAACAAATGTTTGAAGATGGTGATAAAAGTCACGCTCAGGAGAGGAACTGACTTCAGGTGCCTGCAGACCTGGCCCCCGTCTTCGAAACAACCAGTTAAAAGGCAACAACATTGCAAGTTTCTTGCACACAGTTACAATAATTTTGTCCGTGCTTTGGTTTCCAACCAATGTTTTCCCTGGTGTTACTGTAGTGTAACTTAAGCTTTGGGCGTTCTCTCTTGTGGGCTGTGTTGCTCGTTTCGTTTTAGGTTTAGGTTCCAGGCTATTGGATACGATCTACATAAATGTCTCTACACACACACACTGCATTTGGAAACGGCAATAAATAGAAAGCTTTTCGGTGCAATGTATAATTTCTAATGCAGCAGCTCTTGTAAAAGCGCATCATGTCTTTTAGGCATAGCATCATGCTAATGTTTTCTGCTATGCGATTTTTGGCTTTATCTGCTTCACTTTCTACTGTCTCTCTGTCCACTCTGTCACTCTCAGAAAAATGAATAAAGCTTTTGTGAGGGCTAGATGGCCGCTTGGAAAAAAAAAGAAGAAGAAGAGAGCAATCATTCCCCGTTACCATCCAATCAGCCAGGGTCCAATAACTTGGCATGTCTCATATCACATCAGCTCTCAGTTCAATCTGCTGGGAGAGAGGGGACTTAACCTTCTGCTCTGCACATGCACCCACTCACAAGTCAACCACACACACAATGAATGTGATGGCTGATAACCCCATTTACAGTTTCTTTCAGGCTAGGTGACTGTAGTTGGCACCACAAAGTGGTATTTCAAAGAAAACCAGATGTTGGATCATGTCTTTTATGTATTATGCAGAAGCTCCTGAATGTGTTGATGCAGTAGGTAAAATTATGCACTCAGGTGCAAGAAAACTCATTTTATTCGTTGACATTTAATCCGTCGATTTCAACTATGATAAAAACATTTTATCAAGGGTTTAGGAAGTAGTAGAAATAAAACGAATCAAGATAAAATAGGCAGGCAAAAAATGCAAGCCCTACATACAGTAATAGGAAGACATGTTTAGACACCCCTCATTTCTTTATATTTTTCTAGGAAAAGGTGGCTTATTGAAACATATAAAAATTGTACACGAGAATACAATATGTAAGGCAAAAACAGAGTTTGTGCACGCAAGTTTGAAGTCCATGTTTGGTATGACCGCCTTTATTCTTCCACATAGCCCGAATTCTCTTAGGCAGCTTTCTTCTTATTTCATTAAGTAGTCTTCATGAATAGTTCTCCAAGCTTCTTGAAGGACATTCAAAGCTCTCCTTTGGATGTTCGCTGCCTTTTGATAAATTCTGTGTCTGTTCTGCTTCAATCAGTCATGCACAGACCCAGTCAGTGATTGATAGTGTTCTATTGTGTGTTTTTCTATCCAGGTATGCTTTAACTACGTTGGCATTGTGTTTTCAATCATTGTAATGCTGAAAAACGCAGCTGTTGTCAATCAGATGCTTTCCAGATGGTTCATTCCCTTTCTTAAATTTTTTTTTTTTTTTTTTTTGACAGCCACGGGCTTCAGCAAACAATAGATGGTTCAACTAAAGGGCCAATCGTAGCGCTCAGGTCTTATGTCAGGTCTTTGCTGGATTTTTGTGTTTGTTTCTTCAGGACATGACTTTGAGATACTCTTCATGAGCTGTAAATAGTTTTTAGGCCTGTCACTTCTTGTTATTTTTGGCATTTTTCATAGATTCAGGAAATGAATTCAGGAAATGGGAACAAATGATGTGTTTTTGTGACAGGCTGCTGGTAACTGTGCCTAATGATACAATTTAAAATGATAATCTAAAATAAAATTGCTAAGTCGCCTGTTATGTATAGACAAACCACTGGTTCATTCCTAGAGTTCGATTCTTTTTTTATACCTGAACAACTCATAGGTCAAGATTAAGTGACTTAATGAACTGTGAACAGTCAACTGAACATGAGTGAAAAACCAGCCAATTCACAAATAAAAATAAGAATAAATACTGCTATTAAATAATTTGATACAAATGCATGTCTAAATCCAGAATGTTAGAATTGGGAGAATTAGGTTTTTGAAATCACTTTTATGCACTCAAGGCCTGTGGGACCTTAAAGACATGTGTATGAAATGAACATTGGAGTTTCTCTCATTTGTTTGCATGATCATTGCATATTTTTCTAAAACATTGACTACTGGATTGATTTTATTGAGCATTTTGGCAACAGTAGTCATTGTTTTGTGTTATGTTGTTTTGATTGCTTTTTGTTTTGATCGTGTCTCATTTCTGGCTGAACCCTGATTCCGACTGAAACTGATTTCTGCTTTAAAAGACAAAAAGCTTTCATAACCCTGCACGTCACCATCAAACTGCAGACAGAGTTAGCTCCAGAGTTCTTGAGAAGCTGGTAGGAACTAGAACCAAGCTACAAAGACAGCCAATATTACATTCACAATCCAACATAAAGGACTAGAATCACAACACTAATCTGCTGCATGATGTGACACTACAATGAAAGGAATAGCTACCATAATAATTTACTGTTTCCTTATGATAAAATATTGTTCAGTTGAAAAATGAAACTGTAGGAGTCGACATTGGTCAGGTTGTATATCTGATTACCTTTTTATCCCAACCTCTGTTCATTTGATCTTCTTTAGTCTTAGCAGGTACATTTGGGAACCCAGATAAGTGCACTTTGCAAATTGTGAGGTCAAGTTGTTCTTTGTTATTGGCGCTTCCTTATAGTAACCCCTGTATACTCCACTCTGTGAGTAAAACGAGAGGGACATGAGTGAAACATGTTTTATTTTTTTGTCTTCCAACATTATTGCATTGCAAGGAGTGTCAAAAATGAGGACTGACCAGAAAGTGAATCCCTGTTGGTATAAAACTCAAACTGGTTCTCAAAAGGACAGCTTACGTTTTTACTGAATTCTAGTCATTTATTATATTTGCTTTTATGTGATTAATTTCAAATCAGTCACTAACTGGATGAATGGTTCTCGTGACAGCTGCAATCTGCCTGTTCTGGACAGCCACCATCACACACATACATTCAGTGAGTGTAAACTTATATCTGTCCTCTTTCCAAAACAGCAGATTAATGATTGCCTGCATGCAATACATTTAGAAGACATTTGTAAATTGTAGCTACAAAAAAAATGGGTTACACTCTCCCCCAAATGGGTACTGCACAAGTCTTCTAAAATCAGCACCATACAGCATATAAATCCTTTTGATTTAGCACCACCCCAGAGCCACACTCCCTCATTATCCATCAAGTATTTTGTTTTCTTTGTCTTAAAAGCATTAAAGCTAAAGTTAATTATTAAATACCCCTTATCACATTCTGTCCCCAAAAAAGTCGGTGTAGACTTTAAAAGAGTTGTCATTTCCTTTATCCTCCCAGAGTTCTTTCTTCTTTTTTTTTCTTCCAATGTTCATTTTCCCTTTCCTGTTTCTCTCTCCATCTCCCTGTAGCTGACAGCCTGTACAATTCCCATCTCTCAGTCAGATCCTAAGTGGCAGACTGTGCTCTGTTCAACTCCTCTCTTACCAGCTCTAATTGCAGTGTGGACAGGGCTATTAGCGTGTTAGTGCTCCCATCTGATAAAGGTCAAACCTCCTTTCCTGAACAGACAGCAGAGAAAGGTGGGCAAGTACGTGTGTGTGTGTGTGTGCGCGCGTGTGTGTGTGTGTGCGTGTGTGTGTGTGTGTGCGTGTGTGTGTGTGTATCTCCACTGATTAAGCTTCACCTTTAGGCTCCAGTGAGAGGAGAGTCCGGTTCTCTGATGGCTGCTAAATGCCTTGCCAGCCCCACTGTATTCTGGGAGTTGACCTTCTCCTTGGGAGAGTCCAAAAATATATGTACATATATATATATATATATATATATATATATATATATATAGATATATATATATATTTATATATATATATATATATATATATATATTTAAAAAAAACACCCAGCATGCCCCTGCGGGCGGTTTATCCTTCAAGCTCGGGTCCTCTACCAGAGGCCTGGGAGCTTGAGGGTCCTGCGCAGTATCTTAGCTGTTCCCAGGACTGCGCTCTTCTGGACAGAGATCTCCGATGTTGTTCCCGGGATCTGCTGGAGCCACTCGCCTAGCTTGGGAGTCACCGCACCTAGTGCTCCGATTACCACGGGGACCACCGTCACCTTCACCCTCCACATCCTCTCGAGCTCTTCTCTGAGCCCTTGGTATTTCTCCAGCTTCAGTTATAAAGGTGTTGTGCAGGTGCTTGGCTCCTGTCACATTACGGTAATTTGCTCTACTGGATGATTTAGTGTTTGCCATGTTTCTGCTCATTATAGCTACAGAGATCGAAAGAAAGCAGAGGGGAGATGATTTATAAGAATTTAAGGGGGCGCAATTGAATTTAATGCAAATCAGATTTGAATTTAAGCAAGGCTACACCGAGCCATCAGAGCGTAACTGCACACTGCAGAGTAGAAGTCTGAAAGAAAATTATTCATATTCTTAAAAATGAAAACAAGTGAGTCTAACAACATGTTGAGAAATAAGTTTTTCATTTAGTTTGAAAAATTTGAAACATTTCTATCTATCCAACTTTACATCCATTCATTCATCAGTTTTCAGTTGGAGCCATTTATCCAGCACCAGGTTGAGGGGCAGCAGTCTCTGTAGAAATACTCAGACCTTCCTCTTCCCAGCCATGGCCTCCAGCACTTTTTGGAGAAACATAATCTCTACAGTGAGTCTGGGGTCTGCCCGGGGTCGTCTCTTGGTAGGATGTCTGAAACAACTCACCTAGGAGGCATCCTACAAAGAAACATCTCAGCTGGCTTCTTTAATGCAGAAGAATGGTGGCTGAGCTCTGAGCTCTGAGCTCCCCATCCTGTCTGATGAGCCCAGACACTTTCCAGAGGAAGCTCGTTTTTACTGCTTGTTCCTGCATTCTTATTCTTGCGGTCTCTATGTGCATCTCACAACTCAAGAGCCTGTCTGTCAGTCTCACCTACTGCTTTTCCCTCCCTAATGATAAGATCTAGAGATACTTTGACTTGAAGCAAATCTTCCCTAACCAAGCTGGGTATACCACATCCATCCATCCATCCACCCACCCACCCACCCTTGCTTATCCAGTTCACAGGGGAAATGGAACCATGCCATGCCAATTTTATAAATTCAGATAACAATGAGTATATATTTTTTTTCTAGAAATGCTTCCCAAAGTTTGGGCAGAGCAATGAACACTAAAAAAGAAATAAATAAAATGCTCTACCTTTAATCAAATAATCATATAAAGCTTTGTAAATACAGGTAGGGAAGATGATTCATCACTGCTTTTTATCATCTGTGCCCCTGACTTTATGATGAGTTATGTATGCAACAAGTCTCAATGTAGGCCTTTTGTTCTTGTGCATTTCATTCCAGATTTTTGATGACATATACCCACTCTGACCTTGTGCAGCTTTTCAGCTGTGCACAAGGAAAGATGACAAAGCATCCATCCTATGTAATGGTATTTTCTTTTAAATGTTTCCATTATTGCTATGAGAGCATGGTTGGATAGCTGCATACTTCTATTAGTGGGTAAAAACTGACCCAAGCCAGGGTCCATAAAGCGGCATTACTGGGTTTACTAAAACTACTCAAGTGTGTTGTTTTAAGGTGATATCGTGCAGCCACAGATTTTGCTAAATAGGTACCAATATGAGCTATTTGATTGTTTTTTTTAAATTTTCACAACATGTAGCAGAAACAGATGTTTGGGGTAATTTAGATGGTATCATCACGCCACATTCACTCCCTAAAAGTCAGCACTGGAGCAAAAATTGGCCAAGTTACCCAAACAAAATCTATGGTATTGGTGTAAACTGTTATATTCAGCGTTTACTGTTTTTACACATACCTGACACCTTTGTTTCAGTGACCTTTTGGATCCATTGTAGGGTTAAATGTCAAAAAATAGAAAAACAGATTCATCATACTTTTAGTGAACAATGCTTGTTTTGCTCAGCCTTGCATTTGTGCTATATTCTTCCAGGCCGAGTCATTTTATTGTTTTTCGTCGTGTGTAGGTGTAGATGATTGCTGTAAACTTGCACATAACTTCAGCTGTATGGAAAAACAGAGAACAAAGAATTCAATTCACATTAAATCTTTATGTTCAATTTTTGTTCTGCTATTTTATGTGCTTTGTAATATCTTACACAAAGAAAAGTGTTAAAGATGAGCCCAACATAAAGATGGACCTCTGTGTTCAAGGTTTTTTCTTTAATCTTGGAAAGAGCGGCTGACAAAATAACCATTTGTTTTATTTGGTAGGATTTTTAGACCTGTCACATGATCAGAGGATTAATTTGTTCCTCTTCATGAAATTGTAGATTTTGAAGACTTGTATAGGTTGTATGGGATGGGATTGGTTTTTAAGCTTTGTTCTTTATGCTGTAAATGGCATACAAAAAAAAGAGAAAAATTAACTTTTTTTGTTTGTTTGTTTGTTTGTTTGTTTTTTCAATTTCCCCCTCCTGTGGCACACTTTTTTTCCACATATGTTGACGAGAATCACCACCATATTGCTCGCACTGTTTGCTTTAACACTGGATAAGAATTCAGCACAAACTCTGATTCCTGTTTAGCACTTTGGATGGTAGACGTTCCCCGTGAAGCCAAAGAAAACACATCAGGATGGTTTCTATATTTTTTTGCATCACTTTGCAGTTCCTCTAAGTTGCCTGTATGTTTACTTCCAGAGTGAAAAGAGTGACACCAGGTTTCCTGACAATTTGTAATGTCTGTCACATTACTGCACAGCAGTGAGGGTTCCACTGTGTTCACCCCACAATAAATGAGACGGATTGTCAGAAAGTGACAATAGAGAAGCTGCAGAGATATTTACACTGATATGAGGAGCATTGTTATCCGGTTTTTATCCTGCAACAACCTTTGGAGTTATATTTTCCCCAGCTAACACTTGGAATGTGTGTATAATGAGATCAACTGGGAATGTGCCCAAAAACTCCCAAAAGTTGACTTGGTATCAAGCTGGGGGGGGGGGGGGGGTATAAAACCTGCTGTTGGATGTATCAAGAGACAGCTGACACCCAGGTAACAGGCAACTTTGACATCTAATAGAGGAAAGAAAAGGACAGAAAAACAAGTGGAAAACTTTGAACAAAGAGCCTGAAGGGTTGTATAAATAGCTGATGCCAGATAACTAATCCAAACAAATATGTGGAGAAAAAAAAAAACATACACGCACACACGCCGTCTAAACTGAAAGCCGTGAATCAACAAAGACATTAGGTATCAAGTGAAAAAAATGATTTAGAAAAAGGGGAGGGGAGAAATCCGCTTCTCTACACTGAGGAGTAATAAAGCAAAAGTATCTCTTGGTACAAAAGTCAGTAAAATACAATATTGCATTGTGAGGCAGCTACATCCCGTAGAGTGTGCTTGTGCTACTCTTCAGAGTACACTTTAAAATCTTAGAGTGGAGGTGGAGTAAGAGCCCATGTATGCATCTCTGCCAACACAGAGGTTGTTGGTGCAGCAAAGCACTGGGAGAGAGACTCATTTTCACACATTTGCTAATGAAAGTGGGCATGGCTGTTGGATTTTCTGTTTCACAAACTTACACAAAACTTCATCGCATAATGTTCAATTATGACGGCTTACTATATGTTATTTTATTCTTTCCTGAAAGATGTTTGATGGAAACAATTTTATTGAAATTTAAATGGTCAATGAAAAGAATGATAGGTTGAAAGGAGGATAACTGGACACAGTTTCCAAACATTCAAAACATGGTTTTATATGTCCAGATTTATAAAATGACAACAACAATATATTTTGTCTGTTGCACGTAAACCCAAAACCAAAATGCAACCATGGTAAGGGGCTATATTCTGAAAAACAAGAGATTAAAAAACTCAAATTCTCACAAATTTCTGAGAGCAGTAATTATTTTCTTTGTTTTTTCAAAGAATCATTTCACTTAACATTTGCACTGCTGAATTACACACCAGCTTTGAGTCTATGATGTCTCGTTTCTGATGCAGTTTACCTTCAAATCACAATCGTAGTGTTTTCTACACATGGTCTTTTATTTTGAAAATCTACCCATTGCTGTGCCTAACTTCCTGTTCTCTGTGTAGCTTGATGCTGCTTCTGGTATCCTTCTGAAATTCACTGAGGTATGTCAGGTGGAATCACAAATGCTGCCTTGAGTACAATTAGTTCCAGCGCCCAAATCCCAACGCTAAACCAGCACATTCCCATTTAACCTCTTTCCACATCAACACTTGCAATGTTCACAAACCACATTATAACCAATTTCAAACAATGTTAAACATAAACATTTAGACTTTGTCAGAACTTGGGCCTATTCAGAAGAAAACTCTTTTTAGATAAAGTGGTGCTTTTCCTCATCAGGAGTTGTGAGTTTTCTTGTACATTTGTATCTTTATTTTTAGAATTTAAGAGTTTTCTTAAAATATTTTCTACACATTCCACTTTTCCCCAAACTTGACCCTTTACACGAACTGTTTCATTATGTGTGGAGCCCCCCCCGTAGGGGACATTTAAGAAAAAAAAAAAGTACAATGTAAAAAAAAAAAAAAAAAACTTTAAAAAAAGGACTTTTGTGAGATCCCGTAAAAGTTTTGCAAGATCCTGAGGAAGACTTTTTTTCCCCCTGCATTTGTCGTACTTCCATCAGTACCTGCGAAGCTGTCCAGTGTACTGCAGCTGGTTGTTAATGAATTCAACCAAAACTGCCAGGTCAGAGCCCGCCTTGTGATGACCGTCTCCCCTTACACTAAGAACTCTCTTCATATATCACTAATTTATATAAAAATGTCTACTGCCAAGCACTGATTTAATGTCATCATAGTTTAGACCAAGCACAAAATAAAAATCTATGAATCTCTCCCACGGGTGTCTTCCATCGCTATGGTTGTTTCCACAGTCTGAGTACTGACATGGAAGTGCATGGACTTAAATTAAAAACTTTTGCAACATCTCACAAAAGTGTACACATATATATATATATATATATATATATATATATATATATATATATATATATATATATATATATATATATATATATATATATATATATATAATATAAGAGAAACTCCAACACTCTAACACAGGACACAATAGGCTGAGTAAAAATCCAGGCAATGGTCACAGACATACAACAAGAGTAAAGGACAAAATCATAAAAGCAGTCCAACATGCATACATAGGAAGGGCACCTTAACAACTTGGCTGGAGAAAAAAAATGCTAGGAATCCAAATTGAAAAACATATGAAAAATCTTTGCTGTTGAATGTGAAAGATGATATGCCAGGTGACATGGAAGTAGGAGAGTATATTTACAAAAGAGAGTGATCAACTAATTGTCCTCCCTCCAGAATTTAAATGCAAAATATCAAAAATGGGAAGGGAAGCTGGCAGGAGTGCAAGGAGACCTGGGATCACCAAAACCTGAATCCAGGCTGCTTAAATAAAAGCCTAATTTTGATTTTAAACAGCAAATAGAAGAAACTGCACAGGGAACATACAAAAAACCTTTTTTTCAAAAGCAGAAATTGCAGAAGACATCAGATATGCTCAACAGAAACACCTTTGTAGCACAAAGGCAAATAAATCTGAGACGAATTGCTGGAATGAGGTGCTATCAGAATAGCATATAGTACAAAGCTATATATCATATTTTCAGTTTGGGAACAAATCTTTTAAACATAACTTTAAGGTTCATGACTGAGAAGGAATGTTTCATATTCAGCAATGAAGAATTAGTCCCTGGAAAGAAGTAGTGCAGATACTTTGGCAGTCAGACAAAAGGGAAATTATATCACTGAGACCCTTAAATAATATCCAAGCAACATAAATAATATAAGAAAATACATGTTTTAGTTTAATTTTCCTAAACTATAACATGGAAGAAAATCAGAATATTTAATCTGGATATACAGTAATGATTCTGTACAGTATGCTCTGGCTGTGTGTGAGGAGTGTTAATGGGTGATCAGTGCTTCACACTGTTTGGGGAACCAGTCAGAGCCAAACCGTGATAATGAGGTTTTGGGGAAAATGAATGTCACATCATCCTTTTTATAGAACTAGCTAGATTCAGGATTGCATCTATGAAAAACAACAGAAAAGTGGACACAATAAGGCAACACATTTGGCTGGACCTATTAGTATATTATGTCAAAATTGCCATTATTAAAACCATTATGTTAATTAGTCAGATTAAGGTTACTCGCCATTTAGCATGAACATGGTGAAGTGAAGTCAACAGAAGCCATTTAACATATGACTAACTAATCACATTAATTAAAGTTGTGGACCTAAATGGAAAACAGTCTTCCTTAATTTTTAAGTAAAACCTGTGTTAAAAGGGCTCCTGGGAAATAGACCTGCTGTCAAGACCACCAGGATTTTTTTTAGGTTGCTCTCCTGATGTTAACTACATCCCTAAAAAGTCACCTCTTTTTATAGAAATTGTAAAAGATTTTTTTCCATGGAAAATAAAAAAGGTCTCAGTAATACAGCTCTAGAAGCTGGAGACCCCTTGTCCATGACCCGTGCAGGTCCGTGGAATCGTGGGAACTGTGAAAAATTGCAACACAAACCAGATACAGAGATATTTACCCACGAAGAAAAAGCGCGGAACTTTTTGAAATGTATTGTTTGTTTGGTTCACGTTGCAGTTATCTACAGTTTCCACTGCCCGAGTAGCAGCTGAGCGGTTTCAGAGTAGCTGGTGTCTTCCTTGCAAACTACCAGCAAAAGCCTTAACCTGCTAGTGACAAAAACAATTACAACAAGGTTTTGGTGCAGCACCCTATTTGCAACCCATTTCAACTACAGGCAAGCAGCTGCCTCCCAGTAATCACTTGCCAATCGACTTGGCAATACACTTTTTTCCACAGTGACCAGTTAAGATGTAATGCTACACCTTTGCATAAGCAGATCAGTCCCACAGCTCAATGATGCCTGATTTTGACCTTTAACTCTTCTGTATGGTGTGATTCAACAGTTTGAAATACTGGAGTAACTCAGCCATTTCTCTTTGGACTAGAAAAACAATACTGAAGCAAAGGAGCACAAATTGCAAAATGTTGTCTAGTTAATTTATCCACAATATTAGAAATGCAACAAAGTTTTTATCAAGTTTTTAGCTTGACTGTCATCAAACAGCTAACAGTGTGTTAAGTTTCCTTGTTTTTGTTTTATTTACACATCTCTCTGTTTTTATTCGCAGTTACTTGTATTATTGCCGTATGATTCAATGCTTATTTTTAAAATATAAATATAAATAAATATCCAGTCATCATCGATGTACACTTACAATGCAAAGAGGGACATGATAAAAGACAGAGTTGCATTTAGGATTGCATCTTTACTTCTGTTATGCTTTAAACTGTTTTGCTGGTGCAAAGCTACAAAAATCTTTCTGTCGTTTCCAGATAAATCCTTTTGAGAAAAAAAATCTCCAAGTGGAGTCTTTTGTAAAAAATCTTGTCAGATACGGCAATCCATTTGGACACCCTTGTGAATAAAAAAAGAAAAGAAAAGTTGGAGAAGCCCAGGTCTAATTGATCGTCAGTCAGTGCAGTGGGTCCATCTCCTGCAGTCGCTATTCAGCACTTCGTTTCAGTTCTCAGTATCTCTCTCTGCCAGAAGGCCCCGGATAGAGTCATTACAGGCCGACAGAGAGGCTCGGAAATGACTGGTCTAAATCACCAACTCACCTGGAGCACTTAGTGATAAGCTGTGAAGGGATGGAGTCGCCGTGTGTGTGTGTGTGTGTGTGTGTGTGTGTGTGTGTGTGTGTGTGTGTGTGTGTGTGTGTGTGTGTGTGTGTGTGTGTGTGTGTGTGTGTGTGTGTGGGAATGACAGCGAGAGAAAGAAAGGGACAGAGAGCAGTACCACATTTTGACAAATGACTACTGATTCACTTCTTATGTTTCTCTGCAACCTTTGGTGCTTATTTTTCCTGCTGCATACATAATCCCACACCATACAGTCAGACTTGTATTATCCCAACATCTTTACATAACTGTTGTATGTACTCTATTTCTGAGTACTACTCCCTGTTTACTGTGTGTACTGGATATTTAGAAAGAAAATGCCTCATGTCAGCATATTGTGGGAACAGTTTATTTTAAGTTTAACTACATAAATATTAAAACATCACTATTTTAATAATTTAGCAGCTGGATTAAAAAAAAAGCACACTATTTTTGTCCAGTTTATTTCATTGTGATTACAGGCAAAAAATAACAACTCTTTAGTGAAATGGAACCACAGTTTTTGCATTTAATAATTCATTATCCTGTAGAAGATTATCAGCAGGACCTTAATTTTTTTTTTCATAATCTCTTGTTAGCAGTGTTGGCAAAACTATGTGAAATAAACAATTAATAAATAGTAAATATATGGTTCATTTAAGTTCAGTAAATATTTATATTCTGTTCACAAACCAAGGTAATTATTATGGTTACTAATTTGGTTAACCTCTTAAACCCCAAGCCTACCTGATCTCCTGCTGTTTGCCCCCGTATCAGGGGGCGTTGGGATTGTTGTTGCTCTGAAACCATCTAAACGTCATCTGGATGTTATTGCAAAGTTGCAGCTGATGTTTATGCAGCTAAACAGTTTCGTTGCCTTTTACAAAGTTGAAACTGGTGCATTTCTTCATTGAGGTAAGCTACTGGTAAATAGGGGCTTTGAAAGGGTATAATCTACAGTTTGCACCCAATAGTTTTATAAGTGAGCTATAGAAGTGTAAATAATTGTGAATAGTCACGTTTGATTTTCAGCAACAGTTTCAAATACATTTAGTCTGCATTAAAATTTTGCGCATTTCAGCCTCCACTACAAATGAACAGGGCTGGTTTAGAAAATATAGGCTTTAGGTAAAGATTTTCTAAAAGCCACACCATTTACAAATCAACACTGTAGTATATAAAATGCTGTGGTGCATTAATAGTTTACTACTTTGAGCTGCTGCCTAGTCGCCAGGGGTCATCACAGTCAACTACTTCCCATGTTTGTGTCAGGGTTCCTGGATCGTCGACCCAGTGTTTTCAGTTTGTTCATGTTCTCTGTTTATTTTCCACATGTTCACATTTCCTGTTTTATTATGTTAGCCGTCTGTCTGTCTGTGCATTATGTTCTGGTCCACTTCAGTCAGTCAGTCAGTCAGTCAGTCAGTCAGTCAGTCAGTCAGTCAGTCAGTCAGTCTCATGTTCTGTTCGTCCTGCTATCATAATAAACACTGTTCACATTCTTCATCAGTCTACAAGTCCTGTGTAGACAGACTTCCTCTTCTCCACATCCACACAGCGATCGCCCTGACAGTTTGATTTGGCAGAGAGTCGGGCTGGCCTTCCCGATGCAACCCCAGAAGGGACTGTTAAGCTGCTAAGACACAAACCTTGTATATATTCAATAACTAGAGTGAAACATCCAACACATGCACAGTTAAGACAGCCAGTCAGAAAATATGGGTGCCCAAATCCAAATTAAATCTTGAACCTTGATTATTTATTTTCATTTATTTTTCATAGCAGAGTTACAAACAAGATATTAAAAACGGGACTTGCAGCATTCATTAAAGGAATTCGTTGATAAGAAAATGAGACAAATAATTTGTAATGTTGGGACACAGATGGCAATATAGCAAGTTTATTTCAAACACATAAGCTTAATCAAGACTACATAACGTACACTATAGCAGTGGCAGAAGAACAACACCAAACTAAGTACGTGTTTTTGGTTAAAATCAGGTTTGAATTGCAAACTGTCTGCCCAAATTCATGTAAATGATTCTGAAATTTGTTTTTACCGAGAAACGTGCGTTGATATTGTGTAACATTTCGTCACTGATCTAAGTGTTATGAATAACAGAGTTTCCTCTTCAAAAGATGCCAGTCTAGGCCTGTGGATTTGGCAGTCTTTACAAACCATGACCTTATCCATTTGACTGTTTAACAGAGACACCCATGCACATCTACACACGCATGGAAGGATACGGGAAAGGTTATTTTATAGGTCAACAAAAGAGGTTAGTTAAACCTCTCTTTCTCTACCCTGCCAATCCATCACAACACTCGAATACTAATATGTGTGCACTCTATACCTGTGAAATAAAACACATTTGTGTCTTGTATGAGTGTATGTGGGTGTGTGTGTGCGAGCATGTGTGTGTGCTTGTTCTGTCTAATCTCCCGCAGTTTTCTCTTGACACCCTGTCAGCCTTGACACCAAACGAGAAGATATGTGGACCTCCTTGTCAGCTTCTTTTCGCACTTCTGATCGTGTACCTCTGAAGTAGTTTCAAGGTTTCAGGGTGCAGAGTTAGTTCTTTAAAAAGCAGATTTGTTGGTGGGCTGAAAAGTTGGAGGTGGAGGCGGTGCAAATGAGAGACAGAGATAGAGTTCAAGCTTATGTCTGAGAAAGCTCAGGTTTTGCCTGATTTGCTGTGATACACTGACAAGAGAGATGCTTAAAGGCAGACAGGCAGGCAGGCGAGCTGGACGGGAAAGACGTCCCTCGGGGCATAAGGCTCCATCACACACAAACAAAACAACTAGATATGAGGTTGTTTTTTTCCTTCTTTTTGTTGTTGTTTTTTTTTTATCACAGCATTACACAGTTGTATAACATAAAACAAATGATGTTAGACATCGGATAGAGATAAAGGTCATCTCTACCCAATGAAATCAGCTTGAATAATTTTATAGTCACTCCTGATTCTTTGTTTGCCTGCAATACATATCAGTTTAGAGAGCTATTACTTTTTATATTAATGTATACGCATGCATTTTCAGTGTTATCAGCCTATTGAATGGTTGTTATCAGTTTATATCACTCCTGTAGATATTGCCAGTAGGGAGCTTATCTCCACTAACTAGCAAGCTCAGTAGACTACTATCGTCTCATTTAATAGTGATTGTACTTCATTGCTGAATAGGCATACTGGACAGACTGTTTCCACTTTCAATCAGCAACAAATTCCACCTCAGGAGGCAGATGGGGTAGCAGTGATTTAAGTTATTTAACTTTTACCTGTGAGACTTGAGTTTGAGGCCCATCTCTTGGACTTGGTTTAATGTGGAGGAGTAGCGACTGTACTCTGAGCCCCTCTCAGATGGCTGAGCTATGTCACCCTATGTCTACGGGAGAGGGCATCCACCCTTCGAAGAAAGCTCATTTTCACTGCTTGTATCGCATTGCTATCTCATTCTTTTAGTCACTACCCAGAGTTCGTGAGCATAATTGAGGGCAGCGACATAGAATGACCAGTAAATTGAGAGTTTAGTTATACAGACAGATTTGGCCCCAATCCATCTGTCAATCCCATGCTCCCCTCTCTCCTCACTTGTGACCAAACCTCCATGGCCTAAGACTTGGAGGTTCTCATTCCTGCTGCTCCACACATGGCAGCAAACTGCTCCAGTGCGAGCTGAATGCCACTACCTGCTGAAGGCAGCAGAACCACATCATCTGAAGAAGGCAGAAATGAGATTTTGTGAACACTAAACAGAAAGCTTTCCACCACCTGGCTACACCTACAAATTCTGTCCATACAAATATGAATAGAATCTGAGATAAAGGGGAGCCCTGGCGGAGTCCAAGACGCAGGGAACAATAAGCTTGTAACGGCAAGCCACACACCCCATACTCCCAAACACCCCCATGGGATATTCCAAGGGTCAGATGCCTTCTGCAGGTCCACAAAGCATGTGTAAGCCTGGTTTGTCAAACTCCTATGCACCCTCAAATATCCTTGAGGGTAAAGAGCTGATGGAGGGTTCGGTAGCTAGGAAGAAAAACACATTGTACCTCCTGTATCCAACGTTCAACATTAGTTTGTTAGTTAGTAGTTAAATGATGAATTGAGAAACAACATTCCTGCCAATAATGACTTCACAGCAAAGTCCACGTCTTTGCTGTCCTGTAATCCTCACACACATTTTAATTCATAATAATATCTGCAGAGTTCAGGAGACTTGCTTCTTAATGGACATTTACAACATACCTTCTGGACTGCATAGAGGAGGATGGTGCCTATAGTTTTATCTACAAGAATGATTACATCTGAATGCTAGTGCCCCCGTATGCTCAACTGGTTGAGTAATTTCGATTACCTTGTTTTGTGGATCAATAAAAAACATCCGGTGTCGCTTGTTTTTAATATGAAGCAGCAGAAGTAGAAAAAAAGCAATTTTAATGTTATTTTTCTGTCCCCAGTTTGCTCAGTTTATGATGAATAACAGAGGTAAAAGATCATAACTGCACTGTCTGAATATCTCTGTCATGTTTAAACAGGCAATCTGCAGTCAGCGCATGAATAGTGGACCCTAGTGCATTAAAAACACAACTTTATTTAGAGGTATATTTTGTGAATGACACTGAATACACTGAACTGAAAAACAAAAGAAGAACAAAAATAACATGCAATGTGCATGTGGCGAACAGGACTGAGAATAGGAAGTGTAGATGGATGGCAGCTTCACAGTTAATGAGCTCCAGCTCTTGACGCTGAAAGAAAAGGATGAGAAATGACACTTGGGAGTATGTTAAGATGAGGAAATTTGTGGATTAGAAAAGAAACTTATTTCACTTTTACTTCACTGACTTGAAGGAAATGCTATGTGAATATGAGAGACAAATCAAGTTAGTTTTGCAAGGTTAAGAGGTAAAAATGAGGTTAACTAGATCATAGAAGGAGCAGAAGGGAATTCAGATCTGCCCGATATGAAGAGAAGGTGCCCAGGGCGAGGCTATTAATGATGGCAAGTTGTGAAACATTCATGAAGTCATCTATGGGAGAGCTTAAATGTTGAATAGTGTAGATGAAAATGGCAAGACCAGGGTTGGGTGTCCTTATTATATGAGGCCAAGGCACACAATTACTGCAAGTGGGGGAAAAATGACTCAGCTTTTCTCTTCCATGGATGAGACACTGGCTCCTGGTAGGAGATGAGTATTATTTTCTGAGACTGCCTATGACCCTGTTGGAAGAAATCTAGGATGATGAGGTACATTTTGTTAATAGAAAAAGTGGGCTAAAGGCCTCAAAAGTCATTGAGTGAACATCCATGTTCTTCCACCGAGGCTAGTTAGATGTCATCTAACTTCATAGAACTTGGTCATCCAGGGAGAAAAAAATCTAGCAGCTCTAGGATACAGAGAACTAGTTTTGAGCTACTGACACTGCACAATATATACACCTCGGTGTATAGCTTTGGCATTATGGACGGGCTTCAGGAGTCCAGGCCTGCTCAATAAAGTCAGTGTGGCCTCTCAGGTGAATTCTACTGATACATTCCAACTATAAGTTACACTAATTCATGCAATTTCATTTAAAAAAAAAACCCCTTTAAACACCAAGTAAAGTAATTGCAACACAAATTCTATTTAATTATTCAGTTTACAGTAGCATATATAGTTTGAAATATGCATAGCATTTATTGTCTGGTCTGCTGTTGACACTGCGTCAGTGATTATGCTACTGTGGAGTCTAACAGCATGTTGGTCTTCATCAGCTTCAAGAGTTAATGCCATTGGCTCTAAGACATTAAACTGTTAGTGAAGCTTAAGGTTCATAGCAAAAGTAACACTTAAAGATGGAAGGTGGAAATGGGTCACAGAGCCGTAACTTTTTTAGATGATCATCTGCCATTTAAGTATTCAGCCTGGGTATTTATATGCAGGAACTGTAGTGTGCATAGTCCAGCTGTGCTCAATGCCCATGTGGGTGATGCCAGATAACCCTGGAGGGGGGCAACTGGGAGCCACGGCCTGCTTCTTTTGAAGCCAAGTGAGGTTTTGTTTTAGATTTCTGTGCAAGTAATGGCTGTACACAGCCATGTCTGAGCATAAAGCAGTTCATCAAAGACGAGCTTTTCTGCTGTGTCATCACGGTCAATTTGATCATCTGGCGGGGGACGCTGCTTGAAAGCCACGATAAACTGTGACTGTCTCCCCGTAGAGACACTCTTGGCATGTCCAAATGAGAGGAGAGCCTGGCACAGATACAACACAACATATCCCATCTGGCTTGAGAGCACTTCAACAAGCTGTAGTCAGCCACTGGGGAGTAGGATGTCTGGGCTCCATTGCTTAGTCTGCTGGTACCTGCTGTTAGAAACTAGAAATATATTTGAAGATAAAGTACTGGTTTTAGGTAATATTTCAGGTTTGATTTCAATTTCACACCCACGATGTACTGGGTTTGCTTGTGTTTACATATTTTTGGTGGTATTATTATTTCCTTCCTTCCTTCCTCTTCTGCTTATCCCTATCAGGGCTGTGGAGGGGGGGGGGGCTAGACCCTATCCTAGCTACTATAGGACGAGAGGCAGGATACACCCTGTACAAATCACCAGTCTGTTACAGGGCCATCCACACTCGCATTCACACCTTAACCCCATTAATTGCATGTCTTTGGACTGTAGGCAGAAGAGTACCCAGAGAGAACACACGCACACATGGGGAAAACATGCACTGGGATAGTGTCAAACTCAGGACCTTCTTGTTGTGAGGCAAGAGTGCTAACCACTGTGCTACCGTGCTACTCCAAGTATAACTATTTGGTTGGTAGTATTATTAAAGAAAAGACCATTAAGAGCTTTTTTTCAGCTGGCAATGAAGAGCCAAGAAACCCTAACACAATCACAAGAAGATCTTGCAAATAAGATAAAGTTCTAATAGAAACAGACCGAAATTCATTATCAAAATGAAGAAAAAAGAAAATAACATTTCATGCTGTTGTTTGTGTTCGAGAGACAAAAAGAACCTCAGGGCAAAGTCACTGAAATGTTGATTCATCCAATAAACCTCCACTGTCACTTGTTGTTGCAATGCAGTCTAAAAGTCAAGGATTTAACACACACTGAATTATTTTTTAGTATGTATACACATACTCCATATACAGTCATCACCAAGCAGAAATAGAACATAGAGAGGAGTTAGGTTACACAGGGATTAATTAGTGCTCACCCACTTATATCCGGTATTGTCATTAATGTGATAAAATGAAACAACATTAATGTGAAAGATGACTATTCTTTATCTTTCTATCTTTATCTCTCTCATTGACACACACACCGAGATAGTAGTTTCAATATATTCTTGGAATTTATAATTTCATTTTTTTAGTAGTTCTTTTTGCCGGATATACAGTATAGTATATTTCAAAAGGCATATGGTTTATCTTAAGGGGACCTATTTTGCTCATTTCCAGCTCCATATATGGACTGGAGTTATGAGGCATACATCACAGTTAAAAAAAACAACAACAAACACACAAAAGACAAAAACGACCCTTATTTAGATCACTGAAACAAGTTGTTTTAGCGCTTTTCCAACTTTCTTCTGATTGGTTGCCCCTCTTAAACAGGTTTGCATAGCAGATGGGTAGGGATGCCTGTGCTCAAAGCCTTAGCTGTGCCCCGAGGATGACCATTCAAGTATCTTCACTCTCACAGGACCAACAGTGGAAACTGAGTTTCATATCACCCTGAGGCCTGATGTTTTGATTCACGGGGATGCATGTACAAACATATGTGAAACTTTGGGCATGTTTGATATGAGCATCCACTATTGTAACAGTATAATTCATTGTGATTAATTTTTACCTCTTTGCTTCACAAATGAAGAACAAGAGACTATTTTTGAGGTTATTTCTTACATTCTTACAAGCTAATAGCTGCTATACTGTGCAGGTGGAGACTTGCTTGCGGTACCTGGTAACCACTATCTGTTCAAATAAAACATCCAAGACTTTACAACCCAAAAACCAAAGCCAAGGAACCATGACACATTTACACAAGAAGAACACCTTAAACACACTTTCAAAACTACCTACTGTGTTAGTGGTAGTTTATACTATTGCTAAAAGCCTCATAATTCTCTATACTTCAACAGAAGGACTACATTTTGCGGTATCTTGTTCAACTGCAATCATTCCTGTAATCATTTCACAGTAACTGAAAGATAAAAAAACACAGATTGACCATTTAGATTAGAAGTTAATTTACCAGGAATGTATGAATGCTTCATTTCCACAATCACATCTTCTCACTGCTGCATCTCCACTATTATGACTGATTTAAAAGTTAAAGAAAAGAATGTGGTAGTGTGGCCTAGCCATTACAGCTGGAAATATCTTGTGCCCCCACATGCAATCTATAGCTGTAATCCTTCTTAGAATGACGTTTGCCACTATTCAGTTCTGGTTTCCTATACCGTTCATTATCTGGGGAAAACAAGTCAAGTTTTACAAAGTAGATATGCATTTGTTTGATGTCCACAGTAGCCCTTTTGATCATTCCAGATTTATATTTTAGGCTATTTCTTTCTTTCTAAGCTTTCTGGGCCAGAGATGAGGCTTGTTCCACGTCAGTGCTTCACCATTCAGAGGACTTAACGGTGGACACCCTGACAGGCTATGTATTTAAAAATCTGTACTGTCATCTTGTCAGGTTATTACAGTTACTTCTGAGTTATCTTCTTTTTTGTTTTTTTCAACTGGGGCCCACAGACAAGTTAACTACTCAGTGATATGCCAAGAAATTTAAATTAAAACTGACAGTAATTTCAAAATCTTACAAAATAGGACAAACTGCTTTTTTAGTGTGCTATGTATATGAGCCTTCTTTGATCCAAAAACAGTTTTGACAGCATCTTTGTAGTTAGAAAATCGCTGGTAAACAGAAGCTGGAAGAGGATGATTTGATGTAGATTAGAAACCATTTGTAGTGCCACTTCCTTTCGCAGGGCTCTTACTTTATTATGGTGTGACAAATGTGTGTGATTTAAGCTGCGCCTATTCTTTACTCCTGAGTTATTCGTGCAGGTTGAGAGTTTGCAATCACCAAAGAAATAATTAGAAGAGGGTTCCTTTTGCCTAATGAGTGATGCCATTCTGCTAACATCAAGGACAAAGATGTGAAGATGAGAGAGTATTACTTCTGCTCTTGTGTCCTCTTTTTGTTCATCTCTAAATAGAGTTTGAGCAGCTGATTATTGCAGCAATTTATATTCCACCCTTCAGTGATGGTAGTAATCCTTCAAATTATCCAGGCAACATATCTATAAGGACAGTAAAAGATACCAGCGTGTACTACTCTCCAGGTGCTTTGTGTAGCAAGTTGTTCTTGTATGCTACACTTCTGTGATTGTGTTTAGCATATATTGTCACACCAACACAAGACACTTAGTTCATGATCATGACTCAAAGCTTATTTATCTTACTAACACTGTAACCATTATATTTATTGTATCCAGGTTCCTAGGTCACAATAATCCATCCATGCTCGTGATGCAATATATCTTACCAAAAGTACATTAAAAGCATAAAAGAAGTATATAGTGCAACGTGAGTTATGTTAACTCATATATGCAGGACAACTATATTTGAGTGATAAACTGATTTCAGCCCTAAGAATATTGGAAAACCACCACACCTTTATAATCTTGATCTTATTTCACGTTTTCAGCCACAGGGTGTATTTGCAGCAAGTCAATAAGTTAGTAAGTTTTACAATCTTGAAAAAACACACCGCATAAAGCTTTGATAAAGTGTTTCATGTGTATAAATCACCCGCGCAGACATGTGCAGATGCATATGGTTAGGATGGCCAGCCGTTGAGCCATCTGTTTGCACTGTTGGCTGCAAGACAGAGGAAATCTGAAATCTAGGGAACATCTGCATATGTTTTATGTCTGATATTTATGTGGTTGTGTATAGAGTCTCGGACTGTAGCGTTTTTAAACATTTTATCTGTGTGCTTGTGTGCATGGCTTCAAGGTTGTGCTTAACATTGAAACAACAAATGCATCCACAGCGAGGGCTTTTTAATTTTTTTTATTGTCTTTTTCCTCTTGAGCTTGAAAGAAAATAAATTATGGAAGATATAGTCATGTTTTATGATATGTAAGAGAGTACACATGTTTTGTTAATTCACTGAGAATGATTAAATGCCTCATCGCAATTCATGTACTACTATGCGGGTACAGTAAGATAAGATATTTGTGGGGTGTCTCATTAACTGACTCAATGCACAAAGCATTAAAGTGGAGAGACGATCTGTCCCCTCAATGAGAAAACCATCAGTTCTGAATCAGTTAATCTCCATCGTATGCTCCGGTGCTCTTTCAGCAGCATTATTTTCAGCACTGTGATCATTGTGTGGTCCACTCTCCCTCTGTACTGTATCTTCCACACCAGTGTGTGTTTTTGAAGGCTCCTATTTTTGAACTGAACTGGTTTCTGAGTGAAGTCATAGAATCTGATCATGCTTCATTTGTCTTGATGTTTGTCTGGATCTACCACCAGCACTTTATGTGCATTGCAAATGCATCACCATAGGTTGTGTATGCCATTAAAATACACTTTTTATTTGTTTGGAATTAATTAGGCGATGGGAAGTGATGAATCGATGGACAATCCATGTGCCTAATGCACGACTTGTACTCCTTAATCCTCCATACAAAATATGGTACAAAATATTGATGTAGCATGCCTTTTGTGAGGCCGCATCGCTAATGGATGTGGCCTCAAATATCAATATTTTATGAAAAGATATAGATGCCAGAAACAAAGTATGTCCCAATATGGCTCGGTAAGATTGCTACTCCATGACTTGTGCTTCTGCTGCATATAAAATAAATTATTCTAAGTGACCCACAGTCAGAAAAAAGGAATTCAACTGAGGAAAGTAGTGAACAGCACAGAAAGCTGGGGTAAACAAATGGTAGAGCTAGTAAATTACTTGAACAACAAAAATAATGCATCTGATGAATATGGAAATTATTGGGTTTTTTTTTTTCTCTTTCAGTTTCATATCTGCTGTCATGATGTATTGTAGATACCTGTCTTGCATTGTATTGACGAGCATAGAGTTGCTGTATTGTGGTACCATGAATATCATGGGACTTGTATCTTGATGGTCATCCCTATCATGTATTTGGAGTTAAAAGTGTGACTCCTTATTTAAGAAAAAAGGAGAATAAGTTTAAACCTCTGTGCAGCCAAGACATGATAAGCGGGTGAATGCTGTTATAGGTGTCAGAAATGTATTTGTGTTTTTTTTATGAAGCTCTAACGCCACCCAGGAACCATTTTTAAATGACTCGAAAGACCTCAGTGTGCTTCACACAAAATAACCACGGGTTATATAAATACAGCATTAGCATCAGACCACTAGTGTATCCCAGCTACACATCATGGAGAAACAGGTGGGGTGCGTAATGGGCCGGGGGTCAGCCTGTTGCAGAGCTAACACACAGACAGAGACAAACAGCTATTCACACTTACATTCCTACCTATGGGCAATTTAGAATCACTAGTAAACCTAACCCCATGCATGTATTTGGACTGAGGGAGGAAGGAGTACCTGAAGAGAACAGACACGGGGAACACTCCTCACATTAAGACCCTAGACTGCATTTGAACCCACAAACTTGCTATGAGGCGAACGTGCTAACCACCGTGCTTCTCAGTCCCCAAATCAATATTACACTAATACAGCCTGGACTAATCTCATTTATGACAACACAAATGAATTACAGTGAAGAATCCCTCAACGACGATGGTGCAAATATGAATGTCAGCAGTAAAATGCATCTGATGAAATAATATCTGACATTGATTTATAAACACAATGTGCATAAAACTTCTTTCAGCTGCTCCCTTTTTCACGAGGGTCCCCTCAGCAGCATATTTGATTTATCACTGACTGTTACACCAGATGCCTCTCCTGACACAACCCTTGCAAGGATTTGTGTACAAGCCTCTTGGACTCGAACTAAATATCTTTTACATTTCAGGCTAATTAAGTATTACACTAAGGAGCCACTATAGAGATAACATGACCAACATAAGTGTCTCATATGTCAGTTTTAGAATTTTCTGCATCTTCATCATTGTTTATTAAAATAAGCATTTTCACCTGGCTAATTTATATACAATTACCACTTACAGGTTAGGTACACCTATTCAACTGCTCGTTAACATAAATATCTAATCATCCAAAAATATGGCAGAAACTCATTGTATTTAGTCTTGCAGACATGGTCAAGATGCTCAGTTTGATGAGGAAAGTCAAACTGTACCTAACAAACTGGCTGGTAAGTGCATATAATTACCAACTTATAAAGCACGAGGTAAAAATATAGAACTTCAAAAGTTTGAGCACAGCGTCAGAGGCAATGATATTACACTAGACTGATAAGACGTCATTCAAGCAGAAATATAGTGACATGGGTTTTTATACAGAGCAAATCCAGGTGGAGGTTGGACCGTCTGCTCCCTCTTAGAGAGAAAATATGGTGCTGCCAGGAGCTGGATATCTTCAGGTACAGGTAAAAGTAGCGTGCGCTATCCTCCACGGAGCTGGAGTTTTGGGCGGAATGTTATTTCAGCGGTGAATTATGATTGACAAGCACGGAGGAATGATAGGCATGTCTTATCGTTATTTTTATGCTGGGTAGCTGGGAAGAGGAGGGTGAAGAAGGGGGTAAAAAAAACAAAAAAAACAGAAGAGTTGGTGAGTCATTAAACACAGCAAATGAGGCACTGATTTTGACTCATTTTAAACTCAGTCGCCTCCACGTGGAGTCGACAGGAAGGCATGGCACGAGAGATAATACCGAATTGCATACATTTTAATGGGTTTGACAACGAGGGATCAGAGAGTATTAATCCATAGCTCTGTCGCGCCCCATCCTGCTAATGTGGCTCTTTACCGAGCTATTATAGCCTCACTCAGACACTGACAAATGGAAAATAAATGGGATGGAGATAGCTTCTATATTAACAGTTTGCCAGAGACAGTTACAGTATGTGTTTTCTTATTGGTTAAAGGTTTGGAGTAGTACTAGCTAAACAATACCTGATTTCATACCAAACAATACTGAAAATAACCATGTTTTGTTTAAACTTGTTAGTCCCATTTCATTAATATTTAAATGCCATCATAAAGACTGTTTAAAAATTAAAGGTGATTATAATATCTTGCAAATATTTCATGAAATTAACAATTTAATAAATAATGATAGTTTGTGGCATTTAAATGTTTAATGTTTTCCCTCCTGAAACTTCGAGACTTCTAGAATTACTAGAATTTTACAGCCTGACAAGTGTCCCCCTGCTGGGCATTAAAAATAATGCAAGTTTAATGGCAATTTTTAATGGCTCTCAATTCTGTTATGAAGTCGATGATTAAAACTAAAATCTAATGTGATTTTTTTTAAAGGTTGCTGAGGGTAGGACATTCAATCAGAGACTGGCTGTATACTAGGATGAAAATGGATCTCAGAAAGTCGGAGGAAATGGAGCACACTCCTTTCCTGTGGTCCAAGGATAATTGATTATGGATCATCGCTAACGGATGGAAACTTTAAAGAAAACTTTCTTCATTAACATTTTTGATAACATAAACTTATTTAATCTTGTTTTACAGGAACAAAAAAAAACAGGGTTCTCTAGGTTTTTTAGGTTTATTAGTTGACTAATATTTAATATTGGGAGTGACAAGAGGTTGAAAGTGGATACTTTTCTATCAGAATTATTATACACAATTCAAAAAAAATGTTGATAATGTTCCTAAAATGTTGAGATGTGTTTTTTGCAGAAAACTATGTTGTCAACATTATTCTGGGAAATACATGCAGCTTCTGCACATGACGGCTGCACATCCATGAAGAGAATCTCCTGGTGACTGCAGAGGCTATTTCGGTACAATGAGATCATTGTCATGATCAAGAAATGATCTAAACCTTGTGATATGGTGCTATCAGAAGTGTAACCATCTTCTGATAGCTGCTATCAGAAGAATACTTGGGTTTGCGGTGGCCTTTAAATCATGCTCAGTGAATACTAAGGAGCCCAAAGTGTGTCAACATAAAGGAATTCTGACCCAATCATCACAGCAGAAATTGAGCTTCATCCGAGCAGGTGGTATTTTTGAAGTCTTCTTTTGTCAAGTTTTGGTGAGCCTCAGTTTCTTGTTCTTAGCTGACAGGAGTAGCACACAGTGTGGTCTTCTGCTGCTGTAGCCCAACTGCTTCATGATTCGACCCTCTATATGTTCAGAGATGCTCTTCTGCATACCTTGGCTGTAACAACCGATTATTTGAGTTAATTTCATCTTCCTATCAGCTTGAAGCAGTTGGCAGTTTAATATCGGTGGGCAAACACTAATTAATGTCTACTAAATATGTACCTATCAAAGAAGTATAAAATATCAATATCTTTTCTTTTGTTATGTTAACCTAAAGAGCATCATTACCACGCCAATAGACTACTATGTTCATGGGTATACTGGTGCAGCCGGAAGCTGTCTGAATTACTTAACAAAGATTTTAGTGCTGGTGATGGGAATACTTCAGGATCTATTGATTTGGTGTTTTTACACCATTGGGGTGGAAGGGTATCATGGTGTGATGGTAGATCAAAAGATTATGTTCACCTTTATAATCTGGCCTCTGATTGTGGGGAAAAAAAATGTATAAAAAATAAGCAAACAGTTTCTGTACTGACTGAATCATCTTTTGATATGAGAATCTTTGCTTGTACTGTTAAAGCAAACAAAAACATAGAGAGAGAATTCTTGCATTCGTGTCAGATTTTTCAAAATGTTTAGCAGTTATATAACCAGTGGTGAAAATAGCACTTTCTGTACCTTACCTATGAATAAATCAAGTATCTCTTTTATTTTGAAACAATAATGGAGGCAGAATTATTTCTAGATGCGTCAAAAACACTTCCATAAGGGCTATCGGTGTAAAATTCAAATGTTCTTTTCAATTTGAAATTGATTTCCACCCCAGGGAAAGTTCAGCTGCTATGTTTTTCAAAAGAAAAGCGCTGCAGTTATCATGCCCAGCAGCTTTCTTGGTATTTGTACACTAAATGTTTTCCTGACATACCGGAGAGCGATGACAATTCTAAGGTAGCAGGTATAACAGTTTTAAGATGACATTACTGTCATATTTGTTTTTCTGTTGTTCTTTGGTAAATAACACACAGGTAGCACAATCTTCACTTGTCACTGGTTGAAGTATCCACGGAAAATTGCTGTTGCGTCTACAGTTACAGTTTTAATGACAGTTGTGCTCACAAACAAATAAAATAACCTTGATATCCTGCTGAGAACTTTTTTTGAGTAGATTCACGAGCAGCAGAATATTTATATGTAAATACTACCTCCCATACTTTTCTCAGACTCCCATAACAGTCTTCCCACACAGGGGTGAATCCAAGGATTTTAAAGAAGGGTCAGATATTATAGATTGTACTCAGCTGTCCATAAATCCTAACAATCAAAAGCTTATAATTCCATAACGCCCCCATTTTTTTCTTAATGAGCACAGGGTGGTAAGAAGAGTGGATGGACAGGCCTTTTCATCTTCGGGTGTTTACCATCGAAGGCTCAGAATGCCTCGTCTCTTGCTGCTTTTTTTCTTCTTCGCCGCCTTTAAGTTCTAATCAACTCCTGATGGATGTTATTTAACATCAAACGATAAAATTGGCTTGATGTCATGATGCCAAGTATTCTTGGATTGTAGCTCTATATATCTGCTAATTAGTGCTAAGAATCAGACTAACAAAATACAAGCATTTCACTCAATAAAAGTGAACTTTCAGGCCTGTGAAGTTGGCTTTTCACACAGACGTCTATTGAGATCGAGCCACTTCTGACTCTAGCCCCATGTGGTCATTAGAGGAACTGCAAATTCTGACCTTCATCTGTGGAGGCTCCTGCTTGGTGTGGACATGGAATAACCGGTCAGGATCCTGTCTTTGCTAAAAACCTTAAGGTTGTTAAGAGCTGTTCAGTCAGAGCAGATGGAGTTGCAGCAGTGCATTAAAACTAAATCACTTCATGCCGTAACACGATCAGGTGTTTCAAAATATTAAATAAAATATATAAATAAATAAATGAACTTCAGTATGAGGCATGATAATGCTCTATGCATAGGCTGATTCATTGCTGCTTATTGGCTCTTTCGTATATCCATCATCTACATATGAAGAAAGTAAATAATAGGTAATCAGTTCCTTTTCACTAATAAGTCAAAGCTGATTTCAGCCACCTCCTCAATCCAGCTAAACCGCAGAAAGACATTTTTGTGTCAAATATGTGACAGCTTTTGACTTTTAATCATCTTACTTATTCTGTTTTTTATGCGTTTATTCTGTTTAGTCATGGAATTCAAACTAAGAAAACAATGCAGAAACTCTAATTAACAAAGAAAGAATGAAGGTTAATGATGCATAGAAGCACTTCAGCAGGCATCTCCCTCCATGCTGGTAAAAACAAAAGAGGAAAATCTTTCAGTTGATGTCTGTATTCAAAAACATTTTCCCAAAAGCAAGGCAGAGGCAGAGAGAATGAGAGGAACTTCCATAAATACATGAAAGAAACCCTCAGCTCCCTTTGCAGCAGCACAGAGTAATCATAGATTATTAACATTTATATTGAAAGATGAAGCCCCATTAGAAAGCAGCTGGTAAATTACATTTGGCTAGGCCTTGGTGTGTGTGCATGATGCATGTATGTGTTTGTGAATTTGTGAACGGGAAAAAAAATGTCTGTTTTATTGCAAACATGGCGAACCTAGCTCATTTTAACAAGTCAATATTACCGCCCGGGGGTAATTTACACATAACAATTTATGAGGCTGAATTCACCATCTCAGTACAGTTGTTAGGACCGACTGAGAAAACTGCTGCTGGCATGAATCTGATGGAACAAAGACATGTTGTTGTGTGAGTACAGTTGATAATGTGTTTTTAGATTGTATGATGGCAGTTCACGAGCGGTGTTCCTGTAGGGAAGCTTGTGCATCTCTCAGGGTCACCGGGACTTTTTAATGCAGTTGTGCTGCCTTCATATGAGTGTGCACGTGAGGCATGCTTCTACAGCGTGTTCTCGGGGGATTTTGGATTAGATTTCAAGCAAAGCAGCTTTAATTATGGTTAAAAAAAAATGGTAATTCGCTAAAGATGAGAGGATGAATCCTCAGTGGAGATGCTGCTTGTACTTACTGGTCCTCATTCATTTACCTGTGAGTCAAAACATATAGAATCAGGTGGAGAGGTACGCATAATGGGAATCACTGAGGCATTACGTTACAGTGATGAAAGTGCCATTGATCACCCTCCATGAACTTGATTAACTGTTAAAAGATAGTCATGCCTGAGTTAGTTTACAGTGGAAGTTCAGCATCTAGTGCAAAAGAATAACTTGGTTTTGCAGTGAGATAATATTTATTATTCCTCAAAACCTGAGAGTTGGTGGGATTTCAGACTCAGCCGACAGTCAAATTTGACCCTCGTCTTAAGATTCAAAATTCTGTATTGTTTTCCATACCTGAGAATACTGTAAGGGCCTTTAGCTGTGTAATAATTAAATATGAATGATTTGTGGCTTACATGGCCCAACTTTTACTTTTTAGAAATTTTAGAAACCAGGTCATAATTTAAACCTCTAGCAAGGATTTTTTGCCAAGTGATTATGCTTATGTTACTTTTATGCACAAATTTCAGAGACAGAGACAGACTGACTAGCTATGCTAACTGTTTGCTAGCCTACCTACAAATCTCCTCAGACTACAGCTTTTTTTTCAGGGCTCTCTACAACCTGTGGTCTAAGTTAGAAGATGGTTTATTCAAACACCTCCCAAGTAAATGCCAGCCCAACAAGTTTCAAGGCCAGGTGGTTTTGTTTAAAAACCTTCTAGCATGTCAAATTAGTCTGAAGGGAAGTCCAAGCTCAAACTGAGTTTGCTGATTTTAAAATGATTTTTGTCTCTACTACATTTCTTTTTAAAAGTCTCTCCCATGACTCCCTCTCTTAGCCACGGTAGCTACTGTGCACCAAATGTTATATAGGCTCTGTTAAGGCCCTACTCACTATGGTTCACACATCATTTGTCACACACAAGTAGCTTCTGTGAGTTTCAGCTTTAGTGACCAAAAGATTATATTGAGAGATGTAAAAGATTCATGTCTGTGAAGAACTGAGACATGACAATGAATAATGCTGAGCTTTTAAGAAAGGAAAGGGGGAAACTCAGTGGGCTCTGTTACATCATGAAAATAATTGACTATTAATGCCAAAAATGGAAGAAACATGAAAATCATTGTGCATTGAACACAAAGATCAAAATATGTCAGCTCCACTATGATGGCCACTTACATTTTAGCATGTGCTTGGCCTCTGATGTCAATCCTGTACTTTTGTAGAGTAGCATCATTTACATAAATAAATAAATATCATATACTGGAATTTGGTGCAGCCGCACGATTCATCCTCAGTCTGAGCTCGACTGCCTTTAAGACCACGGTCACTTTCAGCCAGCTTTCTCCTAATTGGCTGCCCCTCAGGTTTGAATAGAAGACGGGTGAGGCCTCCACTTTTACATACACAGACCTTATTATCTGAACATGTTTTATATCAATCCACGATTGTAACAGAATTACAAAGATAAGGAAAAGCACAATAGCCCCCTTACAGTGTTAACTATACTTTGCTCCAGAGGAAGTTCAGCAGTCCTTGTCACCTCTACTACAAAATTCTTACCAACCACCCTGACAGACAGCACTGAGCTTTCAGCTGAATTCAGTAATTGTACCAACAGCCTGATTTGGTGTGTCCTCTGCCCATTTCGGGCTGTCAAATAACTTTAATTACTGTTGTTGTAAAACCTATCAACCCTCCAACCTACTCCACACACCAGGGCCCAGTTAAATTCAATAACAGTCTATTAGGATCAGTATCTGTGAAAAAGCCTTCTCTTCAGCTTCTGTTGCCTCAGCGGGGTTAAAGTAGTATGCTATAGTGCCACACCAAGATGTCGTGTGGAAAATTATATGTCAATGGTGGCATCTTGACTTGAAATTCATTAATCGTAATTCATTTTTGTGTGTAATTATGTGTTATTATGAGTCATGCTTACTTAATGCGAGAAGACCTTATGAAAAAAGTTCAGAATTTAGCTCAATAGTTTAACTGTTGCTGTGCCATTAAAGCATTTTACATTTTCATCATGGGACAATAAATCTTTTGAAATACAAAACCATCATTTAAAAAAAAAAACTAAATTAGAAAAATCATTGTTCGCTAATTTAATGAAAAAGCCTCCCAGTAGTATCAGTCAAACACAGGGATGACTTATTCTGCAGTCACACCAGGGAAAGCAGTGGTGACATGCAGCATGACCAACGGAGGGCAGATATGTGTGGCTTCTCCTTCCATTTAAAATGCAATTTCTGTGAGCTATTTCAATCACCATATTGTAATTCAACTTGTGATGGTTTCCCCAACAGCTAGGTGCTGTAGCTCTGAGAGTGTGTGAATGCTTGTGTGTATCAGGGAAAATAGATGCCCTCCTTCTCTCTGGATACTCTTTGTGCATAAATTGCAGAGTCCTGGTAGTGGCGTGGTGGTTATTTATTGAGTTTCGAACAGAAATAATGAAAGAAAGCAGTATTGGTGTGACTGCATGTGTGTTTGTGTATGTGCAAGTGTGTGCGTCCAGTCTTTGTGTGGCCTGCATGCAACAAAGGACAAGTGGGAAATGTTTTTGAAGCACCTGTGTGTGAGATTTTCTATATAGTTTTGTGTTTTGTTTTGATGAATACATTGCTTTGAAGGATAGCGCTGACTGATTTTGTGTCAAAGTACCTGCAAAGAGTCAAACCCCAATCTGCATACATGAATCCTAACTGCTGCATTTTACTGAAAACTCAAGAGGAAGAATGTGTATGAAATGTGATAAATATGATTTCTTCTTTGGACTCAAAGGAATTTCTTGTTTTTGAATGAAACCTTGGGAAAAAACAAAACCTAAGTAATGTACATCTCACCTTAATTCATGTGATTCTGTTTCTCTCAAAATTTGTTTTGGTTTGTGCTCTCACTCCTCTCGGCAGGTCAGACTAGAGGAACTTCAAAGTGTTTTGTATCTGCCACCCCTGTAAGAGGTTGAATTGTTGCTGTCATAGGATTGTCTAAAAAAACCCCACTAAATCTCAGCGAGGAATAAGACAGACAACAAAAAGAAAAAAACAGGCAAGACAGGCAGCAGGTGTAATTGAAATGTGCATATAAATAAAATTTAAAAAAAACTATTCTTTTCCTCTTATCTTCATTTACATGTTTCATAAAAATTGCATAAAAAATTTTCTTCAACAGTCCCTAGAGACATGAGAAAGAATTGTATAGTTTTGTTTTTTTTGCTTTAAAGTCAACAGATTATTTAAGAAATACTTTTAGTGAATTCATGTGAGGCTCTGAACAAAAATCACAAGAGACAAACCACATTGATGCAAAACCATTTATGTATGAAGATGTCAGATTGACAGACTCTGCGGCTATCTCTTTATCCTGACACTCTCCAGAGACGTTTCCCTGTTACTTCCTTTTCAGGTAGAATTTAAGTCTGTTTCATTTATTGATTTTATACAAAGAATATGAGCCGTCATGGTCGTCATACTCAGTAATGTTACCCCTCACTTGATCATATGACATAATCTTTCGTTTCTATTTCATTCTTAGGCCCACTTTGCCTTACATAAGGGAACATTATGCCATTCTGGAATTACATACCAATATAACAAAAATTCTCCCACTAGCATAAGTCAAACTTAGGGATGACTTGTGCTACATTTTTATAACCTGTAGTACCAGGAAGTGGGAATGCACCAATATATGACCCAGTGTCGGAAATTTGGTTATACTACCAGACCTGGCTGCATGTGGTAATCCACACAAATCTCTCTTCAGATGTCTATTTAAACGTTTGTTTTGATCTGCTTAGGAATTTGTCAGCTTTTACTGCATAGCTTGAAAATAAAGCTGTAAACAATGACTCTGGTGACTTCGGTTACTGTTGTAAAAGTATTTTGGGTATTTCGTCTTTTGTTATTATTGTTTTGGTCATGCAAGTCATCTGAACACTAAAATCAGTTCATGCTGGAATCTGATATTTTAAAGCACTAAAGTTTTTTTTTTTAAAGAAGCCTTGGGATGTTTAAAATACAATTAAATGAATAACGGTGTAAATACAACATGATCCCAGAAAGTTGTAATGATCCACAAAAAACAACCCTGGATGACACTGAGGGTTATCGGCAGTGATAAATACTTCCTATTTTCCAGTGTAATCTCTTAAAATATCCAGATTATGCACAATAATCAGCATTTCATCCCGAAGCCTTGTAAACATGTTGTTTATGTCACAACGATGTTTCCAGATTGTTGCCCCACCGGTGCTGAGTTAAATCCAATTATCTGCATTATCACCAGTCAGGCCTTTAATTTTTCAGCCTCAGTGTGCAGATCAGTTGAATATAGAGCAACAGTTGGAACCTTGATTAAAACTAAAATAAAAAACGGAGCGAAGTATTTGAACAGGAGCAAACAAATGAATGCAGTCCATTACAGTGTCCCTCAGGGTTACAACAAACACAAAATGTACAGTATGAGTTATAAAACATGGTCTCAGTATTAAAGTAAAGAAATAAACACTTGCAAATCATGATCCAGTTTGTAGTCATTAATTAATGAGCTGCTCCCACACCAGATGGAGAGTAATGCCTGTCTGTTGTAGAAGAAAGAAGAAAGAAGTTTACTGGCTGGAAAGAAAATTCAGTTTTCCTTGAAGTTCCTGCCAAACAATTTGGAACATGCTGTGTTATAGAGGAAATCCCAGCTTTAATGATGCATGAAAGCCGACGTACACAAACAAAAAACAGGACTTTGACTTCGTATTTTCACATGAAATAAATCATCTCAAAACAAGTCAGAGGTCACTGTCTGATACAGTATATCACTACTTTATTAATTTAGTAATTATTGAAGCCTTAAAGAAATTGGTGTGATGGAAATCAGTTTTTTTTATATGGCTTCATTTTGTATTTAAAATTGAGGCAGAATTGAAGAAACCTAACATCGTATGAACCAGTGCAAGCGAATCGCTTCTATAGGGTATGTGGCATGCAGAATGTGGATCCAGATGCACGATTTGGGAAACAGGAATAACTACAAAATCAGCTTTAATGCTGTAGCTTGACAGTATACAAAAGCCCAACACTTGCAAGTCAGGAGCAGAGAAAGTGAAAACTAAGAGACACACAACCGTGAGGAACAACATGGTGAACAGATTTGCCATAGAATGCCAGCATTGGACGGTCCACCACTGGCGCACTGTGCTTTTCATAGATAAATGCAGGTTCACATCAAACACACATGACAGATGTGGAAGGGTCTGGAGAAGCCATTGAGAACGTTTTGCTTCCTGTAACATCATTCAGTGTGACCTCCAGGTGTTGGCTCCATGATGGTCTGGGGAGGGATATCCATGGAGGACGCATACACCTTTACAGGCTAGGAAACAGCACCCTCACTGCCTTTAGGTCTTTAGATTAAACCCTTAATACATAATAATAATGGATTGCATTTATATAGCACTTTTTGAGACCCTCAAAGCGCTTTACAGTTCCACTAATCATTCACTCTCACATTCACACACTGGTGGAGGCAAGCTATGGTTGTAGCCACAGCTGCCCTGGGGCAGACTGACAGAAGCGAGGCTGCCATTTGAACATTAACTTAATGGTATAACCAGTGTAATCAATCAGCATCTCTCATGTCTTAATGACACAGCTGTTAAGTTGCACACGCAGCATTTGTGTCGACCTTCCTTCCCAGTTTCAAAAGGGCAAACTTTATTAACATATTAGCATTTTTTTTAGTTTTGCTGACCAGGTTTATAACCACCTTCACCTTCTTAGACTGATTGCTGATGTTGGTTTAAGTGAAGCCTCATAATGGAAATTATAAGTTGATCCCAATATGTTGAACTTGCTTTATAGTCCAGGTCCCGGTCTACTTTAGAAATATTTACTGTGTGTATTGTTACAGAGATCAGTCACTCATGTTTTCTGATCACATTATGAACCATTTCTGAAGCCTGTCCATTCACAGGAAGCATTTATACCAGGGGTGCCCAATCCCAGTCCTCGAGAGCTACTGTCCTGCAGCTTTTAGATGCATCCCTACTCCAACACAGCTGAATCATATAGTTGGATTACCAATTCGGCATGCCATCAAGTCTGGCAAAGGCCTGATAATGAGCCATTCATTTGATTCAGGTGTGCTGGAACAAGGACGCATCTAAAAGCTGCAGGGCAGTAGCTCTCGAGGACTGGGATTGGGCACCCCTGATTTATACTGTAAGTTTTGTTAGTTTTTGCTCCTTCTTGCTGATAATTTCATGTCTACTCTTCCACCTTCTGCCTGCTTGAATAACCTTCAGTCTTTTGCGTTTTATCTCAAAGGATTTTCTATTACTGTAACTTGCTAAGTAAAGCTAACACAATTCAGACTTGCACATTTAGAGCAAATAATTTAAAACGCATATCAGCAATGTGTCTGACCTGGGTTAGACACATGTCAGATAGTGCCATATTTTGTGAAGAGACTTGGAAAATGGAGAGGAAATTATATGATATATTAAAATTTTTGTCATTACTGGGAATAAACAGTTAGCGGAAACTGATTAATATGAAGGGGTCAAATGCAGACTGTGTGAAAGGGCCATGGTTTAATGTTTGCTTGAGAAGAATGGAGAATCAGGGATGTTTAAATGTACTTTTGTTTCAAAGAAGGTAAAGTTTTGACCATAAAAATAAGAAAACAGAGCTTCTGAAAAGCAGGTTCAGGATATTATTTTTCTGAGTAGCCCATAGTTGGCTGCTGAGCAGTACTACAGCTTCTTAAAAGAAGTTAGACTGGTGAGAATAAGAATAGCCATTTGCCAATTTGAGCAAGCCAAAGTGCTTCGAATTGAAATGCATGACCCCATCCATTGAGGGATGTTGTTCTACTGTCAGCAGAGTGTGACTGGATTTAAAGCAGAGCTAGAAAGCGGTGGGTTAATTCATTGTATTCCTCAGCTACAGTACCCCCGTACCCATTAAACCATACTGTGATACCAAATAAGGTCCAAGTTTTTCAGATTTTTACTCTGTTTGCTTGAAGTAAGCTCACAGCCTTTAATTAAAAGTTGCCAAGTGATTAAATGCCTGCACACATGCACTCTTACATACAACGTTGCTCTCACACAGTTTCCCTGGTCGCCGTTCCTTGACAGAGGCCATTTGCTAAATCCTAATGGAATTCATTAGTTTCTTCATTTGTGTCCCTGGAGGCTGGGCAACCTGATGATGCACAGTTAATCACCTCTCGGGCCTGACCAGCAGTCAGCCTTTGGTTGGTGCGAGCAGATATGTAAAAATCAGTTCTTTTAAAAATATTGACACTAATTTATTCTGTACATGCATATGGTAAATGTAAAAATACATGCATACACACACTCACATAGTATGCAAACAAAAACAAACAAACCCAAAACTAATAAATTAGATATGCACTTCTAATAACTTTCCAAGAAGAAGGAGACTGGGTCCCCCGCCTGGAGCTAGACCTGGAAGGGGAGCTTGCTGTTGAACATGTGGTGTTTGGGATTGAAGACATTAGGTCAGAACACCAAAACTTGTAAAACAGATGATTAAAAATGCCAAAGCAGTAAGAAAATGATATCTGGTGGTTTGAGGATCATAAATGTTTTTGGTATTAATAACTAGAAACTGAATACTTTAAGGCTTTGGAATCTGAAATATTCACCCTGACTCTGGTCTGGTAAAACGAATAAATTAAACACATTTTTCTCTATTTTCTAATATTTTACCTGACAAAGAAGTAACTGTGAGATTTATTTAAAACTATTCCCATCTTTAATATGGGTATCCAAGCACTCTAACAGCAGAAAACAAGGACAAACCCTTTAAATCTGATATTTCTGACAAAGCTAAGAGAGTGATGAAATACATTGTAATAAAAACAATAAGTAATAAAAATTAATCTACTAAGCTCTGAAACTAGACTGCCTGTGCACTCTGTACGTATAGTAGACACGTGCACAGACACACAGGTGTATATGCCTGAGTATATATGCCTGAGTATATTTCCCCATGCTCTCCATCCCTGGTAATTTGTGCAGAGACAGTCTGGCTCCATTTCTCCTGTTTTTATTGCTTTAACTGAATAAGACTGGACTTCCCATTTAGACTCGAGTATTTCCTGCAGCTTTATTTCTCCTTGGTATTAGAGTGCAGGAGTAACGGCAGACTTCCCTATTGATAATGATAAATCAGTGTGCTCTTGCTGGAACTTTTCTTTTCACAGTAAATACAGCAAGATTAAAATAAAAAAGTGAAAATGAGTTCTGTTGATGAATTATGCCGCCTTGTAGCAACTAATTAAGCCTCTTCTGTAACAGTTGCAGTGTTCTTTTTGCTTCCATGTAATGTATGCTGTGTTTTCACTTTCCACCTATTAAAATTTTGAGGTCAAAAAGATCGAAATGAATTCTCTTGTTAGAGATGAGTTTTTAAATCACTCATGTTTTCTTTATTGCTTTTTAATAGAGAGAGTTCTGGGCCAATTTATTTTAATTGGTATATTCTTCCAAGGTAAGTAGTAGCTCTATATGGATTAGCTATCATTTGTGGCTGATGAAATCTATAAGGAAATACTTAACTATGTACAGTATCACACAAAACCTTAAACAAAGATTTAAGCAAAGGATAACATGACAAAAATACTATTTTATATGACAGCAAACATGTTCAGTGTTATAAATATTAACATTACTGAGTCACTGGGCACAAGTAAATATGTAAGCATTATTTTGTCTAAACAAAAATAAAGATAAATGCAAAAAATAAAATAAAGGGATTAACTGGACACATACTACGTCTGTACCTCTGATTAAGTGTGTTCTGTACCATGAACATCCTACCATTTTAGACCCCAGTCACACAGGCCTACAGACCTGTTGGCAACAATCTTTCCTTCACAACCACCAGTCAGGAAGAGAAAATTTGTATTCCTCATCTGGTTGGTTGCCAGAGACTTCTGGCAGTCTCTGTGAAATCGATTGCTTAAGCCTTAGTTGCTCAGGACTAGAGATCAGTCAGTCACCCACTGGCAACCTCAGGTTTGTGGGAAAAATGTGTACTCCCTGAGTGATTGACAAATGTTTGTTGGCATTCACAAGGTGAAATTGGTCACAAAGAGGGTACTGCAACTAAAACCTCCTTGGCTGGCCTGTAGTTTGTATGGAAGACATCCACTCATCTGCAATCACTTGCTAGCATCTCTCAGAGTGATGTTGAAACTGTGAAAAGTGTGACAGAACACGAAGCTGAGAAGCATTGCCTTCAAAATAAAAGTTGCACCTTTTTGGAAATATGGTGGCAGCAGTGACTTTTGAAGGTGAACATACTCTGTATCGGTTTTGTGTTGTGCTTTTTCTAATTTTAGTAACAATCACTACTACCATTCAGATAGTTGTCTAGGCCTGTGTCAGTTAACTAATCCTTGGTGTGAGATGGAATATTTGTTGACAAAATTGTGCCTAAAATGTGAACTAATTAATTATAAAAACAAAACCAAAAAATTAAGAATAAATTGGAAAATAGCCTGTATTTGTATAGCGCTTTACTAGTCCCTAAGGACCCCAAAGCGCTTTACACATCCAGTCATCCTCCCATTCACACACTGGTGATGGCAAGCTACATTGTAGCCACAGCCACCCTGGGGCGCACTGACAGAGGCGAGGCTGCCGGACACTGGCGCTACCGGGCCCTCTGACCACCACCAGTAGGCAACGGGTGAAGTGTCTTGCCCAAGGACACAACGACTGAGACTGTCCAAACCGGGGCTCGAACCAGCAACCTTCCGATTACAAGGCGACCTCCCAACTCTTGAGCCACGATCGCCCCAAGAAAGAAACAAGAGAAAGAAACATTTTTAGAACTGAGATGCTCTTTATACCTAAATATTTCACTCACATATTCCTGCTGCTTGGTGGGTCAAAGGCACTGATGAAACCAAAGAAAACTTTGTGTGTCTCTTTAATAAAAAGGTAATATTTGGCACCTGGGTAATGAGAATGGATTTATTTTTCAGTATGTGTACACACAACATTAAGAATGCATTAAGACTATTTACAGTGTAAATGTGCATAATTTATAGAAAGAGTTATAAAGGTAATATTCTTAGTCTTGCTCACTCCAGCCATTAATTTCTTTTTGTCAAACATTATGTGGTAATCACTTCCTTCCTCTCTAGACTAAAGGCTTTTTGTTCCACATCACCATTGCTTGTTAACATCCACTTTCCACTCTGCAGTTGTCCTAGCAACCATGGTCCACGGTGACGCCGTGTTTAGCGTGTGGACAAATTTTTCTAAAGGGTTAGAAATGTAGTCATTCCCAAACGCTAGATCATTCCTCTCACCAACCAGCAGTCCTCAGCAACACTCACAGAATTGTTAAGTGTCCGGCAGGTACCCCTCCATTGCAGCATAATACGAATCATCTCGCCATGCATCAAAGCTGGAAGCTGTGCAGATGGCTCCAAATAATACATAATTCAAGGCTCATTGGTGTAGTGCCTATGTCAGGAAGTCCATTACTATAATGTTAAGATCTGAGGTGTTCTTTGCTGCCCCTAACCACTCACTAGCCACTTTTTTTTTTAAAGTCATAGTCTAATGGGAGAGATGTTGCCTTGATGTCAAGTGCAATTTTTAGGCTTGTGCCTTTGAATTATGTTCTGTTATCTCTCAAACAGAGAGGGCTATAAGTGGGTGTGCAGCTGGAGGATAGGGGTAGTTACTGTAGATTATTCTGCATGAATGGTTGACATCAAAATGACATATAAATGTGTCAGTGGGTGAAAACCATAGATGGCACATAAAATATGGATGTAGTTTCCAGATCTGACAAGTGAAGCCGGAGCAGGTGTATTTCGAACGTGTTCATTATAGTACTAGCATACCATTAACCCATGGACATGCATGATTTGCAATGTACAAACGTCATGCCCACATATATCAGATATGATATATTATTACATTTACATTACTATAATACTTCCACATTGGGATCTATAATGAATACTGTTACAGTAATATTGCTCACCATATGAATACATGGGCTTATACTCCCCGTAAAAAGTGTTGTTTTAGTACTTTTAATAGTCATTATATAATCAAAACATGTAATAATATAATTGTCTTTATTTATGATATTATAGTTAATGCTATTATCATTACACTATTATTTACAATCATATATATAATTTATATGTTATGTATTATAAATAGAAATTTATGTATATTTTAACACACATTATTCTCCTCCTTTATTATTCTTATAAATACATTTTTTGTAGTAGTTGTCGTAGTCTGTGTTTCTCCATCATCAAGGTCATTTGGCTGACTTCCTCTGTGCCATACAGAAATTAATTGCCCATTGACTAGCCTAATAAAAAAGTTTCCTCCTCAAGGTCTCTCGGCTGTTTTTGATGGTGGTCGTGTGCTAATACAGCTCCCCTGTTCAGGTTTGGGCGCAAATCTAGAGCTGTGTAAACACCCAACTGAAGCCAAAAATTGTAACTTTTTAAACTCTCTCTAATTATTACATGTAGTCCAACATAGTTTGTTTTTTAATTTAAAATGTTTTAATCTTGTCTCGGTGTCATGTCAGTGACTCAGGATGGATGAAACATCAGATCAAGAGTTTCCTTGTAATAGAAGTCCAGATTTATTTATTCTGGTCTAAGAGAAATGACCTCGAACTGCCTCACTGAATTTATGACTTCAGTTACCATCTTCCTAATGAGTTTGTAGCCTCAATTGATGGTTTCATGTTCATTTCCTAAATCATTAAGAGTAAAGAGTAAAAGACAGAGGATTGAAGATGGGCTTACCTTGATTGTTCAGTGTTGTTGATTTCTCAATTAAATCTCATGACTGGTTTAAGAAAAAGAAAAATGAAAAAAGAACAAAACAATAGACAGCATAGTTGATATTTTAGTGTTTTCTGCGTAATAATAAAAATACAGAGAAGTTGCAGTAACAGCAGGCTAAGCAGACATCCATGTATTCTAGGCATCCTGCTTCCCAGCAACACTTCCCTGTGGGATGCCCAGGCGTTCCCAGGCCAGTTCTGCCTGGAGATCCAAAGTTAGACCCAAAACCCAGTCAATAAAAACTCAACAAACTAAAGAGTTGTCTGACAAATAAATATCCAAAGTGTCTGTTACATCCCTACAGTAAGATTTTAAGCCTTTTGTGAATAAACCGTTTTGCTTAAAATGTCCTGATGCATGCTCATTAAGTCACTTGGATGAGTGACGAAACATTTCTGCTGAACAGAATCAACCTTTTGGGACGTTTTGCTTAAAGGAAAGACTTTATCAGCACTTGCTAGCATCTAAATGACATCAATATATGAATGTAAACACACCTTATAATGCTAATAACGATATGCAATGCTACAGAATAAAAACAAGAATTCGAGAGTGGATGGGCATGTTGGGGTTTAAAAAAAATCTGTCTTTCTCTTCAAACGAAGTAAAATGCACGTGTCGGTTTTCTCCTTTCATTCAGGTGGCGGTGTACACTTTCCCAATAAATCCTATCAGCCATTCAAGTAAATTGATTGCCCTTTCTGCTCCGGTCTACTCCTTTAATCTTTTGTTTTAGTGTAATAAAGGTTTTCTTGCTTATATGCAACATGAGATTATTATATAATTCCCAGTTTCAGGAGCTAGACACTCAACCCTTTGTTTGATTTATCAGTCTGGAGAATCAATTGCAATTAGGAGAGAAGGTTGGAGTCTGTAGAAAAAAAGCGGCATTGAGAAAAGGCCTTTTTTTAAAGATCCTCTGAGGTCTATTTTCAGTGTTTGCCACATTTCAGTGGCTTATGGATTTAACAAACAGTTCAAAATCATACAGCATGGAGAAAGCCACTTTCTTGGTTCATTCTGAAGGGAAATCAGCCTCTCTCAAGACCAGAGTCAAATAAAAAAAAGTTAATTGTGCTATAAACTTGGATATAACATAAAAAATGAACGTAACATGAAAGTAACTATTCAGTTATTTCAACAGAACTACCTGAATAGTTAGAGGCTGTAAAAGACAACTTACATTAATTACATTATTCTTATTCTGTTGTCATTGTTGCATTATTACTCGTGTTTAAAAACCTTCTTGTATTTGTGCCGTGCTGAAGCACAAATAAAATTCAGGTTATCCAAACTTCAGAAACATTCTTTTGTTTTGTCATTTTGTTCCCTTTTGTAACAAGAGATTTCTCCCTCGCTTTATTTCATTATAGTTTTTATTAGTTGTGAGGGGTAAAAACCAGAGGAAATCTGTTGCAAATAATAAAGCCATTTTGTTTGTTATCAACATACTCTCTGCAGTCTCTAATTAATTTTGTAAACCCAGGGCAATCCATGCCTGAGGATATAACTGTTGCTTTACTTTATGCTTTGGACTCTAATTTTATCTATTAGATCTAATTGGAAGGTAATTTCCTCCTGCTGCCACAGGAGACTTCTGAAATCAAACACTGTGCAAACTCCCAACATCACCGTCTAACCAGATGGCGTTGGATCATGAAAACATGAATGTTTCAGTGCATGATGGCGGTACTCCCATGCATGGTGGAGAGAAAAAATGTTTAAAATATTGACTTGTCTTTCTCAGAGGAAGATGTATCCCCCTTGGTTTTTATGTTAGCAAAGCTTTGTAACTCACTGTCTGGGACTTACAGGGATATAATGTTTATAATATAACCTTCCACAGCAAGAATGCTATTTTTTGGAGAAACTAAATTTCCACCCTATTTTTTGGGGAGCTTGGGGATCTCTGAGGATATATCAATAAACAAATTTGTTCTCCCCCACTCCCCTCTCACCAGAATTTGTTTTGTTGCCTCATGGAGGCAGCTTACAAGTTCAGTTCAGGATATACAAGAAGATGGAACCTTGACATGAAACTATTAATACAAGAAACAATTAATATTTGAAGTGTTTTTGGTGACATCACCTAAGAATAGACTTTAACCTGATGGCCAAACTGACTGAAGACAACCTGGGAGAGCGTTGTGGTTTGTGAAGGTCAATAAAAAGTTGGTTACCAGGTGATGAACAGGTGCTCAGAAAGACAAGAACCACCCATAACCACCTGTCAGAGAAGGAACCCCAAACATAACCCTACTGTGACACATTCATACTTGTCTCACAACCATCTACACAAAATGATGTAGTGAAACAAAGGTCAGATGTTTTTCAAGAAAAGCACCCATCCAAATCGATATGAGGGTCAAGCTGCAAAAGTATGCATGCCAGGCATTGTGCAACATGGTTAATTAGGACATAACAAATTAATACAAGTACACACCAACCTCCACATGAGAGTCAAGCTGCAAAGGTATGCATATCTCCTGTCTGCTGCCTGAACGTGACCCTAAATGAGACTTCCTTCATAAGCAAATTTCACATTTTTCAATTTCACTTTATCCTCTTTCTTTCTCTACAGCAACTGTCTTTTTTAGAATCAGAATACTTTATTAATCTGTAAGGAAATTGTGTTGTTACAGCCAAGATAATAAGAACAGCAACAGACTGAACAACAATAAATGATACAATATATTACAAAGATACAAACTATACGAAATAACTCTAATATATACAAACAGCTCATTCATAAATATCCAGAATATTACACAGCTTAAATGTATATTGTTGACTTAGGGATTTATGATTTTTATATTAATGTGCATTTATTTGTTAAAATAATAAGTTTGATTTTTTATGTCGCAGACTGAAGTTACCCAGGCTGGGATTTTTGTTTCAAATAATGCAATATAGTGAGTGCAATAGTCTGCATGATGTGAATTATATGTAACTGTGGCAGCTGATTATTGCATGGTCAGTGATGGTTATATTCCTCAGTCACATTATCTACTTCACCACAAGTTCCATCAAACATCTGTACTAAAAGCCACTAAATGGTCTTAAGCCTGCTACTTCAGCACCACGGACAGCACCAGTGCAATGTAGGCTGGGCGGTGATTGCAATAGCTGATTGTATCTTTCACTAATAGCAGAGAGATGAGGGATGGATGTAGGTTACTTTGTAGTTTGGTGATCCAGATGATTGACAGCCAGAACATAAGAGACCCTACCACATCAGCTCTGTGTGTGTGTCTGTGTCTGTGTGTGAGAGACAGTAACAGAAAAAACAAAAGAACAACAGGATGAACAAGTAATCACAGTGTAGCCTACTGCAGGCAATGTTTCTGTAGCAACTTATTTATAACCCAGTAAGAATAATGCTTTGTCACTTTTTGTATCCACTCCAAATAAACTTGGTAAATTCAATTTATGATGTAAGCCAGCTCTGAGAGCTTTTTTCTGCTCTTCAAAAAATCAACACTACATTGTAATTATTTATTGGTACCACTAGAGTGATATGAAAAAAATGTAGTACAATTTCAATGTTCTAGTGTCTTCAGATGACACATGATGTCCTTGTTGTAGCCGTAGCCTGAAAGCATATTCTCAGTGGCCAGCTGTCAGGTCTTATGCAGACCATGGATCGGTGTGCCAAATAATTAAGTGTACTGTGAATAATTAGCACAGCAGGCCCTGTGAAGCAAGTTAGTTCCTTACCTTTCCTCTCTCCAAGTTTCCTTTCATGTATGAGTTGGCCTGGGGGTCTGAGCTGTATTTCTGAGAATCATTAGCCACAGTCAGGTCCTTTGAGATGACTCCGATTGCAGCTCTATGAAATATTAGACACCAAGTGTTACTTTTTTGTCACTTGAGCTGATGAGAGTGAATTGGAGAGGGGGAAAAAAGAGGGGAGGGAGGTAATGACAGGAGCAGAGTATAAGAAAAGAGAGAGAGGATGAGAAAGGAATGACTCAGGCAGGCAGGAAGGGAGGGTTGGAGCCTTTTAAACGATCTATTGGAACTAATGGATAATGTCAGAGAGAGCACCAGACCTTACGGAGAGTGCATTTGCGTGCTGGGCTTGCAGATGATTCTGGTAAAAACCAATAGATCTAAATGGTAAATGGAGGACTCAGTGATACACATCCATGACTGATCCAC